>NW_009260763.1:240830-311052 GCF_000687185.1 Egretta garzetta
CTCCTACTCATCCAGCATTCTCTCCCCTGTAGAGTAAATAAGCATGGAGTCTGAACACTTTAACAGTTAGCATTTTATGGCTGTCTTCAGATCAAGGCTAGTTTGCAAGCTGCTGTTTAGTTTTAACTAGAAAACAATAGCTTTTTATTTGCATTTAGCAAAATAATTACTTAAGGGTACAACAGCAGTTATGGAACTTATGATGTTATATTACAATTTGTGTTAGTGTATACCATATTCATTTGTGTATTCTATATTTAAATGTCTCAAGTTTCATGCGGAGTGCTCATGTGACCAAAGCAGTTATTTCACATAAAGGATTATGCCCTTAGTCCTGTTGATTTCATCAGGATGACTGAAATATTACTGAAATGGAGATTTTAAAGCAGACGAGAATGAGAGCTAAGCAGCACAAGTGAATTATAGTGTTCTGTTCAAGTTCTTAGTACTGTGTTTATTAACGTACTTATAACTTGACTAATGTTACAGAAACCGGGCACGTTTGTTATAATTTTTATATATGCTTTATTTTTTATACGCTAGTATCTCCTCCTTTCTCCAGTGTTAATACTGGCATCCTTAATAATTCTTTTTAATTTTTTGCTTGAAATGAAAAAGAAAACAATGGTGAAAATGCATGTCATAACACATTCCTTCCTCCAAATAATTTACTTTTCCATCCTACCTGTCTTGTTCTTCCCTTCTGTCCTATGATTTCTCTGGCCTGCTCTTGTGCCTGAACCTCCGTCCTGAGAGGCCCCAGCGACCCACCTGGCCCAGCACATCCCCTCCAATGATGGATGGGGGCACAAACCCCCAGAAGCTGTAGGTGGCCATCAACCCTCCGGCGTCAGCTACTCTGCAGTGCAAAGTAAACTTAAGACATAAAAGTTTCCAGGACTCGTGTTTCTGCTATCTGACATATGGTGAGCTACACATACACCTACCATGACAGTTCATGTGCTCTTGAGTCAAACATTTCGAGGTTTATAGAGGGTAAAAGATGACAGACTGCAGGATCCTGTAAACTGGGTTGTATTTCAGATGGGAAAACCTTGCTTTCTGCCCCCTGGCCTGTCACTGCCCTGCAGGGCATCTCTTCCAGTCTTTGTACCTCTGCTTTCCATCTCTCCCAGTCTGTCCTGCGTGTTTGGGCTGTGGCACAGCCGGCGCCAGGATACAGCCGGTGTCACCACCCACTCCCAGAGGACAGGAGAGACCGCTGAGCCGATCCCCAGGGCCTCGCGCTGACACACCAGACCTCACTCAGGAGTTCAGGGCAAGTGACAAAATCTTTCATCTCCCCACAAGCAGCCAAGTCAGGCACCATGGCTCGCTCACTTTCGATGTCTATTTATTTCCTTACTTGTTTTCTTTCCTTGGCCTCATCTGTTACTTTCCTTAGTTTTTCTCCAAACGTCAAAATCTGCACGCTCTACCCAATTATTTTCAAAGACCTTTTTAGGCTCTGCCAAATGCCTGACCGCTTTCTCTATGTGTCTCAGAAGAAGGTGTCAGCCCTTAGCTGCTGAAATCAAGTGCTGTGAGGGAACATCAGCATCCCAGAGAAGTGCTATGTGGAAACACTGGGATCCCAGAGCACCTCCCAGCCCCTTGGCCTGGGAGCAGGCAGTGTTTTCAGGTCCCTGCTGAGCAGGCACCTCCCTGCACCCCAGAGGTTTTGTGGGAGGGAAGCCCAGACGCATGATGTGGCCAGGTCCCTGGTAAGGACATTCAGAGTTGTAGACCTGAGTTTAAAATTCAGGGTTTAAATTTAAATTTAAATTTAAAATTTAAATTTAACCTTAATTCATTCTGTAAGCCTTAATGCATGAAAATGTTTGAGTAATTAGATATATCTTGAGGCCACAGTATAGAGAACAACTTACTGTTGAAAGAGTAGAAACATTTTAGTCTGATGCTGGACTTACTCAAGTGCAAAAGCTGAAAAAAGTAGAAGCTCAGCTGGCTGCAGAATAAGAAATCATTAAGGCCTTGCATGGGCAAAGGTCAGAAAGTCAGCTTGTTCTGAAACAGCAAATGGATATATGGATTTAACTTACATAGAGTAAGATAATCTTGTATTAATGCTATCTGGTTACCTTATACAGACTAATATGACTTTTATTAGTGGAAAATTTCCTCTCTGAGATATATTCATGGAGCATTGAACCTGGCATGTACAGATGCCTTGAGATCTTCTCTGAAGCAGATTCTCTGCATTTAGATAAGCTGGGTCAGATTTCTTTCCTAACAAGCTGGCCAACTTATAAGTTTTTATAAAGATTTCTTATAGGGAGAAGCAGCCAAAGTACCATATGGATTTGTCCCTGCCCCGTCTTCAGCAGTGTCATTTCTATTCTGCAGAGTGTTGACTCACTGAAACTCTTCCTGTGGCATATGGGGATGGAGAAAACTTTCTCCTGACCACTTCAAAATAATGAAGCATAGGGTTCATGAACAACAGAAGAGATTTCGTTCAGTGCCATCTCCTGAGTGGCTGGAGGTTAGCAGGTGATCAGAGGTTTGAAAGGACAAAACTGCAGTACGAAGGCATGACTTTGAAGACTGAGAGTCACATATTGTCTGCTCTTCAGCGAACTGACAGATCCACATAGGAAAACTATGAGAAAAGTAAAGACGACACGTTTTTATGTAACTCAAGATTCTCATTTTCACAGCCATGGAGCAACCCAGAAGTGGGCTGCATAAAGATGTACTTGTTGGCTCATTACCATAGACCATGGAGATGCAAGTGCATCTATAGCCTCAAAAACAGAAGCTTTGATCTCAGCGTTACTGCAGAAACCGGAGAGGTGAGAGATATAAAGTGGCTTTCTGCCTCCTCTCTCCTCATCTGCCCTGGTTCTGGCATGATGAGAAGTGTGTGTGGATGTCAGTGCAAATCTGAATGGTGCAAGTTAGAGTAATTATACGCTAACTTAATTATGCTAATAGAAAAATCAAGACATAGCAGTGCTTCTCTTTTGCATGGGGTCAGGGTACAACCCATTCTAGTTATCCCCTCTTCATAATGTTTTCTGGCCAGAGGGAAGCCTTTGGGTTAGGAACCAAACGTTCCAAAAGCCCTCTCTGTAAGAATGATAAAATGCAATTTGAACTCTAGCAAGTTGGCCTGGAGTAACTTCTCATTAAACAGCCACAGTGATTGTAATTATGGTTAGATAAAATTAATAAATAATATAAATGCTCTCCAGGATGTACACAATTATTAATGGATAAAGCATAAACTGGAACTAGAGTCAGCTGCTTTATTTGAGGATACAGTAGAAGACAATAAATCCTGCAGGCAGATTAGTTGGAAAAAGCCAATAAAAATTATTTACCTAACCAGCCGGCCCACTTGCTATTTGGTTTGACAGATTCAATTTATTTTCTCCTTTTAAACTCATTTTTCCTCTCTTTATTGCAACAGTTTCTTGGTTTTTGGAAGCAGCTGAGATGGAGTGTAAAGATGTGCCTGTATTTCTCACAGGGTCTATTAGAGGTTGGGGAGCAGTGAGCCTAGACTTTAAGACTGGATATGATATATGAGCGGCTGAACAGTTTACGTGTGATCTAGAGGCAGAGAAGCCGAAGTGACACAGGGCACAGGTCCAGATCCATGATCTCAAAACATCATATTTCAGTGTTCTTACATTTGTCTTCCCATTCACACAATGAGAATATGGGGAGGAAGGGATTAAATAAAGGTTTGTGAGTATAATCTGATAGTGCCAAACACCAAACCATTTCAATCCTGTGAGAAGTTATGGTTTGGGTCACAGGAGAGCTTATTTAGAGACTGTCAACCAGTTTCAACACTGACTTGGAATGATCACCCCTCAAGGTTGAGAAAAACGTCTTCTGTCCTGAATGTGAATTGCCATTTAAATGTGACTGAGTTATATTGACAGCCACCAAGATCCCTACTGCTTCACGAATAACCAATGGGTCTCCTGTTTGAGAAACTCACTTTCTTCACAGCCCACAGATTTCAATTTTACCTTCTCGCCTTGTGAAGGAACAAATTTGTCTGGCAAAGACTGAAGTTAATTTGAAGTGCTCTTAGTCTGTGGGCCTGAAGGATTTAAGATTGAAGATGAGCGGGAATAACTACCTGCCCTAGAAAAACCATGCATGCTTGTAAATCAAAGCAACCTTAGCGGGCAACGGTTTGCAGCTGAGGTTGGTGGCCACGGCATTAGGCTGGGCTTTGGCTGGCCCTCTAGCTTCAGGGGCTGGCACCCAATAGCCACTCCTTGAGTAGAAAAATGTCCAGGTCCTTCACAGTCTGGCAAATTTAATTTCTGTGAGGCATGAGTTAATATCTATCAGATTTCTCTTTTCACTGGACAAGGACCAGCCTGTATACCAAGGTGATCTCTCCTGCTGCAGTTCAGAGGGGCTGATGGGGTAGATGAAAAGAGATTCCTGAAATACCACGGCTGCTCCATGTGGAAAAGGCCAAGATGAGTGACTCTGTGGGATGTGTCCCCACAAAAGGCAAGAGAGGCTTCAGGGGGCCTTATAGTTGCTTTGGTCTTGGTAGCTTTTCTCTTTCTCATATCTCTCTGTGACTTGTGTAAGGGAGAAAGCAAAGATAATTATACAGGTAGGGAGTAGTGGAAACAGGGCACAGTTACCTCTATTTCCTCCATGTGTAAAGTCAAAGATTATGATTACTGTACTGGAAATGAAATTAAGTTGAGATTAATTAGTGTGTGGTGAGTTATTGATAAGAAAGAAAGATTTGAAATAATAGCAGATGTGTTTCCAGAAGAGAATGCATTGCTCAAAAGGACAGTGTCATACCATGCCATGTGCACACTGCCACGACATAAGAAGGGAATCACTCTTCTGACTCATAGGATGAGTTAAATACATTATTTGACCATTAAAACTAGACGAGGAAGACCCCTGGGGATGATATATTCATGGTTGTCAATAACATTCAAGCAGGCTGCTGACTGAAAGGGGAGACCTTGCTCATTGCAGAGACATTTCAAGACATGGAGGCCATCGACGTTGGTGTGGCGGGGCAAGGAACGGGGACAAAGATGCCAGAAAAATCTCTGTGGTTGCAGAAGACATAAAATTGCACAGACTCTGCACCAGGGTGGCCTGAGTCACCACTGCCTAACGGCATTTGCACCTCAGCATTCTCCAACTGCAGCCCTCCCTGCTGCACCTCAGACAGTGGTGACCATACCTGTTTCATATGGGTATCAGGTATTTCCTCCATGTAATGTTAAAAGTACAAGTGGCTGAACCTCACGTTTTACACCATGCCTTCTTAAATACAACTGGGTTTTTTGCAGTACTCTGTCAATGCTCATAGATGCATCACACTCACACACTTAAACCTCTATACCATAATCCCAGTGTCCTGATTTTATCAGCTCTTATCATACAGTCCAGGGGTTCTGCAGACAGCTGCGTTACTCCTGCTGGTGATTGCTCACCATGCAATAACCCAATAATTCAATGAACCATCAGTTTAAAAGGCAGGAAACCCAATGCTGTGCCCTATACAGGACAAGGAAACACAGTGCTGTTGGGTCCACATACACTCTAAATGGTGGAGCAGTACTGTTGGCATAAGCTCTCCACAACTGTACTATGTCAGGAAGAGGGAAAGTCCTCTTGCATTTGACCTCATATTGTACTCTGCCATGCAGTGTAAGAGAGTTAACAATGTACAGCATATATTAATGCATTTTGTGCCCATAAATGCATTTCATGCCAGATCTGCACATGGGTGCTAGAACAAAACTGGACCAGGTCACGGTATACCAGTTTTCTAGTAAACTCCCAGAAAAATAAATAAAAAAGAAAGGTCTACATTTATGCAGTTACTCTCAGATGTAGCTTGGGGATACAATAAACACACTATGGAATAATTTTAGAAATGTCTTTGCAAGTAAATCCATAGCAGGACTATGCAATGTGTCAGACACTGCTGTGTGAAACCGTGGATCAAATTTTTGGTAACTGGCTGGGTAACGGTGGCTTTTCTGTGCAACCACTCGTGGTGTGTAATTAAAAAAGTCCTCTGCCCTCCTCTAGCCTAAAGTACAGATATCAAAGACTAAAGAACATGAACTCCTGTTTATTTTAGTGGAGCCACTGATGTAGTGGAGACCTTGAGACTGTACTGGTGGAAACTTAGGTACTAGAGAAATGAGACAGAACCAATTAAATACAGTAGAGGGGAGACGACACTTGAGTATTTTGGATTCAAGCTGCTGACCAGTTGGAAGCTTCTCTACCCCATGTCCTCTCTGATCACTGCGACAGTGTAATACTGTCTGTCCACATATATTGGGACTAAAAAAAGGAACAAATTCCACATTAAGTGAAGGTGTGTGGCTGAGCAAGAATGAAGGTGGCCAGATTGTTGAAGAGAAGGGATTAGAAACAGATTCTGGAGCAGCAGATTTTGGAGAACCAATGCTGGAAAAGAGCATCTGGGGTGCCAGTTGTGGCCAGGGCATGGAGAGGCCAGAGAGGCAGATCCCAGAAGGAAAAAGCCATGACTGGAGGCCCTGATATGTATTGCTGCACTGAGAGTGAAATATTCATTGAAGGAAGAAATGGAAATATAAAGCTGAAACAGCTGTGGTCAGAAACCTGGTATTGGCAGTATTGTAGGATGGGTTGGAGAGAAAAGATATTCCGGTAGTTTGGAAGAGGCGGCCTTGGGCTGCTGTTTTTGCAGCAAACTTTGTGACCATTGGGGCTTTCATACCATCAGAAAAGGTTCTGAACAAATCTGAGCTTCTAACATCATCCCTGCTGGTCACATGGCCTTTCTCTAATGACAGATACTTTTGATCTACTCATCCACCCAATCTTAGTACATTTAACACAACATTGTTATTGGTACATATTGCTGATTCTGTAAGAATATCTTGTAACACCTTATCTCAGGAGAAATACAGATGGAAAATATCTCTACAGTTACCTTTATTACATTTTTAATCCTACCAGAGAATTAAATCCCATCTCCAACTACACTATGGTCACTCACATCGATTAGACTCTGATTCTATAATTCTCTTCATTGCATCTTGTGTCAGCTGCTCTGGGCTGTCACCACAGCTACGGGTCACCCTCTGAGTTTTGTGAGTAGGAACACTCCCTGGGAACACTGACACATAGGTATTTTAGCTGAGACAGAGCATTGCTCTGGCAGAGCTATGCCATTTCTGTTGCCCAGGCAAGGCGGTGGAGGGGTCCTCTGGCTGGCTGTGCCCGGCACCGTGCCCTGGCTCCTACATGGGCATTTCCTCGTTATTCCAGAAAGAGTGAAAATCTTCCCAGTGCAAATTTTCCCAGTCAAGTTCTGAACGGGCTCCCAGGTGATGCTCTCTCTAGCTGTTGGCTTGAGTGGCCAGTGTCAGTCTGAACATGGAAAAGGAAAAATTCATGGCAGCCAGACTGGATAGTGGTCTGCATCTCCCAGTGTGCTGGTGTGGCTTGAGAAACAGCTTTTGGTAAAGTCAGCAGATGCTCCATATCTTTTGCCCTCCTGTTTTACCTCCATCTTTGAAGACAGAGAAGAGGACTAGAGGGAGTGAAATGGTAAAAAGGTGAAGAAAACAAAAGAAATCTTTTTTTTTTTTGACTCTGTTGACTGCCTTTGCTGTACTTTGCAAGAGGGTAAATGCATTTTGTTGCACACTTCAGGTTCTGAATTGAAGATTTTTTTCAATGTTTCTTTCCAGTGGGAGGGAAAGGGGAAGGTCATTTCCCCATGTGTTTCCAATCAGCTCCTTTTTCTGGCTTCAAAAATCATGAAATGACAGAGGCGACCCGTAGATTAACGGGATTGAGTCAGCCAAAATCAACTCACATTTTGGTGAGGGCTTCTGGGTGAGATGACTGAAAGATTCTTTAGAATTACCTGGCTGTTAAATGCAGAATCCTTTGTAAAAAATTTCTGACTGAATATTGATCTGTCAAAGGAAAAAAACCCTACATCATTCATTGAAGCTTTATTTATATACCATTGCTCTTCTGGCAATGAGGGAACCAGAAGGAGATATGCAATAGCTCAAACAGATCTGCTTTGAAAGTTACAGACCATCTGTGGACCGGCTGCTTGAATACTATTTTCTCTGGATGCTCATACTTCTGATTGGATGCTGCTTTGAACAAATTAAGGTTTGTTCAAAGTTTAACCCTTATCCCCTGGCAAAAAATAGAAATAGAAGTAGTTACAGGGGCACTGATGTTATTCAGCTCTTCAAAATATGTCATATTCAAAGAATTTATTTGCCTAATTTAAAGAAAATCGTATTTAAACCTATAAAAAACTCCCAAGAATATAATTTTAGAATAGAGTTACTTGAACTATTAGATTTAAAAGGTTCCTTCCTAAGAGCTGAAATCAGCAGCTGCTATAGAAACCTTAATGCTTCATCATCTAACAAATTAAAAACATTGATAATATTAATGGAGGCTTCAGCACTTACTATGTTTCATTAGTTAAAATACTCATTTTTCTTGTGTCTTGAAGAATAAGAATAATTACTTTAGCACTGTTTCCATTTCTCATAATAACTGTGTAGAGTCAAATAACCTAGCTAGCTACTGCTGAACTGCACCAGAGGCACTGGGCTATAACAGCCCAGGTGATGTTAATTGAAAGTAACTTCTAATTGAGCTGCCAGGTAACTGCTAATTGAAGTTTGCTTTTGTTGCTTCAGCTTTCTGCTTATGTGACTGCAAACTGGTTTCCTTTTCAACCTGGATTGCTCAGGTAATCAATAGCACATGAATGAGGCAGAAGTGATATTAAACCCCATCATTATTTCATTTACAGGCATTCTGATAGGGGATTTCTTTCAGCTTCCAGTAGCTACCATTTTTTTCCTGGGGACTATATTTTCATGCTTTTTGTAATGATCATAATTTGTAGACTATATGGATATAAAGTTTACATAATATTTGACCACTTTTTGCTTTCCACTGCCTGTGGCCGGGTACCTATTTTAAGCCAGGTCAACAGGGAGCACGTTTTAGCATGAGCCAGGAGTAAGATGAATATGTGTCTTTGGCATCACAGTGCATCACCTTAACTACTTTAGTACTGGTCCTTGTAGCAAAAGATGCAAGGAAATTCATGAAGGACGAGAACAAAAATCCCCCAGATTTAGCTGATTGCCTGGTTTTGGAAAATGAACAGAGGATTCATTTCCCTTTGAAAAGTCTGTCCATGTTGAACAGCAACTTAACTAGCTTTTTGACAAGTAAATAGTAGGATGAGTAAACGTGAGAACATTTTGTTAGTGAGATCTCAGTGTATAATTCATGACGGGTTTTGATACTGAATAGTTCTCAAGTGCAGCGGGAAAACATGTACCTACGATAGAAATGACATGCTGAGAAATAAGGAGCTATTCTGGTCAGCAGTATGAGTTGAAAACACTTCCTCCACTCCAGGTGGGAGGTTTTTGTGAGAGAAGAAATAAATCCTAGCCAACAGTTTGCTGAAACAAATGGTGGTAGTCTCTAAAACAAACAGTCCGTTATGGAATGAAACAACGATGAAAATTTTTTCCCTGGACCTGAGAAGTGTTTTATTTAATCATTTTTTTTTTCTTTTTTCTTTTTTTTTTTTTTTCCCCAGGAAATTTATACAATCTTCAGGTTGCAAGGGACTGACTTAATCTGGGAAAGGGATATTTTGCTTGGGTCTAGGATCATGCTGCGGTCATCACAATCATTATTTTATACGGTCTTTTGTGTAGCCAGCATCCTTTCTCCGTTCTCTCGAAATCCTTTAAACAAGTTCTCTTGTCTGCTGTTGTTTTGTTCCCAGGGAACCATTCTGTGCCGAGCTTCATGCTGACAAGTGATAAAACCACCTCCTCCTCCTGAACCCGAACTGCTGCCCAGGGTGGCTGTTCATGAGGCTCAGGGCGCCCATGAAAACCAGACCCTCTTCAATATGCAACAAAAAAGGCATGGATTTTGGTAGAAGCAAGTGGCACAGAACTATCCTAAAATCGGTCCCTAGTGACACATGTTGGGAAAATATTGTTCTCTGTATCCCGAAGAAGTTTTCCACATGCTATACCACATAAAATAGAGAGACCCCATTAAAAACACTTGTTGCAATGCAAATGAGAATCCTTTTCACATTACATTTTGCACCTATAAGTGATCTGAGAAATTTCTGTTTTCTAAAACAAACAACACTGGCTCTGTAAAGTAACAGGATCTAGACTTTTTTTTCTCTCTCTTAATATTGCCACAACCACTTTTTTTTTTCTTTTTATTAACTTCAGAGGGAAATAGGTATGAAAATATTTTTTTTTTTTTTCCTTCTTGAAAGCAGCAGTAACAAGGGCAAAAGCAGAGCTCATTCTCATTCTCATAACTGAAAGCCTGGCTGTTTCACTTCCAGTAATATTTCTTTTGCAGAAAAGCTTATGCATAAAAATATCTTTTCCCAAAGTTAGCATTTCAACAGTAATTTGAGCAGATAGATGTTGTTCGTAATTAGAGCCGCATTTCGTATTGACTGCTGTGCCGGTGGAATTTTGTGACACCAGCTACATTAGTTATGAATCTCTCTCCAAGTACAGGCAATCGAGGGAATGTATAATGTTGTGAGAAAAGTGCCTCCTGAGGACTTGGGAATGTTACTGTTGAACCACAGGTATAAAGTGAAGAAATAGCTAAAAATCCTCACAGGACATCACCCTGATGCATTAGGCAAACAGGAATGTAGGCTGCTCGTGATGCAGGGAGACAAGAGAGAAAGGGGGGGGAGGAAAAAATAATCCATTTTGAAATTTCCAACTGCAATCTTCTCTTAGATGAGTTTATGTTTTAAATATCCCCCTGGTCATGCTACCTATGAAAAGGTTCACTGCTGTGTGTGCTGCAGTAACAAACAGTTGATCTTTTTGGATTCTTTGCGAGACGTACTGAAAGGAATATTTGAATATTGTAATTAAAAAAAGTCCCTTTTCTCTTTTACCATTCATGAGTATTCAACCTTTCCTCTAAGGAACATGTTCAGTAAAATGTGTGGATAACTTCCACACCGCATTGCAGAAGCTTCCTATAAAAAGGACTTGAGGTTTCTTTCATCATTTTCTCATCAGCCACACACAATGATTTCAATCTGCAGTTTCACATTAAACAAAGGTGGAACAAGGCGCTTTCTTTCCCTTATATTCACCAGCCTTCAAAGGACAGTTTCAGAATGGAGAGGACACAGGCAGAAACCCTGTGTGATTTCTGCCTGGCTATTCCTCTTACTCTGCCACATCTCCCCGGGGCGCTTCCATCCCCTCTCATCTGCTCCTTCTGCCCCTGGCACTGGCTGGGCCTCCCACGGCTGGCGACCATCTCTGCAGGGGTGGGACAAACCAGGTCCAAAGGCACTACTGACAGCACAACTTAGGGGAAGCGAAGCAAGTACTGTAATCACTGCAAATGTTTATCCCCCTTTGGCACTGAGGTGTTTTATCGTTCCAGCTCAGTGGAAACATATGGAGAGAATTGCCTGAGCCACCACAAAGTTATCAGCAGGGAGCCAGCATCTCCCTGTGACAACCATGTGTCTCCTCCGTTTCTCTTAGTGAGGGGTTTCTCATGATACTCAACCTGAGAACTGATCTGCTTTAACAAAATGGGTGCCAGAGGGGAGAGAGGAGGCAAAGGGACTTTTCCACGTCTGCTTGTAACAGTGGGAGGAGAGACATGAGCCCATGGTGAATAAGTGGCTGTTTCAGGAGAAAACTTTTACATGCTTGAGATATGCTCTGGTTTGTGCCCAATCTCTTTTCCAGGCTTACATACATTTACAAGGATTTTCTACGCTTGCACATGTCTGTCTTCATAGAATCATAGAATCGTTTAGGTTGGAAAAGACCTTTAAGATCATCAAGTCCAACCATTAACCTAACCCTGCCATCCCACCACTAAACCATGTCCCTAGTGGTGGAATGGCAATGTTGGATTAATGGTTGGACTTGATGATCTTAAAGTCCTTTTCCAACCTAAATGATTCTATCATTCTATGATTCTTCCTACAGTTGTGCTAAGGCGCACGCTGCTGCAGACATGAACCATGCTATACGAGCCCCTTGCCTGTGGTTCAGCATAAAGCCATCATGTAGCCTCATGTTCTCTTTCTGCTGTAAGCAGGTACAGCTCTTCCTCTTTTGGAAGGTCTGCCTAATTCTAGTGAGAGACCAAAATTGCCCATGTCGATGGCAGACATCGGTATTTGCTGCACAGCCTGCCTGGATTACCCGGTGTGTAACAGCTTAATTAACTCAGCCAGTTGGAAGATCACCTTTACTGAAGTGCCTTGGATAAGTCGAGCAAGTTGAGCAGCAGAAGTGTTTGTTCTGAAACTAGAAATAACTCTAGGCTGTATGAACAAAATCAGAGAACATCGTGGGCACTGTGTCAGGGAGAATTTTATGTGAATATGCCTGATCAGCAGGATGCTAGCGTTAGACCAGCATACGCTCCCACTGAGAAAGAGATCTCTGTGTATTTGTATAAATAAATGAGAAATACATCTTCTCCAAAGAGCCTGATGTCTAAATACTGTGGATCAGCTTTAATGGGAATAGGGAAGAGAAGGGATTTACGTAAGGCTGGTGAGAGCTGCTTTTCCGACTCTCCAGTCACCACTGTTTGAGCAGGTCCCGTGCCAGTCAGTAGGACCCAGAGAATGACAGTGATGGGGCTCTCATTGCAACGGCTGGCATTGCTCTCCAATTTCAGGTGGATTTTACTGGGATCAGCTTCTGGCAATGCCGACTATAAAAGCTAACATGAGAGAGAGGAACTGTGAGCGAGTTTTGTGCAGAGGTGCAGCTTTTTTCAGATGAATATGCATGTGTATAGCTATATACATAAGTATGTATACACAGTGGTCAAAAAAGGGATGCAAAACCCTGTTTGGGAGATGCAGGTGTGCCATTATGAAATGTCTTTATTTTACTACTGTAACATTAAGGAAAGAGCCGGCAGACCTAACAGTTCTCTGCAAAGTACCTCTATAGCAAACACTCGATCACCATTTAGACCACCCTGCAAGCTTTGAGAAAAAGTTCCAAAATTTTGTGAGTGTTGAAAACACTGTAGAATTGGCAAATGAATTAGGACCTATTGGCACAATTATTTTTAGTGGTACAAGCTTGACAACAGTAGAGAATTGGCTCCTTGTTTGATCTCTTAAAAAATGAGGAACTAAAAACTATTTCTTAAATAGAAAAAGAGTAGTGCATCTTTACTACCATCTGTTGAACACAGGTTTTGAGAACCAGGAGTTTCTTCTTCCATCCACAGATATCTGTGAAGGGTTTTTCCCCATTCAATTAATTACTTACATTTTAAAGTGAAGAAGGAAAGGTTAATCTGCTGTGACCTACCATTATCTTTCAAAAGCAGCAGTTAAAAACCAAAAGTTGCCAGCCTGCAAAATCCCAGCTTCATAGATACTGTATTTGGTAGAAATGAACTGAGGCATGAGGATATTTACTGCAGAATCAGGAGAACCAAGTGAACTGTGAAGGCAGTGAGTCCATCACGTGAAGTCTCCAGGAGTACAATCAAAGCTTGGTTGGCCTGAAGCTTCCAAAGGTTTCGTACCTACAGCTGCTGATCATGCTGATGCAGCCACATGTCTCACTAAAGGACTGAACAAGTTTAAAGAGGGGCAATCTGGGTGGAGCATTCCCTCTTTGTGACAAGAGTATTGTATCCAAGACAGTTTTGTATGTACTGTGCAAAAATATGTGGAATCCATACTCCATAAGAAAAGTGGCAGGATCCAGAAGGTCATCCAAGGGTGGAGGAGTAGAAAGGGCCCTAATGAAGAGAGAAATGAAATGAAAGTGTTGGGTTTGGGTTTCTCAGTCTCTTTGAGCAATGAAGAACGAACTAGGAGCAGTTTGCTGGAAGGGCAGGAGGGGCAGGGTAGCAGGGGGCACATGAGAGTCCCTTTCATATGGAATTTCTTGGGGAATGGGGAACTTTCCACATACAATTCAGAGCCTCTGAAAAATCATGACAGAGGATGCCAGCTCCCCCGCTGCGGTATGGGTGATGCATCTTTTTGCAGAGTCCCTCCATTTATAGCTCAGCATTTCAACACAAACCCTTTGATCTTCATTTTTACATATCACACAGTAAATGGCAGCCATTCAGAAACAGCTACCCCACCAGCCAGCTTCTCCTGCTGGGGTCTTCCCTCCTCAGGGAGAGCAGCAGTGTGGGGTGTTGGTACCAGCAATCATTTCAACTCCTTTTCCTTTTTCAGACACCTCGGAGGAACCAGCAGCTTCAACTGCATCAGTGTGCCTCTCACTAGAAGACCTCCATAACTTGCATGTCCTGCTGTTCATCACTGAGCTGGATGGAAGCTGGAAAGTATTTTTCCTGCTAAACCCAGGACCTGCAATACATTGCACCACAACGGAGGCTGCTATAAAAATGAGGGGGAGGACTTTCCTCACCTCCCAGTGCTATGTTGGGTCTTTGAGCAGATTTTAATGTTTTTCCCATTCTGCTTTCGGTGACTTCAGCTGCCACACTGGAAGCGCTGGGCCTTGTGCACCCTCTGCCACACGTGCCCTTCCTAAATGCTCCTCTATACCCATAACAAAGAGCCATTCAAGAGGGAGCCTGTGTGCAGCACCTCTGAATACAAACGAGGTTTCTTTTTTAAAAATAACTAAGATCTGGATGAGGCTTCCAAAAATACCCACTGCTACATAAAGCAGACAGAAACCAGAGGGAGGCTCTATATGTTCCACCTTCCCATAGCACCAGGAGACCAGAGCTATCAGCTGTGACAGTGCTTCCCTCAGGCCGGAGCATGCTCAAGTGTGAGAATGTCTTAATACTGTAAAATCCTGCTCTGGAATGGGGAGATGAAGTCAGAAAGGCTGTGGTGAAGCAAGATCCGGTGAAGTTGCCTCTCAGCTTGGGGGGAAAAATTGATATGACAGCCCTGAAGAAATCCACATGGGGGTTTATGCTTTTCCACGCCAAGACTTCCTGCATCTTTCTAAAAAAAGAGAGGGTGAGAGGAATCATCACTGCTGACTCTTCTTTCCAAGAACTTGCTAGCATGTCTGCTTCAAGCCTGCATGAGAAACAGAAACAGCATTTGCTTCTGTGGGTTTGCCCCAGAATTTTCATGGGATGATGGTGTTGCATTTATTGTTGCTGGTAACCCTTGGCCTGAGCAAGATTACAGCTATCTGTTCTGCAAGAGGACAGGATTAACTAACCTGAAAGTGCCTCAGGAGTCAGAGAAAGAACCTGTAGATCTGGAAAGACTAACGGTAATAATGAGGAGTATTAACAATGACAGCAAAGTAGGTGACTTTTTTCTCTAGTCCAGAAACCACGTAACACTCAGATGAAAATTGTTCTTCGGTGTTAGTTTTTAACTTTGCTTTACCTGTCCTCTCTGTCTATTTTTGCTACAGAGCACATTGTTTGAACAATGCAGCAAACGAAGGACACGTCTTTGGATCCTCTGGGAATGATTCAGGTGCCTGAACATGCCTGCCTAGTGTCATCTGAGATGCCCTTGCTTTTCTGTTGGACTTCCAGTGGCTGATCCAGAAGGGCAACTGCTTTTCCATAGGTCCTATCTGACAGCCCGGCAAGAAGGGCTCGGATACCCTAAGGCACGTGAAATGGCATTAGACAGGCATGTTTAGGCGTGCCAGTCGCTCCCTGCCAGCAGAGTTATTACTGAAACACTTCACTCCGTGCTAGCAAGAATAAAGACACCTTCTTTCTGCTCCACAGCAGCCACGTGAGCAACTGCCAGCACCAGGCAACACCTGCTGCCTGCTCACCCCTGCCACTGGTCTCTGGTGGCAATGGCAGCTCTGCCAGTGGATGTTGGAGAAGGGCACCCTCCCTCCAAAGGGGTCTCATGATGATAGGATGATCCATTTCTGTGGGTTTCATTTTCCATGTGATGCTTTTGCCCAAATTTTTTTTTTTTTGATTTTTTATTGATGAATTGACCTGTCCGGACTTGCTGTCAGAGTCTGACCTCCACAGCCTCCCTGAAACTCTTGAAGCCGGTGAAACCCTCCCCAGATGCACAGTGTCCTGGAGAGGACATTCAGAGCACGGCTGAAAGGTGGCCATGAAGAATACCCCTTGAGCTGGTTCCCCTTCCCAAAAGAAAGCTAAGCAGATGCCAACTGATTTGGACCGGCATTTAAAATCATGTTGCCTTTACCTTTTTTTTTAAAGCGTTGGCAGAGCAGGAGCCACGTAAGCAGGTGCGAGGACCCCCGGCTCCCAGCACAGACGGCGCTGGAAGGCAGCGGCGGGTGGAAGACATCAGTGCCACGCCGGCTGCAAAGCCTGCAAGGAGCAACCAGGGGCATTGAGGGGCCTGTTTCCTTTTTAGGAAAATTATTAATGACCATGAGAAGAAAAAGTGATTCAATACTGAAAACTTGCTGCGCACCAGCTGTTGTTTGGAGATGGAATCAACTAAAAAGAGCAACACAAACGGTACAGTGAATTTACCTCACTTGATCCAACGCATGAGCCAAGACTCTATTGCTCTTTGCTGTGTTTCCAACTGTTATTCTACGTTGTTCCCTTCGCTGACAACGTCCTTTGTCTCAAGAGAACTATTGTTTTCACTTGAACAAAACTAAAACAATCCAGAAAATGGGACTGAAACCCCAGAGCAACTGCACACGTTCCTTCAGAGGTAAAATTAATTTAATCCAGCTTGAAATTCTGCACATGAGCTCCTTTTCATGTAAGGGTGATCAGAAAATTTGAATTTCATGGGGTCTCCCGCATACCTGAATTTCTCACCTGCTTTTCCTCCCTGATGCCAGGATAAGGAAGTCCGCTTCTGTTTGCAGAGCGCAGGAGCTCTCGATGGGTCAGGGAAATTGCTGCTAATGGTGAAAAGAGGGTGGATGGCAGTATCAGGTCTGTGCTAGCGGATCACAGCATGCTGGGGGAACCTGCCTTGTACTGGGTAAAGGTTTGCATTGCTATTTCTGAACACTGCTTTGAAGATATTTCCTGGACTTGGTCTCCAAATTCAAACAATAGGAGATCTTTGTGATTTTTTTTTTTTTCTGGGGTTCACGGCTGGTGGCTAAAGAGCGGCTGTGGTCACTACTTGCCAGCAGACTTAGGACTGGTGCTGGGCCTATTTCCAAGCTTTTTGAGTATGAGCTGTGTGGTTCTTATTTTTTGATTTGCAGACACTTTCAGAAAAATCTTTAAATTCACATTCATGACTTCTTTCTTCTTCTAATGGTAGCAGCCTGACGTTTTCAGTTCTCCTATTTGAGAGTTATGTTATTCGAGTCTCTTACATAACTTCTGTCGTTGCTGTAGAGGGGAGATTTTCATTAGGGATATTGGTTTTGTTTTGTTTCTTGTTCTGTTTGGTTATGGATTTCAAGACAACCTTAATATATGAAAACTCACAAGTTGAGCAAAGAAAGGGGTGTGTCTGTGTGTGTGTGCTGTATCCTAAGCCCTATTTTCCTCTTCCCAGCTGTAGCTGTGAGTCCCTGTGGAATTTATAATCTCCATATAAGTTTATTAATTTTGCACACAAACCCTGGCTTCCTTGTTAAAAAAAAGTTTTGAAACTTTTTTGGTTTTTTTTTTTTTAGAAATTGTTTTCTTAACAATTCTATATGCTGTTAAGGATCTTTATTTTCTCTCAAATAATTTTTAATTAGCCACCTGCCATAATTCAGTAAACCCTTTTTTTTGAAGATGAAAAAGCAACTGTCAGGGAAAAAAGAGATTTAAACATAGGAACCAGAAGAAAATCCTTCCTCTAACCTCCTCCACCTAATATTCATGTTCTACATTATGGAATAATCACAGGAGAGAGCTGGAAGATCTCTTCCAATAGTCCTCCTACCATATGGGAACGGGTGGAAGCAAATCTACAGAGGAGTTATTTAATGTTATTTTCTTCTTGGTTTCACAGATACTTTTTAAGCCTCCACAGCTGCTGTGTAATTAAGCTTTACTTTTCTGTGGCTTCAAGAGCAGAACGTGAAGTGTTGAAAGTATCACCCTGCCCTTGACACCTGCCTTCTTGTAGGCAGGTTCCTAGTTCACACTCCATGCTCAGGAGCACGTAGTTGTTCCAGTTTCTGCTGACAAGCCTGATCCTCCTCTCTGCCATCCCTCGGTGAGCTCATTACAGGTATCACGGCCGCCCTCTGAATCTGTTCACCTCCCTTCCTCCTCCACTGTAGATGTCAGCCACCCTCACGATGCGCAAGGCACCACTTATTGACAAATCACTGCCAAATACTACTGGAAAACCCTTCTTTGATGGGTTTCAAGATCTTGCCACATTCCTATGTAAGTGCCAGTCATTTGGACCCCTTTCTGCTTCGCTGCTAATAATTTTGAAGCAGAAATAAAAGTACCCTGTATTGCTACTATTGCCTCTGCTCCTCCCTGCCCTTTGGGTCCCTGAGCCACCCTTGAAAAACTTAAAAGTAAGTAAGTCTGAAGCATTCTGCCTATGGGCTCGTGAGGCAGGATAAGTCGGTGCTGTTTGCTGCTACTTGGTGGTAACCGGGGAAAAAAAAAATGCGCAGGTGGGTCAGTCTCCATCAGCGAGCAGCAGACCTTCAGCTCACGTGTATGTGGGCAGCACGAAACGTGGTTCGTGGCAGGGAGAGGTGCTGCTCCCTTGGGCTGTCACTCAGACGCTCCTGTTTGTCTGTAGCAGCGGGGAGCTTTCTATACCAACCTGTTCTTTTCTAAAATGCGTGGAAAGCTCCTGATGGCTCTGGATCTGACACAAAGGTTTCGAGTCTTTTTTTGTCTTTGTGTGTTGGGGCCATCAAAGAGAACAATGGCAGGGATGAACCACCCTGGGAATAAGGCACAGCAGCTACCTGGGGACTCATCTGGTGACTTTGCTGCAGCAGAGCATAAAATGCAGCCGTAAGGGAAAGCTGTGTGTAAACCTTGCCTGCCTAGCTGCTGGGGAGAGCGAAATACTCTGATCCACAAGCTGGTAATGGTGAAGGAAAATGAGACCTTCGTGCAGCCATGCCATGTCAAACAGCTCCTTTGCTCCTGTGGGCTGCTCTGGCCATGTTAGGTCAATTGGAGAAGTAAGGGATCTCTGAGACCCTCCAGGTGAAGGGCTGAGGGGTTAGTGTCCAGGGCCAGACTGCTGGTTTGCAGCAGGAGAAAACACCAATTTCCAGTCTCTGTGGCTCTCCCTGCTCTCCTGCGATGGAGCGGTCGCTGTCGGCACATCACAGAGAAACAATTGCTGCCCCTCAGGGTGCTGCATCATCCCCAGTGATGAGGTGGTACCTGCAGGTGAGTACAGGGAACCGTGCTGCTGACCATCCTGCATCACCTCTCTGCTCCTGCCCACCCTGTGCAACCACGCTTACAAAGCCTGTTGGGTGCCCATGCAGTGGTTTGCAGCATGAGCCCTGTCCACGTGGTGTGACACTCATGGCACAGACAGCCTTGATCTGCCATTCTTGGGCCTAATGGGGAAGGAAAAACAACCCTCACTAAGGACTTTGTGGAATGAAACAAGAAGGCATTTGGCCCAGCCTGTCTGCTCAGAAGCATTGGGCCAAATGTGCTGGTCTTACGGAGTTCACCGGTGTCTACTGACGCCTGCACTATCCCAGTGCATACATTTCTAATGCAGGGTTTGGGGGATAACTGAAGAGAAGACAAAAAACACCAAATTTTGAGGTATGTTAGCCTTAGATATGAGCTTCCCACCCCTTGCTGGGGGTTCTCACCTCTTTTTCTGCTTTATAAATTAAATCCCACTGTTACAAAGGAGTTGATCACAGAAGAAATATCTTTATATGAAGACCCTGTTGGACAAGCCCAACTTGGGTTCTGGCTCAGAGGAAAATGGTTATAGATTTATCAACTTTTAACTCAGCACATGTGTGGATGTTCAGTCCTCCACACATGCACTGACTCTCCACTCGGTGAAGCATGTGGACATGGCACTACCTTGAAAAAAACATTTGAGACCTGCTGAAGTCAATGAGACATAAGCATGCAGTTTATTTAACTAGGTCTTAAGTAGTGACCGTGCTGTCAGACAATACCTCAATGTGCATCCATATTGGTCTGTGCTGGGCTCAGACAGAGGCCTGCAAGCTGTTCCAGGTGTGTTTTCAGCCTCCCTCAGCAGGGCTTTCTAGCTTGCACCATCCACTTGACTCACAGGCATCATACTAGCAATCTAGCAATGTATCTCAACCATCCTGCCTGATCCACCCCAACTACACCTCTGCTGCCATGTGCTGGAGGGCTTCTGAGTTTCCAGCTCCAGGTGTGGAACAAGTTTCCCATTCCACAGGAGAGCCAGACCTGCAGGGACACCAGCTCCCTGCTTTCTTTCCCAAAGCCCTGGTTTCAAGCAAAGAAAATGGAGATGTGCTAAGCAGGCAGGATCCACAGCAACCTCTATGCAGTTGTGGCCAAACACCAGGCATGCTGCCTTGTGCACCACAGGTAAACACACAGGCGTAGTCTTCTTAACCATGCTGAACAGCCAGCACAGCCACTCTGCATGCTGCCACCATGCTGGCCATCAGCGGTGGTTGTAGTGCTGGTGTGCAAAAGACCACCTTCAATGCTGTGTTCATTGAGGCCTTCAGTGCAACCACACAACGACAAGGTCTGTAGCACTCTGGCTTGAAGATGGCTTTTGCTGCCTAACATCTCACCTTCCCTGAAAGGGGAGACATCAATTTAGGACTGAAAACTGAACCCCAGAAAACACTTTAACCAAAACAAGAGATCCCATCAGACACATCCTGTGTCTGTATGGGACAGAGAAGCATAGCTGAGGGCATCAAACCAATATGGTCTCTTCGGCCACAGGCAATCTAGAGGTAGCAGCCTGCAAAGTTTTCTTTAGAGCTAATGGGAGACATAGGCTATCGACTACTTCAAACTCTATATCTCAATTTTATCACTCATAAGTATTGTGTTTAAGCTACTAGGTGTTAAAAGTAGGCTAATTTTGGTTATATTACAAAGAGCTGCATTTAATTAATGAACTTTGTAGTGAAGTTGGTTTTAAAGAACTTAAAACAAGAAAACCAGAAATGTGTTAATTCAGCTAGACACCAAAAGGTATATTAAAATCATTTAAGAAAGAAATGGCTGGTCCCCATAACGTTGCAGAGCACCATCACAAGAGATGATTGGCACACCTGCAGGAAGCCAAAGCCTGGAGGGGTTGCTCCACTGTGTTCAAGGGAAGATGCAGCTTGCCCAGAGCACCTGCTTAGTACAAGAGGAAAAGTTGTTGCTCTGAAAGACATTTTGAGAGGCGTTTGTCTGGGGTGAGCCATAAAAACCCGTTAGTGAGCCTCCCAACACAGCTAAGACTGAAACAACTAAGGAACGTTGTAACATTTTTTTATGTCTTTAATTTTGGCAATGTGTTTCCTTGTTTTATGTTTTTGTAGCCTCTCTTCACTGTTGTGCTCTCCTGTGTCCTTATATGAAGGTACTGTATTACATTTACATCCTACCTATGAATAAACCTACCTGCTGGTGAACAGCACCGCATCATGCTACAGCCAGCTTGGCAGCTTTTAAAGGCCAGGCACTCCTGCAGTGATCAGCGTGGTGTCTCTCAGAGCACTGCTCCAGAACACACAGAGGGTAGCAGGGTGGATTTCCACTAAGTTGCACTGCCCAATTTACTAATAAAATGGGGGGGAGAGGGGCTGAGTCAAGAAGCCTCTTCTGGGATGGATGTTAGAGAAGAAACTCCCTGCAGGAGAGTACCAGTGCTCTCATCTACCTGTGAGAATCCTCCAGGTGCACAGGAGAGTCATCTTCCATGGTGAAGCTCCTCCTTGTCCAGCTGAGCTATTCAGTCCTTTTCCTGGCTGTTAATGAAGCTGCTGGAGAAACGTGTGGGAGACAGCAGCATTGAGGAAGTGTTTGAGGCAGGGAGAGGTGCTGATCAGACTCTGCTGCACGAGACAACCTGTTAATGGGATGTCCCTGCTGTATCTATTTCTAGTCTGTAGCGAGTGATGAGAGAATCAAGGAACTCTTGCTTATTCAGGTCCCTCCCTGGAAACTAGAGCAGGTATTTGAGAGTATGAATCCTGCTCTGGCCACACTTGCAAAAGACCTATTTCATGTGATGCTATGCCACAGAGAGATCCAGGAGAGAGGCCAGAACTTCTAATCACTCAACCACCAGCCAGGTTGTTCTGGGACCACCTGGAGTTCCTCTCAGCTGAGATTTAATTCAGAGAGCACCTAAGTTTGTCTTGCGGCTCTGAGTCTGCTGGGCTGTGAGCAAACAGTGGAGGCCAGAGGGTTTGAAAAGCCCAGAGAGAGACTAGCAGAAAGGTTCTTCAGGCTGCCTATGTCTGTCCTAGTGCCTGTGTGGGAACATAGTATCCCAGAGATTGAGTAGAAACACATTCACATAGTTCTCCTCAGCTCCCAAATGGCAGCTAACTACTGGCTTTGCAAGAGCCTGTTTCAGATCTTGCTTTGGCAGTGAACTGTGCATAGATTAGGGAAACTGTGACTGGTGGCCAACACTAGGAACGGACCTCTTTTGAGGCTAGAGAGCCTGTGGGCCTGGGAATGTCTCCTAGGGTTGGCACTTGGAGAGAAGGATGGAGCAGAGGTGGACCTTCACAGGGTGCATGGAGGAGAGGATGAAGGCACAGGAAGGTGCCAGCTTCTTCAAGGTATGCACTGAGCCACAATAAATAGTCTCACTAAGACTCAGTCCCCTAGGATTTCTACAGCTTCTTTAGAAATTGTACCCATCAGAATGAGTTGCCAGACTTTCTTGGAGACAGTTGTTGCTACTACACCCAGGGAGATGGGAACAATTGTGGAGGCATCTGCTGAGTCTGGCTGTAGCCAACCATGCCGGTTGACTCAGCAGCAACACAGATGCTTCCTTAGCAGGGCTTAGCTCTTGGTTGTGGCAGGCACAGTCCAGGGGGGCTTCCTTCATGGAGTCTGTCAAGGTGGGTTTAAGGAGCCCTAGCTGGATATCAGACCAGAAAGTCCTTCCTTAGGATCCCAAGACTGTGAGACAGCAGTGCTTGGTGCTGGGATTTCTCTTCAGACACTGGGAAAAGGCAGGGGACTGTGAGACACCAGTGGTTCCTCAGTAGCTAAGACACCAAAGACCTCACAGGAGCACTCATAAAAATGACTCACTGCCATCAAGATGGATATAAGTTCTTGAGCTGCTTGATGTTGCCTTTTTTTTTTTCTTTTTACACCGTTCAGCTACCTTGTCAAATATGTTTCTCAGCCAGATTTCAGCTCTGCTGTCTGACACGTGGAATATTTTCTTTTCCTTTTGTGAAATCATGTCAGTTGTTGGGTAATCCTTCACTCACCTTGGGGTTTTAGGCAGAAGATCTTCAAAATATCTGATGCAGTGCTAGAAATGGGAGAGCAGCTTTGCAGCCTCATACCAATGGAAACTGGCAGGGGGATGGCAGTGAGAATTTTGTGGTTTGAGGCATCAAGGCACGGAGGAGCTTGTGAGGCTTGCTGGGGGCTGAGGCAGAGCCAGCTTGAGCCCTTTGGGTCCATATAGCCTATATGGGTAGGCTGAAATACAAGCCGGAGCAGAGACTGCGTGAGCAAGCAGCAACTCTGGGCTTGCATACAAACTCAGGACTGAGCCGTAATAAGTAGATGTGCAATGTATGCCATGCAGGAGCTACTGTGACAGTAAAGGTGTAATTTGTGTCACGCAGAATAGATGTTGTGCGCTTCTCATTGCTGTGTGCCACTATTGTCAAGAGACATGAACAGAAAAAGCAGTTTTAAAGTAGCTCAGCAGTTGAGTCTTTATATTGATTCAAGCTTTTATATCGCACATAACAAAGTAGAAAAGCCCTATCAGAGAGACAGGTGGTAACAAGTGAGCTTTAGATGGGCATGAATCATTTCTTACCAAAGGTTTGGAAGCGATGCTGTGATTTTTGCTGCTTACCTGTCTCTTTGCTGCTGGTGCCTAAGGCACTTTCCCAGAAATGGTTCAAAGGACACATTCGATATCCTTGGATGCTGTGATGAAGAAAAGTGATTTCTTTTCAGAAGAAAAAAAGTCTTCCAAGGTGAGGAACTTTTAGTCATTGCTCTACACCACTTGATAATCTGCTACGTCTATATCTAAGGATAAATGTGGTCATAGAAGACTGAAAAAAAAGTAAGTCAGATATTTTTCATGAGATCACCCAATGGAGAAAGATGTGGGAGGACACTAGAGAGGGAGGAAGAAATTAGGACCTCAGGGAGACCCAAATGGAAGTCCAGACCCTGCTGGAGACTGCAGTTAACTTCAATGGGGTAAATATATGGTCTAAATATTAAGCCAAAATTTAAAGAAATTGGTGGAAACATATTTATAGATGAAGCTTGAATGATTGCAATCAGTTGTGCTCTGTTTCATCAGTGTATAAAATTGAAGCTACGCCACTGACTTCAATTACATTGCAAAGGGATTTTTTTTAACCAATAACGATGAAAAACAGAATTTGGCTTTCAATTCCTTTATGTAAAAATAGCTCTTGCATTAGATTATCCAATAGAAAAGTTGAACATTACATTTTTTTACAAACTACACCACCTGTGAGCATAAACACGTTTATTATATATACGTCCTGGCTTGTTAACAGACGTTGCAATAGTCTACACCCTGTTGACACAATTTTTCAGTCAGTGGGGTTTCTTGTGGTAATGGCAAAAATGCAAAGTGGAATGGAAAACAAAGCAGAGGCCAAAAGTCACGGAAAGAACAAGGAGAAACTATCATTTTTCTAACAACCTCAGGGCTGACCATGGTGTAGCATTACTGCCATTAAGGGTACAAATATCTTCACTATCTGCCAGGAGTTTTCTGATATGCAGCAGAGGAAGAGCTGCTTGATTTTACTCCTTTGTAGAGCAGAAAAGGCAAGGTCACTTCTGCGGGGGTAAGAGATGTTGGAGGAAACATTTTGTTTCTCTCCTAGATGCTTTTTTGAAACAAAAACAAAAATAGAACTCATCTTTCCAGCTGAGAAACAAGGTAATTCTGAAATGATAAAAAAGCTGGCACAGATTTAACCTCTGATTTTGATCATAACCTTACTTCTGTAGGATTTTGGCCTGGAAGTTCAGTATGTAGGATGATAACAGAGACTATTGTGCCAGTCCCTAATCAATCTGATAAAACATTATTTCTGGAAAATTCCAAATAATCATTCATGAACCCTCCTCCCTCTGATAAAACTTCAACTCCGTCTATGATCAGAGCTGAGGTGCTGCAGGAAAAAAAGACAAAGAAGTTTGGGTTTTCTTCAAAAGCAATTTTAAAGGAGGTGTTTGCCTAATGCTTATGTGCCATAATCCCATTTTGTTTTAAGAACTTGCAAAATCTGCCTTTGATTTTTGTGTAGAAAAAACCCTCAGAGAAGTTACTTTTCAGCAATTTCCAGTGGTAAAATACTTAAAAACAATCTTCTTATCAACCTGAGAAAATCCTAATATAGGAAAATCATTTTTCCCCCCTTAAAAGTTTCTCTCTGCTCACAAGCCCTCTGACCAATTCCCTTTTGTTTGGAGGGTGAGGCGGATTCGAAAAGCCTGCGTTGATCTGGTGAAGTTTGGCAGCCTTAGCTAACTTGGCAGCTTGAGCATTTCTGACTGAAAGTTTGAAGCTAGATGTGACTTCTTTATTTTTAAATTTAAAGCATATTAATATCAAGTTCTTAATTTAAAAAGACAAAGAAGATGTTAACATTTTTCTGTCTCATGATATCAGTAGCAGTATCTGAGTAAATCAAATTTTAAAATGTATTTGAAGAATTTCTTCTTGGAGGCAGCTGGTTTTCCCTTCTGTGCCCTCCTATGCTATGTATTAAATCCTAAGTAGTTATCCAGGACCTGAAAGTAGAAGGTGTGCTTATACGTTGCACAACACACTTTTATTTCGACAGATATTTTTAGAGCCTTTAACTTCAGAGAATACACGTTATTGAGTATGCTGTATGGTGTACTGTCTACATTTCCATAGTGAAATGTTCATATTTTCAGCTGATTTTGGTTGATTTCCTATCAGTGGTTTAGGGATTCAGTGGTGGTGATGCTGGGTGTCCTGAAGCCCTAATTCATCCAGTCTTCATTACATAAGCTTAACTTTCAACCAAGAAATCAGAGTCTGAAAAAATCCAAAAAAATAGGTAATTCAGGGATAATGCTGGCTGTCTCTGCTAAAGTCACATTTTGGAGGTTTATAAAATAGTGTTCACTCATTGGCAAAAGTGATCAGGGGATTTCAGGTGAGAGTGTGGTTACTGGGTCTAGCCTGACGTTTCCCATGCACTGCTCCAGCCATGCATGGTTACAGGGCGCGGTGGGGAGTGCATGGAGGGTGACTCTGGACCCATGAAATCATAATTAAGGTGTTGCTCCATGCTGGCTGTGAGCACCTGCCAGGCTGGCACCAAGCAGTCTCTGCTCAGCCACAGCAGCTTTTCAGACCATCCCATGGCAGGAGAAGTGAGGATGCAAAGCCACAGCACACTAAGAGGGGCTGGCAGCCCAGGACTGCAAACGGGAGAAAATCCAGTTGTTTTCTTCCCTTCCTTGGCCTCAGCTGGGCAAAAAAAATTTTTCTGTAGCTCAGGATGATGTTAAAGGATGGATGGTGATGCTCGCTCCCTGGATGCAAGCTCCTGCTGCCTGCTCAGTTCACCCAGCAGAATGCCTTGCCATTGAAATCAATATCTGTTTCACTTTTCTCTGCCCTCTCCTTCAGCCTGCGCTTCGGTTTCCGTGACCAAGGAAAAGATGGTATCAGCCAAATCTGGTTTTCCATAAACCAGAGACAAGTATGTCCTAAAATGAATCCTGCTTTTCCCATGGAGACAGCAAGTTTTTTTCTGACTTTGTGGATTCCCTGTTGGCATCATTATGTGGATGTTGAAGTCAGACACTTTCAGAGAGATTAGCGTGAGGGGAGGGGACATAAATCCAGACAGAATAAAAGAAATTTCCACTCCCATGACAACAAGAAAGTAAGGAGAGTGGCCATGTCTTGTACAAGAGCAGGAGCAGCTGCCTGACGGCATTTAACAATTCCCTTAGAAGGTCAACGTGCCATGAGCTGTAAGCCTAGAAATGGGAGGTTGGGATATCAGTACCACGATTCATTACCAGAAATGCCTCAGCTGGATTCAGGAAAAAAACCCTCTTTGTATGTGGCACAAAATTTTTGTATCGTCATTGGTGATTGCAGTGAAAGTACTTCTGCATGCCCAGCTGTGGGTTACATTGCACGGTAACATAGAGGAAAGAGCCCCAGGTAAGGCGCTGTATAGGTAGCACAGTTTAACACAGGTCATGCTTCACTGAAAAGGAAGCGGAGGTGGAAAAATAGATGAGTTGAGGTCAGTCCTGCATTAGGTGCCCATCAGGCTCCAGCAGCGATGTCCAAAGAATATATCTTGCTGTTCAACAGGGAATGAAATTTAATGTAAATCACACTGTTTTTCATCTTTATAGTAGAAATTGCCAGCAAGATGATTTCCAGAGGAACGTGGCCTCTTCCAGGCTCAGTGACTTTTAACAAATGAGAATAAAATTACCGTTAAAAGCAGGATTTCTACAGCTCTCCTTTTTTCAAATGGGAGCTATCTGAGCCTTTGTGTACATGTGGATTTATTCTAGCCCATGAAAGACTGTTAACGGTTTTGCATATGAAGAGCTCCATCAGGTTCAGGTTTCTGTGTGCAAAGTCAAATATGAACTTATGTATACACAAAGAATGTTTTTATTCAGTGGCCAAAATCTTTCATCTAGAGCACCATAAAGTAGGCAAAGCATTAGTTCTCAGTTTTCATAGTGAGTGAACAGGGTCAGACTTTGCTGTAACTCAGAGAAAGTTTCTTGCCGGATCCTATTCTATCAGACAGAATAGCTGAAACGTAGTTAATGACTTCAACATTTACAGATGAAAGTATATTATAGACCAAGTACTTACTCTGGTGTTTGTTTGTTTGTTTGTTTTTCTACTGGCTGCTTGTCCACACAGTTTGTGGATCTATTGGGACAGTCATTCTTTTCACTATATTTTCTTGTATATGTGTGTGTATGTGTAGGATAAAAAAGTAATTGTTTGCTGTTGGAAAAAGTCTCTGGATTAGTAAGTGTCCCCATACCACACTGGAATGTGGATCACTGAAACTACTAAGAGCTCAAAAATGTTCAGTGCAGATGTCTGAGTCAGGAAAAAGGGGTAAATCCTAGGAAAAGGTGCTGTAGAGGAAAGGACGGACACAGAAGTATATTTTGAAGAGAACTGTTGCGTGTCCTTTCACTCAGGTGCTTTTCACTATTTGCATGCAAACACCAGAAACTGGCAAATGACTCAGGATAAACCCAGTCAAGAGCTAAGATCACTATCACCTAGAATCAGAAATGGACATTCCCCCTTGGTAAAGGAGGGAAAGACTGGATGCACTGCAAATGTTTTACATCTTCTTGGCAGTGCAGCTAAATGAACACTCATTTATTCTAAGCAAACTCTTGTTTAAAGATAGAGGTGAAAGTAAATCTATTCTCTTATTTTCTCTGGTGGTCCATATGCTGTGTCCGACGGCTGCTTTGTTGTGTGCTGCTTTACTGGTTGTCTGTCGAATACATGCAGCTCTCCTGGGAGTGCAGATGAAGGTGGAGGAATAAAAGAAAAGACAGATGTGTATTAGGGATGATTGACACTGTGTAACAACTGGCAAAAAAAGTACATGAAAAGGATTTTTTGCAGATCTTACTGGGAAAGAATATCAAGGGAGGAACAGCAAGCATAATACCGTCTTCAGCAGGTATTTGTATCTGAGAAGCTTGAAAATGAGAGGAGAGAAGGTAATGATGTTATTTCATCCACATCAGGAATAGGGAAGTGATTGTGCCCCTGTACTCCCAACTAGTGAGGCCACACCTTGAATACTGTGTTCAGTTTTGGGTCCCTCACTACAAGAAAGACATTGCATTGCTGGAGCATGTCCAGAAGAGAGCAACAAAGCTGGTGAGGGGTCTGGAGCACAAGTCCTCTGAGGAGCGGCTGAGGGAACTGGGGTTGTTTAGTCTGGAGAAGAGGAGGCTGAGGGGAGACCTTGTCGCCCTCTACAACTGCCTGACAGGAGGTTGTGGTGAGGTGGGGGTTGGCCTCTTCTCCCAGGAAATGGACGATAGGACAAGGGGAAATGGCCTCAAGTTGCACCAGGGCAGGTTTAGTTTGGACATTAGGAAAAATATTTTCAATGAAAGGGTTGTCAGGCTCTGGAATGGGCTGCCCAGGGAAGTGCTCGAGTCCCCATGCCTGGAGGTATTTAAAAGACAGGTAGACAAAGTGCTTAGGGACATGGTTTAGTGGTGGGATGGCAGGGTTAGGTTAACGTTTGGACTTGATGATCTTAAAGGTCTTTTCCAACCTAAACGATTCTATGATTCTAAGCAAATGTGCAGGCCTGTACCAGCATGGCTGCACTTCTGATGGCTTGAGAGGCTTCCCATGTACTCAAAGGCAGAGAGGCAGGTCCAGGGCAAGAACAGGACAGTTCACCCTGCCCATGGGGCCAGGTCCCTTGGGACTATCCCTGCTACGAGGTTGCAGTCAAGACCAGGCTGTGACCCTGCGCTCCTGTTAAACCTCAGAGCTGACAGCCTCCAGCTGCGAGTATCAGTGCCACAAATGTGTACAAAACACCAGCCTTGGCTAGCCCCAAGTCTGCATGATATATTTCATGAAGTAAAAGGGCTCATGCAAAGCCCCTACGGCATGTCTGACAGACAGCTCTGTACACAGCCAGTCACATGGTGACCTCAAAGTTGTTTTGAAGCCATTTGCTTTTCCTTCAAAGCATAAGGTTTGCTTACATCTGTTTGGACTGAGGATTTAGAAAATGTGAGAGGGAGAAGGAAGGAGAACTACTCCAAGCCAACAGCCAAGTTTAAAACTGAAAGAAGGGCAGAGATGATTGAATGTAATCCTTCGGGGAACCATAGGCTGGAGTGCCTCAGTTCTTCAGGAGACACTTCAGCAAATTTCCCATTGATAATGAGGATGCAAAGCTGCAGAGGTTGGAAGGTCCTGAGTCTTTGACAGGCTCTAGTGTAACAAACACTTTTCTTGGAAAAAAAATTGGTAACTATTACTCCCTGTAAAGGATGTTCTTTCATCCATGCATGAGAAATATCACAAGTTACAACTCATCAAAAAGATTCTCTCTTCTGTCCTAAACTAATGCCAGCTTTCTCCACGCATTTGAGCAAACACAACTGCCACCTTCAGTGCTGCCTTCCTGGAGAAAAATCCTTTGATGCTTGGTGGCTGTGGTAGCCAGCCAGCAACTAACACGTGTCTGCAGTTTCCTACTGCTGCCTACAAGGTACCACCAGGCTGAACAAAGCTGCATGGCTGTCAGCTGAGGTACCACTGCACAAGGTCTTCTAAACCTGCTCACCTCCCAGGCTTTGCATGGCTCAAGGGGTGGGTTCTCCACATGGGCTGTGGATGTAGGTATGATACAGGCTAGCTGTGCAAATGCTAGCACAGAAGCAGAAAATGTTCTTGCTCAATCACAACAGTGTCTTATGGCAGCACAGTGTTATTCGGCTTCTCCACCACTCCAGGTGTCCAGGGTTTCTATGAAATTCAGGGCAAGAACAAGGCTGCTCATAACGAGATGGAGAAAGGCCAGCCTGCTCGGAGCCGAGTGCCAAACCTAATAAGTAGGAAATGTGGAAGGAAGAGGCAAGCCTGAACTCATGCTCCTTTTGGGAGCATAATTCCCTACAGCAGGCAGCAGTGCTGTAGCAATCCCTAATAAAGATTCGTAATCCTCCAACCACCCACGGGTTTGCATGCTGATACCAATCACAAAGCAAGGAGCTAGTGAGAGGCTGCTCGCCCCTTTGCCAGCACCAAGCCGATGTTAGATAAAGCTGAAGTCATTCTGGCACCAACAGCAGAGGTGCTTGGGGAAACAGGTAAACGCCAATGTTGCATTTGCAGATGTCAGATGACTGCAGGATTAGGTGGCCGCTGGGCAGGGAGTTGAAGTCAGGTACCTGCAGAAACAGGCAGCATGTAAATGAAGTTGTTGTGAATTGGCTTTAAGATGAGGAACACGTGGTTTCTCTGCTGGGGAGGTAGCGGAAGGATTGCGAGGGATGTGTAATTTGGTAGGTCTCCTTGGGGCAGCTACTCATGCTGTGGGGTATGTCCCAAGCAAACCCCGACTCAGTCCCCAACATGATTCACACCCAGTGCTTCTTGACCCGGGCAAGAATTTTAGGCCCAGCTCTGTGGACGTTGAGTCCGCTCTGCCACCACGAGACCTGGGGATGGGCTTGAGGAGCACTTGCTTGACTTCCCTTACCAACTCACAGTGTGGGGAAGGGTGAAGGGGCTTTCAATTACTAACTCTTCTTTATTTGGAGACCCTTCCTGGCCTCAGTGCTAGCAGCTAGCTGAGACGTCTGGGTTTTCTCCTAGGAGAAACAGGAGTTATAAGAGGGCACTTCTTTTCCATTCACTAGATAAAAGAGAGACTTAACATTTCATATCTGGAAAAGATCTAACAGACGTTTACTTTGTGCCTCAGCAGGGCAGGATTGCTCACTATTTAATACTACTTGGCACTCACATTGTGCTAGTTAAGGACAAAGTACTGTACAAATAATAATTAACCTTCACAAGAGTATGAGAGGCTCAGTTTCCATATGGGAAAACCCGGAGGGCAGAGATCTTAAGCAAGGTCACACACACAGCACCACTGTTGTTTCAATATCTTCTGCTTTGGGAGAAGATCCTCAAGAGAAGGGGAATACCTTGAGGAATGGGGACCTAGTAGAGACTGCTGAAATGGCTGATAGATGAAGAAGGGGAGAAGCATTTTCTTGAGCCAGGCAAAGGTGAAATGTCTCTGGGATATTGGAGAGCAGGGGTGGGCTGCAGAACATGCTCAAGGCCAATTATAAGAGGTGTGCAGGTGTGCCGGTGAGATCAAACCGGAGCCAGCTGCTTCCAAAGCAGCCCTGACACACAGGGATTAAAATAATTGAAAGGTTCCTGAGCTATAGCACCAAGTACATGGTGTTAGGTTTCACCTATATTGGTCAAATAACTGCTCCAGCAGAGGCACTTCAAATGTCAGCACTTGCCAATATTTCCCATTGAGTGGCTAACTCAGCTGCGAATGTGGCCCTTGGATGGAAAGTGTTCCTTTGTCATCAAAAAAGGAAATATGATGGTAAACATAATAGCAAATATGAGTGGGAAATTATTTTAAATGGTGTCAAATGTGCATCCCCTTTACAAACAGATATAGCAGAACCTGGCCTTAATTTCACTGGCACTCAGCATATGGAACTACCATGTAGAGACTTGCAGTATATTGCACGGCAATACTGAACCCACTGGCTTCTAACAAAGATGTGAAAAAATACATCTTAAAAGAACTGTAAAATATATTCCACAAAACGAACTTTTTTTTTTTTTTCCTGGAGAATACTTTTATAAATTAATAAACGAACCCTTGCAAATGTTCTTGCCTGAGACGCTGCTTACTTTTGCACACCTGGTAAGAGACTTGGAAAGAATTTTGCGCAGATGCCAACTGAAAAAGTCACCTGTGGTCTTGGGATTACTTCTGACTGCCTACTTTCTTTTTAAAGCAAAGAAATAATGCAACTGGGCAGTCCAGTATTACCTCACTGCCCAGAAAGGCAGTTAAAAAAGATTCAGTGCCTAAATAAGATTTAAAAAGTTTTTACTCCTTTTCTTACTATACAGCCCTACAAGCTACTGCTCAGGCAGGAGACTTATTGAACAACATTTTTCCTGTGTAACATCAATATCAAAGGTATCCAACTATGGGTTAAGCCTGGTTTTTATGGATCTGCCAGCTCTCTCTAAATCATTTTGCCGTTCTGCAGCAATTCACCCATTTCTAATGTCTCTGAATAGCCAACAATTATGTATGTAGAGATCACGAGGAGTATATTCATAGAATAAGGCTGTCAGCCTTCCTTTGAGGCTGGGGGAAAGGTGGCCTTACAAAGAGATATTCATGAGACGAAAACCAACAGGATTTCCTGGCAAGGACAGTTGTGGAGTCAGGAGCACAGCTCAGACCTTCTGGCTCTGAGACCAGTTCAGAATTAACAAAACAGAATTGCCTCGAAGGACGATATTGCAAAACAGTCATGTCAAATAAGCTATGTAATTCAGCCATATTTTGTTATCTTTACAAATAGTCACTTCAAACACACCATTCCATGAACTAAAATCTCCTGGCAGACTATTTTTCTTAGGTTGTGGAGTATCTTAATGCATCACTCCAATGCATTAATATTGTGGTTTATTAATATATCAACTTCAGTCCTTGATTTGGCCAATGTTAGAGCATAATTTCATTGGCTTACTGTATCTTAGTTACTTACAAGTTCAGTACAGCAAGCTTCCTCTGTCTTTAAACTATGGTTTTCAGCAAATCTTTCTATAAGTGAAAATGTAAATTTCAATATCTGCGCTCAATAAGGTATTGTTAACTCCATCAAAAATTTCTATCTATCATGATACCATTTGGGAAAACTACGCCTATTACCAGAAAATTCGGCTCGTTTCATGTTTCAGGTTTGCATTTGAAAAGTAGGCCATTCAAATAACAGATGAGTGCTGCTGAGCACAGATTCCAAGTGATTCCTACCTATAGGTACACGGGATAACTTGAAAACTGGAATAAAATCCTTCGTAAAGGAATGGCTGTAAGACAAGCAGGCTTTGCCAAAATGCTCTTTGTGAGGAATTTCTAAGACCAAAGGACCAAAATGAATTTTAAATTCCCTTCTGGTAGCTATAAATAACTTCTTATTCAAGACCAAAATCAAGAGCCAACATGATTTTGTTGTACCCTGGGCTTGCCCACTGAAGTCACTGAAGTGCTACAGAGAACATAGTTTGTCACATGGTGTATTTGCTACTTGAAACTTGCATATAGCTCTTGCATGAAAGTAATAGGAATAATTGCAGCTGTACACCTGCAGAATGTTGCTCTTTTTCCATTGATGGAATTGATACCTGGGGTGATGACATTGATACCTGTTGGAGGATTCTAAATCAGCAATAATGTCAGAGCCCAATTTGCCACCCCACTGTTTAGTTCCTTCACCGTAGTCTTAAACTTCTCACTGCACTGGAAAATGTTATGAGGCAACTGCTGGGTTTGGCACACAGTGTCAGCCAAAGAGCAGGGCTGTAAAAGAAGCTTTTAAAGGGCCTTCTGAGAACAGGTATCTCTCAGTGATATGGCATTGCTGACACCCATTTTTAGCAAGTTTCAAGTAACAAATACACCATGTGGATGAAGTGTCAGCTTCAATTGCTCCAGCAAGAACCAGCACTGAATTTCTGCTGGTGCCTTTAGTGCGCCTGCTGTCATCAAGGTGCGCCAGGACAGGTTTAGGTTGGACATTAGGAGAAATATTTTCAATGAAAGGGTTGTCAAGCACTAGAACAGGCTGCCCAGGGAAGTGGTTGAGTCCCCATCCCTGGAGGTATTTAAAAGACAGGTAGATGAGGTGCTTCAGGCCATGTTTTAGTGGTGGGATGGCAGTGTTAGGTTAATGGTTGGGCTTGATGATCTTAAAGGTCTTTTCCAACCTAAACGATTCTATGATTCTATGATCACCGTCAGTAACCAGGGAAGTCAGTCTCTCATCTCAAGTGATGGAGGTCTTCTTTACAGAACTGAGAGCTCAGTATCCAAGCCTGGCCAATATCCCTGCCAGAGGGAATGTTAGCCTCGGCTGCAGAGAGCAAGAAGCTCATTTGCCTTTGAAAATCCAATATAACCCTCTCCTGGTGTAAGAACTTGACAGCAGCATAATAGACATGTGTGAGTTATTGATTTATCCTTCAGTTTCTGCTCTGCCCTTCATTTTATTAACCTAACTTTATATCACAGATTTTATGGCTGATAGAAAAATACAATTCTATTTCCATTCTCATGAAATGTTCCTTGTGCCCCTTTCCCTAAAGGAGACAGGTGATCTGTGACACAATCTCTGTACAAAAACATGATGCACCACCTGCTGAGGCTATGGATGCTTTTTGATTTTTGCCATCATTTCCGATGACCTGCATCTTCCAGAACCTGCTTTTTCTCCCAGCCTGCGAACTGGAGCAGTTTAAACAGAAGTGCAGATGTTGAGTAGCTAATAACAAACATTACTCCTGTTCATACGTGAAAAAGGGTATTTGTATGAAGACCAGCTGTACTCCAAACATTTGTTCAGACAATTACTTTTGTGAATGCTCACAAATAAGAATGATGGTTAAGATGGACAACAGCTGCTTCAAATATGAACAAATTTCCATATCTTGCCAGTTCTGTTACTCACATGAGTTTTATGTCACATTTGGTCTGAAACATTGAGAATATATTCACTAGTTATTATTTGCCATCTCCTGTTTGCTGATGGATTCCTCTCCTGCATGATGGTTTGCTACAATACATCACTGAAAGATAACGACGCATTGCTTAAGCACACTACATTCTCATAAGATAACACAATAAAAAAAAAAACAACAACCACATTGTTTGTACCTATATCCTACTTCTGCTGTCAGTCACTAAGATCGATGGACTGTCTTCTTTTTCTTTCTTTTCATTCATGATTGTGTTTTTTATTCAAATCATTGATTTATCATGGATCTAATGATTCTTTCCCAGTTTTCGACTTGAAAAATGTCCATGCCCTGCCTCATTACTGTAGTATTTGTCATCAGAACAACACCATTAATCATTTTAAGTTTAAGATCAGACTGGGAAGGTGGAGGAAGATCTGGATGATTTAAAGACAATGTGCAGAAGAGATCTGAAAAACTTTTCTGCTGTAGAGAAAGAATTTATTTAGATAATAATGATAATAATAATAATGCTTTACTAGAATTGGGGTTTCTCTATAAGGTAGGTACTGTGAACTGTAGGTGTTCTTAGAACATTATGGATAGTTTTCTGTGTGGAGAACTTCAGAGGTATCTATCCATGGATTTGCGCATTGCATTGCCAAGAAAATCTTGTATCAGCTTTAGCTTTGGTTTTCATGTTTGGTTTTCACTCAACGGCTATCAACAGTTGTTAAGTGAAGTATTCAGGCAAAGAGCTCCTGGAAAGACACCTTTGCTGATGTGGAATCAAAACCATGGCTTATCTCAGCACAGGGAGAGGGAAGGAGAGTCATGGCTTGTCAGAGTCATGGGGAAATGCCACAAGAGAGAGCTCAGCCGTAGGTTGGACCATGGTGGTTGGAAGTTGGTTAATAGGGTTCCTGGCTGGACATGGATCCCAGGCTTCTGCTCGGACAATCAGGAACTTGAAGTTTGGACATGGAGCGAAGCAGAGAGGTCAAAGATACAACTTGACTGCAATTATATGCCTGTTCAGGGTCTATTTGCAATCCCCCTGCTCTGCCTGTTGACACAGTCCCAGTCCTGCCCTGTGGAGGTATCTTTACAAGACATGAACATACAAAAGTAGATTGAAGAAAGTGAGCATTGATCCTCACTTTCCAGTGAAGTCCAGGCTGAATTTGATGGGCGTGAAAACTCCTGCACTCATGAATTTCAAAACAGGTTGTGATATAAATATCAAGATGATCTTTCAAATCTAACTCTTTTTATGCCCAAGGAACACAATAAATAAAACAACACAAAAGCCATATTGCCTTTTCCATGATAAATCATTTCAGCAATTTCAGACTCTTCTATTTTAAAAAGAGCAATATATGGGAAAAATACTTAGGTCCAAATTAATCCTTGTTATAGAATAATATTTACTAGTTCCATTTCTGTGAGGAATACTTTCTTGGGCTATAAGGGTCAGGTGAACATCTGGTCTCCTTTATATCTGTACTACGATAACATGTCCTTGGTGCTGTCATAAATGTATCACTGAAACCCAAATCTTTTCCAGTCTTGTTAACGTGCCACTTAGCTGGTGTTTAAAATACTGTATAGTGTGATTTACTAGGTTTAGGCTGATACCCAAATTCTCAGAAAAGTCTAGAGAAATTCTTTCAATAATTTTTAAAATTTATTTTACTGCGATACTGCCATGGATATCAGGAAACATAAAAATGTTAACACTGTCTTCTTAAATTAAAAACTTGATATTAATATGCTTTAAATTGAAAAATAAAGCATTCTAGCTTCAAAACTTCAGTTAAAGATGGTCAAGTTAGCTAAGGCTGCCAAACTTTGCCAGATCAACAAAGGCTTTTCAAATCTGAGTTTAAGAAACAACCTGAGGGAGGAATGTTGGTCGAGCAAAATCTAGAAATGTATACTGACACACAGCAGGGAACTGGTGACAGCCGCTGCCTGCAGTCTTCATGTCTGTGATATGCCCACAATTCACTTAATATAAGAGAAAATGGCCAGCTGGTCCTGTTGAACTGAAGTCAGCAAGCTGTGCTCCCTTGCCACTAAGCTCAGGAAAAACACAGTTCTTGAAAATGTAACTTTTCAAAACGACTTGAATTATTCTATCAGCCAAGATCAAACCAAAGACCACAGTGAAAAACTGCACACTGTGGTATTATGTAAATCAGTATAGCAGGGATTTATAAAGCATAGAAGAAAATCGTTTCCCATGTTAAACAGCTTTCAGTCTAACTTAGATGAATATAAAGATTAACTGAGCTATGAGTGATGATCAAGGGAAAAATAGCTATTAACAAGATCCTGTATTTTTGTAATCATGTCTCCATCCAAAAATGTTCTATCTTGTGTTTTTGCAGGTACTCTGTAGATATAGACATGAAGACAGGACATGTGGAATAATTTTCTGTTTTCTTTTTTTGTTTCATTAATCTGTTTAAGCATTTGAGATGTAAGGTTTACTTTTTCTTCAATGGTGCATGGTGCCTGCAGGTGCTGGAAGAGGGTTTCACCAATGGTAAACAATAAAATTGTAACTACTCTAGCTCTGATTTATTTTCAATTGACCAGAGGTATGCTTTTTTTAAATCAGTTTAGAAATCTACAGTCTCACAGTAAGTACTGATCTTAGGAACATATAAACAATATGTTTAATATGATTTTAATATAATACCAATCAAATATACATCAGTTGATATATTCCAAGTGCTATATAAGCATTAGCTGACCATGACCATGTGTATACCATGCTTAAACAAAGAAACCGAAACGTAAAAACATGTATAACCCACAAGGTAGATGTATTTGAAAATGCATTAGACTAAAATTTTGCATCTTGTGCCAAGTTCACTAACACAAATAAATCTGTATTTTTTTCCCCAAATATTTGCATAAATAATTGACTCTTGTAACTGTGACTGAGATTTTTGAAAGAAGTTGTTTCAAGTTTTGGTCAAAAAACATACCTGTTCTCAGAATTTATTTTTCAAAGAAGAAATAGTAGTAGCTGATATTTTAATGTACTGTAAGGTGAAAATAAGACAGAAGATTAATAACCACAACACCAAGTTTTCCTTAGTGGATGGGCTACATATTGTTACTTCATATCTTGGAAAATGTTGAATAGATCACCATTATTGTAGTAACCAAGTCCTTGTACTTGGCTACAGTGATGGCATTTGCCATTGTCTTCAAGTAAGGGTGGGAAATAAAGATGAAACCATAATTAGTATCATGGTATCCAAACATGCGGAGCAGTTAGATACAGAAACCAGTGTAAAATTATTTGTCTCTTATATGTTGATCCTTTGAGACTCCAAATTGTTTCTGTCTCACCCTTCTGCTTAAATTAATTTACCAAACATAAAAACACAGTGTAATTTGGAAAAATATTATAAAAACGGCACCAAAAAGTCCCATTAATCCTCACAGTTTGCATTTACTTTCTATAATGCTTATGTTATAAAACAGAAAAGAAGCATAGGTATTGCGGGGCAGCGCATGGATGGAAACAAGCTGCCCTTTTAGAAGCATTTGTCCTCTACACAACTATTATTTTCTTCCAGCAGTGAATCCGTACAAAGGTTTCCTGCACAGGGAATAAATTAATGGACCTATTTTAAAAGGACAAATATTATACTGCAAGCCATGCTCATGCTATCACTGCCAAACAGATGCTGGAGAAGTAGCATTTGGACATTGTTTTTGCAGAAACAAAAGGTTTATTGCTGGAGTGGTATACCGTTAACAAGAGTGCTGACCTACTTACACGGCGTAACACTGAGGAGCGTCTGGGGAGAGAGGAGACCCTGGAGCAGGGCATGTTTTACAAGCCAAGTCATGAAACTATGACCAAGAGCACAACGTTCCTTGTAGCAGCTATTTATCGTTGACAGAGAAATACTGGGGAAGTTTATTTCCATCTTAGTACAGATATTTAAGGTTTAGTTGTCTAATTCTCCACTGATTGCTCTAGGCTTCTGCTACATTCGTTGGAGAGCAACCCACACATGCAATCTCTCCGACCTACTTTAACTACCTACCTCCAGACGAGGTGAATTTCTCCCTGGATGTGCCTGTTTCTCCCTGTTGCCTGTAACAGGAGGCAGGGTAAATAGCTGAGGGTTTGACAACTAACTTTTTGAGACTTAGGTCTTGAGACAGAGCTCACCCATGGTCTAAGAAGAGTGCCTCCATGACTTACAAGTACCTGAGCTAAGTCATGTAAAGAAATGAGCACGTTCTCATGAGTTTCTTATGAATGTGACTACTGAAATGACCACTAGCTGAATTTATATGGGATTTGTCCATGCTGTGCCACAGACTCTCCCTGGTGAGCGAACGGATGAACTACGCATCTTTCCCACTTACATATTCTCATAGTTTACCTCATGGTAAGGCCTAGACACACCTGAAGTGGAAAAGCTGGATAGCATCACGTCTACTCACCATGGTGACAAAACGATTGGAAAGGTGTAGAGAAAATAAAGTAGCTGAACTAATTTTACTGGAAAAGGTCTGTTATGCAAAGATGTCTTCTCTGGGGCATTAAGACCCAACTAATACATTTACCAAACCAGTAAATGGCCCTTTACAACAGTGTAAGGAGGTTATGAAAAACTGGTTGCAAGTTATTGAAATTATACAAGAATAGAGACAAATTTACTGTTAGGCACAGTTGCTTCAGCTCAGATGATTTCAGTTGCTGGTGAGTAATGAAGTACGACAGTGACACAGAGGTACCCAGTTAGCAGCACATTATCTCAGGGCAGTAGCACAGCAGTGTACCACACTTGCACATCACTGATGGCATAAACAACAAAAAGCTGTTTTTTTATCAGTCTGCAGATGAAACAGGTAAAAAAATGGGAATAAAATAGTTTAAACTTAGCTAAATTTTATGTATTAAAAAAAACCAAAAAACTAAAGACTCTAGACTCATAGGTGAGCTACAGTCAACTTTAAATCCTACCAAAACATCCATCAACAAAATCCCTACAGCTTTTACCTTAGTTTGAGAGATGCCTGCTATGGCACGCCATAAAACCAGAAGGGAAAACCAGTTCCTGGGTACCATTACCCATGTGTTTCCAAAGTATCTACTTCTCGGACTGGGTTCCCTTTAACAGGTCAGCATGCTGATGAATTGCTAGGTTTGATAGCATTTCTGCTTATGCTGACAGAATATTTTTTGTAGTCTTCCTCCTCAAAAAAAAAAAATAAAAAGATGGTTATTTAGACTCTTAATGTCTTCATAACAGACTGTCTTGCTTGAGTGGAAGCACTAAATTCAGTTTACCTAGGGACAGAGGAGAGAGGATTTAAGGAGAGGTAAATCTCCAGCATGGTACAGAGAAGTTTTGTTTTTCTGTATCTTCTCTTATATGAACCTGCATTAAATATTCACCTGGAAAATGCTGAACAAAAATGAGTACCCCATCTCTTTACGAAGCTGATCTTGTTCCCAGTTTGGTGCTCTGGATTCAAAGCCTGGCTTTCCAGCGGGCACTGGACAAGGCACTGATATGGTAAATCCAATTATTTTCTAGCACACACTTGAGATTGTAATACATGGACCTATCCTGCCCGATGTGCTAACTTCCACTTCAGGGAGACTCGTGCCATACCTCAGTTCTGGAGACAGCATTGGCCAGCTTTACGCTGCTTGGAGGTTAGCTCTTCAGAGGCTCCTATTTGGCACACTTTACTCATCGTAGGGCACACGGTGTTTCTGCAACGCTGTATAAATATTTATGATAAGCTCCTGATACATCTTAGTTGCTCTCATGTCCAAACCTCTCCTGTAAGGTGACACGTGGCTACGTGACTTTGATTTCATACTCTATCCTGAGTTTTAGTTCTGGATTGGATCCTACTCACCTGCTAAAGGAGAGATTCCCCAGGGCCTGCCCAGTAACCAGTGTGGTTTTTTATAGGTCTACGTATTATGTAGCATACATAAATGGGATGTGCTTGTTTTATAGCAAAGCATCAAGCCTAACTAGCCAGGGAAGAAACCAGAGCTGTTAGCAGAGCTTTTGAGTATATCATTTGCCAGTATTCGTATTATAGCAGCACGCAGAGGCTCAGCCGGCACTGAGGTCTCCTGTGCCGGTGCTCTACCCAGGCAAAATCCAGCCCTTCCCCAGCCCCACAGGTGGTGGGAAGGTGGGAAGAGAATTGACAGCATGCAAGATGCACAGCCGTCGTTTTTTAGAGCCAGCAGGAGCACATCAGCTCTGGTTCAAAAGCAAAGGCACCGCAGTGGTGAGGGACCATCTCCGTGGCTCTGAGCTGAGCTGTGTCCTCGTGGATCAGAGCTGGGGCAGAATGGGACAGGTCGGGACCCAGGCAGTGGGAAGCCGTCCAAGAGGGCATTGCAGCGGCACCGAATGCATGGCACTGCAGTTCGCCGTTTGGCAGACAGGGAGAAGGCAAACCCCCCTCCCCCCCAAAAAAAAAAGAAAAGCACCAGGTAAGGTGGTTTTAGTTTTAGATTTGTCATAACACCATAGAGTCGTATGGTAAAATCCTGATGCTCTGATTCGCTTGGTGTTTGCATCACTTTGTAAGCAAGCAGTCATAAATTCAGCCTGAATAAAGGTGAACGAGGTGCGGTACACAGATATGCACACAGTCTGACGTCATGATTTTGCTGGAGAAATTTTGGGCTTTTCAACATGTTATTGTTTTGCTAGTCTTTTATTGTTCCTATAAGCCTACAGTGTTTCTGTAATTAAGTTTACAGGCTCATACATTTGACATAAAGACAGAATTATTTTTGTTCAATATGCTGATTTTTAGTCTATTATTCAGCTAAAATATATCCTAATATGCAAGATTGAAAACCCGAAACCAAGACAAATAAAATATGCTTGTCTCTGTGTGTGTGCATACATTCCCCCCTTTTCTAAAGCTAGTTTTAGTTAAAAGATTCATAAAGCTATTTATTTTGTAATTGAAAAATAAAAAGGATATTCCCCTGAGAATCGCAGAAAGCTAAAATAATGCTTCTCTGCAGAGTTTTTTATTCCTCCCAATGCAGACACCACTGAAAGCCATGAGCAGAAGTGAGATTTGCTGGTGAAAATTAGGCTCTGAGCAGCACAACCTGAGACCGCTGCCCATGCCTAATAATAGATTGTCAACATTTGGACATGTTAGATACTGAAAAATATGCTTCAGACCACACTACAGAGAGTCTTCTTGTCAGCTTCTAATTTCTGTGACTTTTTTTCCCTTTGTACTGAGAAACGCAACCTTCCCCTAACTCTTCCTACTCTTGTTCTTTTTTAATGTTGAGACTTCGATGCGGTGCGCCCAGCACAGCTTGTGCAGGACCAACATAATGTGAAATGGCATGTAAGGTTTCCTTGCCTTTCAGTTCCTTCTGTCCTTCATACGGCTGCGGAGCATAGTTCCCAGTGGTCTTCAGGCTCTTAACCGATGCCTGGGGGGAGTCCTTGCTCCCTGCAATGGGCTATCACAACGTGCACACCATTTGCAATGTCACAAGGCTGCATCGGATGCATCTCCAAAACTGTTTGACCAATTTTATTCCAGTGCACTGCAGGGGGGATTCCTACTGGCTTGCTCATGATTGCTAGCTTAATCTAGCAAGGATAGGGGAGGCTAAAGGTGGACCTGGATTACGGCTGTGGAGGCTCTTCATTTGAGAGTTACGTGTCTCTTCATAATGAAGAGCATTAATCTTCCAGGGTTTCACTGTGTATCTCTTCCAGCCTCTTTTTCCTTTCCTGCCATTCACGTTTTCCCTTTTGACTCCACCTGGCCCTGGACACCCCTTCAGTGATGCACACAATAGCTGATATAAAGTTTATTTCCAAATTCAGCCCTTTTGCTTTCTACACGCTCCTAAACTTTGCTGCTTCTACTTTAGAGTGAAACCCAAAGTACCTCCCAAGGAAATTTTTAGTCAGCAGATTCGAGGCACCTTGAAGCAAAGAGCGGAAAGAACATGTTGCTGTTCCCACCACCCACCTGGCTCTGGCTGAGCTCAATATTAAAATGCTGCTCAAAACAGAAGGAGAAAATTAGCACAGGGAACAGGGAGGCTTCTCATTAGCTCAGAAGTCCCAGGCTAGCTTCTGGTTTGGCTGGAAGCTAATCTTATGGGATGAGGTCTCCATGTTTACGGTCCTGCTTGCCGAAGGGTATCTCGGAGTTTTTTCTGGGCACAGAGCAGCGAAGTGTTTTAAAATACAGAGCTCTCAAACCCTATCACATCTCAGCTGTTAAACACTAAACTGCGACTAATCCAAAATAATCAGGCAAACCTTTATGACCTTAGAGAAGGCAGAGCCATGAGCAAGCACTTCGGTGTTTCTCATTTTGCACCAGTTCGGGGTCTGCCAATAGAGGTATGATTTTGAGGATAATGTGTCATCTCTAGCCTTTTTCTGCTCAGTGGACATGGATCACCCAGCCTTGGAACAGCCTGTAGCTGGCTGCCTGTCGTGCCAGCACTAGGCTTCAAAATGCCGTTGACCTCTTGTCTAACCCATCTCCAAAAAAGAATGAAAAGTAAAGAGTAAGAAAATGTTTTGCAAGTTGCCCTCTTGCCTACCCTGTCTCCAAAAGAGAATGAAAGGTAAAGAGAGAGAAAATGTTTTGCAAGGAGCCACAGAGCATGGAAACATCGGCAATCTTCAGCTCTCACCAAAATGAAATCTTCCCATCCTGTGAAAGGACGGGAAACGTAATAACTGGGACCTGCAGTCAAATCAACAGCGGCTGGAGTTACACAGTGCTTCAGGCCACACTTATTTAGGGATCTAAATATGGGTCTAGGTACCTAACCTCAGGCATAAAGGCAAAGCTTAGACCATAAGCAAGCTTCAAGTTATCTTTTTATTAAGATAGCAGCTTGCTTATGATAAAGGCTATGCTTGGTCCTACATTTATAAACAAAACCCCCATAAAACAGTAGCTCTGTTGCTACTGAGCAGTTCAATACAGCAGGCTAAAAATATCCTCAAATCAATCTAGGGTAGAAAGGTTTGTGAAGTTACTGAACTTCCTTATTTATTTTTTTTTTCAAAATCAAGGTTTACATGCTGCTGTCATTTGCAAACCCTGCATGTATCAGAAAGCAAGATATTTATTAAAATAACCAGATCTGGGGGCAAGACAAAAATAGAATAAGACAGTTTAAGGTATGATGGATTGAACTGTTACTACCTAGGATATCTATTTTAAAACATGAAAATGCAATATTGTGTCTTGGATTTAATTATATGTGATTGAGTATTTAGTGTTTTTATCAATGACTTCAACAGGAAAAAGAAATTGTGTGGTAATGAAAACTGCTGCTAATGAACAGCTTAGCAGTACCAGCACTGCAAACAAGGATTTGAATATCAAATAAAAGAACTTGAACTGAAAAGAACTGAACCTTTAAACTGGAACTATAGAAGTGGGAGAAAATTTAATAGGGACTAATAGCAATAACTACCATTATAAACCTGAGATTTATCATTAGGAAAGAAGAGAAGGAGACACATGCATGTGATGGTCAAGCACACTTGATGAAGACGCTGTACCGAAGAAAGCAAAGACAAGGCTAAAACCTACCAGATTAAATATTTCTACTGCAGCAAAGCAAGCATTAACCCATTGCACAAGCTGCTGTTACAGTCTCTCTGGAAAGCTGATTGCAAGTCTGGTCACCCAGTTAAAAAAAAAAAGAAACAACAGAGAAGACAACCTTCTGCCATAGGTGCAGAAGGAAGGTCACTCAGAGGGTCAGAGATGTTCTGTTGTCTTGGGGAAGAGCTTGGCTCGCTCACTCTGGCAAAGCAAAGTTTGGATGGGGCTAGAAAGGCTGGGTTTGTGCAGATGGGAGCTGGGAGCTAGTCCTGTACAGAGTGAGAAGCTAAGAGAAAGGGTCTCCATGCCACCAAACTGAAGGGTACAGCTGCTGATGAATACATTTAAGATGCAAGTTTGAAGAAAGTTTCCATCCTTCAGAATAGAGCTTAAAAAGGCTTAGAAACTGGGCAAACACCCACAGCATTTTTAATATGCAACCAGATAGATTTATGAATCGGTTTATGTGGTGTGATTGCTGGAGATAGCAGGGGTTTGGATCTGATGACTCAGAGGTGACTTACAGTCCTGCAGCATACTGAATGTTCCTCCTATATGCCAGGGCTCGAGGGGGTCAATTTATTTCATTATTTGCTACAAAAATACATATTTCAAACTATGCAGCAGCCTGCCCAGGAGGAATAGGAAAAAAAAATTATACACCCACCAGTTTTTTTTCTCTCAGGTGACTTGGACCAAATGGGGTGGGACTACAAGGGAATAGACTGAGGCTTGACAGTGGGTGAGGTCCTTCAAGCATTCCTCAAAGTCACCTTCCTCCTCAGAAGCAGGTTTGCATACCTAGATTTATTTTAAAGCTACTTTGCTCCAAGCAACTGAAATTCTCTCCTCTTTATTTTTAAACTGTATCCTGAGTTCAGAAAATACATTTTACTGAACTGTCTTTATTACTCCCCTGCTACTGCTAGATTTCAAGAATTCGGGGCTCTTCATCATCTGGTTTTTCCTCCACTAAAGCTGGTGTCTTGATCTGTACTTTTTTTACTGCTCAAACACAGTATCTTAATTGAACGTGCCTGAACCGAGCCTGACTATGAGTATGGAAAGGAGCGGGGGAGGGAAGTTCACAGCAGAAAAACATTCACTTTCTCCAAGATTTCCCCATTTTGATGGGCTGGCCCTTGCCACTCAGCATTCTGCTTCTTTTCTCACAGCACATTGAAGTTTATTTTTTTTCCCTCATTATTAATGGACAGAGTCATAACCACTTTCTGGGTCCCCTAGTGACACCTTCCTGACACCTGAGTAGCTACATCTTCCCATTCTTTCCACTGTCTCCCCAAAACAATCGGATGAAAAGATGTGATGGGAGAAATTAAGTAGGACTTTGGTGTGTGTGGGAAGGGTGGTGGCAGTGAGGAATATATTCCCATGAAACCTGGGCTTCATGCTGAAATATTTCCCAGTGTACATATGAAAGGTGCCTCTTGATGCTGAGCCTTCATCAGCAAAGCCCTGTAGAAATCACAGAGACTGTTTTCCAGTGTTTTAGCAAGCCATCTGAGACCAAAGAAGAACCGTATCTACACTGGAGTTGCAGCAGAGACCTAACAGAGCTAGGATTAGGTTAACAGCCTCGCACAACAGCGGGAACCCAGCTGGGGCAACACCGTGCTTGTGCAGACTGAGCAAGCCGCCCCTTTCGGGAGGATCCGTAGCCCACGCTGAGCTCCTTGCTACTGCAGCTAAGCTGCTATCAATCACAGCACAGTTGGAGCAGTGACTGTGTTATAGACATTTTCTTTGTTTGTAAAGCGTGATAAAGTTAGGCCCACAGCTGGTGCAGAGAGGCTGTTTGAGAGCCATGCTGCAGCATGGAGCCTCCAGCCTCCTCTGAATTCCTAAATGATGGAAGGGCAATATCCTTGCACTGTTTGCTAATGCTTGTTCCTGCGATGCCATATAACAATAAATTGAGTTCTGCATCTTCTAGTGGATAAAAGTTGTTTATCTCCAGCTGAGATGTTGGACTTGATTTATATTAGACTGCTTTTCCTATTTCTACTGAGTTATCTACAAGACAAACCACTCAGGGAAGGGGAAAAAAGCTTTTTTTTTTCTTTGTGTTGTTTGTTTTAAGGTCAGCCTCACTGCCTCTTTATAAGGATCTTGGATAATGGATTTAATTGGGACTGTACTGTAGCCCAAAGTTTTCTGCATATTCCAGCAAAGATCATTAGTAAACGTAACAAAAGACTGCAAGCATGTAGGGCTAGATAAGGCATTGCAGTATTTCCTAACCCCTCCTGCCACAGAGGTGGGTTTACCTTCCTACAGACTTTAACTGGTGGACTGCAGTACTGATACATTAAATGTGCCTTGGCACAGTTTGCTGATCCCAAGACCAAATAGCCCAGGGAAATATGCTTTGAAGCTCTCCTGCCTTGCTGTGAAGGATGCTTTCATTGAGCCTGTCTGCTGGAAATGGTCCCTGGCCCATGTGAGCTGCCAGCCTACACCCGGGAACTCTTTGGGGAGTGCTGACGGACCCAGAACAACTGATGGTTTTGCAGGTAGGGCTGTGTTCTAATGCTGTTGAATTGCTAGTATCAACATAACCTGAGCATCCTGCACTGACGCAGATTTCATCATCTTCCAGGGTCGCTATACTACCCTCTCTTTACCTTCATCACTAAAAAGTCTTCCCTGGTATCTGCCCTAAATACAGTGAAGTTTGCAACTTATAACAACCTTTATGACGGTGGAAGATTTCCGTTTCTTTCTCAGTCCTCACTTTCCAAGCTGAACAACTCTAGTATTTTTGATTATTCCTTTTTCTCTGCAGATTTTCTTTTCCAGACCTCCTACTGCTCTTACTTCTCACATTTCCGTGTACTCTCTGACTTATCTTCAAGCACAGAATCCAGGTCTGGATGCAATGCTCCAGGCAACACTTCACCAGTGCTCTGCGTGACAGAAGAAATATCTCCTCTGTCTTATTGCACACCCCATTTCTGTAACACTTCCCAAAATGAAAGTTGTCTTCCTTCTGCAGCGCTAGATTGCTGCATCCGTACCAGTTTTGTGACCCCTATAAAGCCGGCTGTTCCAGCAACACACAGCTGTCTAACTGATTGTTATCCCCATTGATTTGTTCTGTAATAGCTTGCCAGGAATAAACCCTTCGCATTGCGTTTGAGGCAAAGACAGGCTAAATTAATGTTGTTGATTTGGGACAACTACATCACCAGATCATTTTAAAATTTGGTCTGATCTTCCACAGATTTTGCCACTGCCGTAGCTTGTCATTAACCATTTTACAGCTCTACATAAATGAAAATATTGAGTAGACTGAGGAGAGACTCGTAAAGCAACTCACTTGATATTTTAAGCTAGGCCCAATTTCCTTAGGTAACTGTGAGAATGGTGTGCAAGACAGCACTTGAATCCTCTTCCTAGCTCAGCTATGTCTTACAGACTAAGTATATTCTTCCTTTCTCACTAGGCATGTATCCCATCTTGGTAGAAAAATACTTCTCCTGCACAAAGCCGGTAAGAGGTGATCTGGACATGCAGTACTGGTTTGAAACATTCATCCTGGTGGAAACCTTAGAAAATGTTTACTCTTCAATTTGCACATGTTGAGCTGATCTGTTAGAGGGTACAGCTTCTCATTGCAGAAAATAGCTGGGTTGCATTTTTCTGTATGTCGTAATGTTGTAGTTGGAGCTGTGATCCTCTGAAGATCAATCTTTTCTAAATTACAGATCTCACTTGCCCAAATAGGTAACATTTGTAAGCAGGGGTAATATCTTCTTTGAAATTGGCTGATGTAGCTCCTATTTTAAATAAATTATTACTGTAACAGTAAAAAGAAAGGAAGAAAAGAAATTGTTTTGCTGCTGTTATGGTAATGAGTGCATTAGAAATGCATACAGAGAACATCTCAGTGACTTAAGCAATTGCTCATATAAACTGTTGGCTCTCAGGTTTTTGTCATGGCTTTTCTGTTTTCTACACCGTGGTTCTCAAACTGCTGTAACCTCCATTTGCTGAAAGGACAAAACCTCGGGCCTGTGAACAGCACTACATTCACACACCCCGCCCAAAGAAGGAAAAGACAGGGTGCTTGTGACCACTAGGTGCTCTTTCCAGGTAGAAACCTGTTACCTGAGTGTTGACTCTCACAAGTGAGATACACTCTCAGGTTTGCCATCTGTTGTCCAGCTGTCTGTCTGCGTTTGGGAAGTCCACAAAAGAAAGACCAAGTACGAGGTTGATTCGTAGCTCAGTGCTAGCTGGTTTGCACATCAGTTAAAAAGTGTAGGATGAGGTGTCTTCTTTGATGGTCTGGATACATAGTTCAGTTTGAGAAATGGGGCCAGCTAAAGATCTGAGACAATGTAGGAGGTGAGCGGACATGGAAGCATTAGTGCATCACATAGAAAAGTCAGTGCTGCATATCTTAGCCGAATATTTTCCATTTGCCTGTTGCTTATGGGATTTGCTTAGTACACTAGTTTTTAAATACATGCATACTCCTGGGATCTGTTTGCTGCACAGTTGAGACTAAGAGGGAGAATGTTTATATTCAGCTGCTTATCAGTGTGTAAATCCCCCTGATTAAAAGATCTATCAGCTCGGCAAAAGTGTGAGGGCCTGATATTGAAAGCCATCGATGCTGAGTACCTGTTGACCTTCTTTGGACAAGGCTTTAATCCATTTTGTTTTGACAAGACTAAACGACAGTAAATGTTCCTTTGCCTATTTCTATTCTTTTGCCAGTTTGCAGAGCTCAGTGTGCAGTGTGTGCTATTTTTATTCATGAGATGTGGTACAAACTTAACAAAAGTCCTTATAACTGCAGTTTGCAAAACTAATTTCCATGCCATGATGTAGAAGGTGCTATGTTATGTCTTTTATTAATTAAACCAGAAAGTATAGATTTAAGGGCTGCTACAAAGCAGGCTTAAACCAACAAGAGTTGAATTAGAAGCAAAAGTTGCATTTTAACTCATCCGTTGTTCAAGTCTCGTGCTTACAATGTTCGAGATGCAATTATGAGATGTTACGATGTAAGTTAATCACCTTTTATTGTTCAGCCACTATGCCGCAACAAAAATTACATCTTACAGTCTATTTATAATTAATTTTTTAAAAAATCTTTTCTTTTTCAAAGGGAAGAGCTTTCTCTCTTTTTGGAGAGTTTGTTTTGTTTAGAGTTCTTTATGTGACTACAGATGAAAATATAAAACACTTTTCAATTTGGTGGTGTGTGCAAGTGACAGTCTTCTGACACAGGCAATCTTCCTTTCCTATCTAGGCAAGGTCTCCCCATCAAAATGACATACTTCTGTGTACATTGTCTCCTTTACAGATACACATCAAGAATTTACATGTGCAGATGTTCACACCAATGCTCTTGATATTGTGCCTGTCTTGCAAGTCAGACATGAGCAATTTATATATCTGGAAGATACTGTTTGTACCCTCCACATTTTTAGCTGGTTGATCCTCTCAGCTGGAAGCAGCTTACAGAGGTCTTTGCTAACCAAATCTACTATCTAGGGCCTTGTTCTTTATTCTTGGAAATGAAACTGGGTTTCTCAATAAGTTGGGAAAGGAGATGATAAACATTTAAATCCCACGATTTGCATTTAAACGAATGTCCACGTACATCTACACACTGCATAGTGGTGTGCATCATGTTGTTTTGTATGGTCCTGCACTGTGCTGGGGCAGACTGCATGTTTCAAAGCCTAGCCTAAAATGCTGAACCTAGTTCTGTTTGTAGTATCTCCCAGCCCTTCAGGAACATGCCCATTCATGGTGTGACTGGAGCAGAACTCCCCTACTCCCGCTCTTCTTCCACAGGCCATGCACCTTCATCCTGGCATAGCTGGGGCTTTGCAGCCTGGAAAAGAAACAACCAAGAGGTCATGCTGAGCATGCAGTGGCATGGGGAAGGCTGGAAACTATTGTTTATGGTCCCTTCTAATACAAGAAAGAGGGGCACCAGGTGGAGCCAGAAAATTGCAAGTTTAAATGAATCAGAAGGGAGTCGTGCACGCAGTGCAGATGGATGTGGAAATCCTTGCCAAAGTGCGTTGGAGGTGTTAAAACATTCCATGGGCCTAAAAAGCAATAGTACACATTTGTGACAGAAAAATCCAACAAGGCCTCCTAATTACAAACATACCGCTTAAGAATTTCAGGCTTAGGGATGTCCCTAAACCACAAATTATTGGGCCTAGGAAGGTATTCTGGAGAAATATTGCTATAGGCTTATCTTGTTGTTACACTCTTCTCTTGGCATTCACTAATGCCTGCTGTCAAAGACAGGATACTGGGAAAGATAGCTGCACAGAGGATGCTGAGGCTGGTCCACATGCACAATGATTAATTAGTGGCATCTGTAGCTGATGGGATATGTTGATTTTAAAAGTACAAATTAAGTTTTGGGAAACTGAAAAACAGACGAGAGAAAGAAAAAGAACAGTAAAAACTCCCCAGTGCCTGGCCATGAAAAGCAGTGGTGAGGTCCCAAATGATCGTCCACCACGGGAATCGTCTCCAGTGCAGTTGGCGTCAAGGATGAAGATGACAAAAAGGAAGAGGATTTTTACCATGCTTTTTCCCTAGAACTACAGATTTTTCACCAGGGCCTGCCCAAAATCCCTACTGGTTGTTCCTGTTAGTGATGTTGTTACTGCTGAATGGAATGTGCTAAACAGATGCAAATGTTTTTACACATTGGTTGGCTGTTAAGTTTCTGCACGTACACTATTGCATCTAGCAGGGGCCTCAGCATTACTAGGGCTAAGGCACGAGGGTACCTTGGGCACTGGGCAGCAACATGGTACGGAGCGGGAGGGGAGATGAGCACCTAGAGGAGAGCCACCAGGAGAGCCGACAGCAGGCAAGGAGACGTCACTTTGGAATGACCTATGTGTGTCAGATACCAAATAATATCTCAAGGTCAGAGAAAAAAACCAACATGTTGTTTTAAAGCATTTAAGAATATTAAATTAAAGAGGAAAACTGCACAGGCAAAAAAAGTATGTTGCATGGTTTTTCATTCAAGCTACAGCACCATAGTTATATATTAAATATAATAAAGAAAAGAATCAGCAATTTTAAGAATTATCTTGCCTGTAAATGACAAATGCAACAAAGGAAACAAATTAGATGTAACAATTCTTCTTTTATAGAAAGACAACTGCTTTCATAGCAATTCAAATAGGAAAAAAAAAAAAAAAGGAATCTTTTATTTACTTACTGTCCCAACAGGAGAAAAACTAGCCAGGCTTGCCAGCTTAACACTATGTACACTATTTGAGCTCCTAGGTCTTGTTTTATCAAGTGTTTATAGTTTCCTATTGAAAAGGCTGACAGATTTGCTATTACGCAAATGCTATCAGATGCTTAAAACCAAAATGCTTCACAATACAGCCTAATTTCAGGCCTGAAGAATTTGTATCTTTTTCAAACATCGGCAAAGACGGGCTCTCACCTTCCCAGATCTCATGTGCATTTTCACTCTCACCAAGGTTTCTTCTGCAGCAGAGTACATGTAACTATGTAAGTTGAAGTCAATGAAATAATTTTTATAAGCACCCCTCAAGCACAAATGGGTGCCTGCCTGTGTTTACCATCTGTGTCTGGTTTTACCATGCATGCACATAACACGTAATACAACTTGGCTTAGTACAGGTCACAGATAGATAAAGACAAACCTTTGTGACTAAATGGATCAACGAGAAGCGGGAATATACACCTATGTCTGTGATATGCATAAACTGTATGCTTTTGAGTATTGTTTTGATAACTTGATTTTACAGCCTTCTCTTCTTTACAATGAAGAAAAACACATAACTTTGGGCAAGGATATCTACTTACTTTCTTAACAAGTGTAGCCTAAGGGATTCCTTTAGTATTCTTACACCTAAGTCAGGTAAAGAGCTGTATCAGGTAAAGAGAGAGCAGCTCAGTGCTTATGGGCTGACAGTGCCCATGAGCGCACCAGACTAAAGAATCAAGATCCCAACTTTCGGCTGAGTCCTAGGTTATAATAAAGAGAGACAGACTATGTTTTAACAGAAGTATCAGTAGGAAAAGTGGTGGTGGTTTTCTTTTTTTTTTTGATGGCTGTAAGCCAGCACACTCTCTCAAGTAAATGTGAGGAACTGAAATAATATAGATAACTGACTATATGAGTTACAGGTGTAGTAAGGGATGTAGGTAGATAAATTCTACTCCTTGTCCCTCTTCTTGGGAGTGTTCTGCTTTTTTCAAGACCCAAAAGAGCTGCAGAAGCTGTTTAAAAATATTAGTTTATAGAGCTAAGATAAAATATTAATATTTTGCTCAAGAGCTGGATGGAGACAGCAATAAGAACAGGTTAACTCTCTTAGTCTTCACCCAAGGAATGGAGCAGTTGGAAGCTGCGAAGGCAATGAAAGTACAAAGCATGGTGTATTGGGGAGCTCATGCTACCTCATGTTTGGGAATAACCTGCCTTTAGTTACTTTTGGACCCAGACTTTGTTGCAGCAATCTGTTTTGCATTTGGTTTTGTGAGTGGCACGTATACCTGTTACGTAGCTCAGTGCCGCAATACAGCTTTTGAAAACCCTTCAGATGGCAGTAACTGGCTTGGTAATTCAGCCTAAGAAAAGTCATAGGATCGGGTACTGAATCCTGAATACACAAATCTGTAGAGGATTTAGGGGTCAGAGTGAACAGACAATTCAGCGTGAAATTCCAGAGTGGTGCTGGAGCAGAAAGGATTAAGGCAGCCTTTGGCTATGCAAGCAAAGAAGCCGGGAGTTGAAGTAGGACGTAGTTTTACCTCAGTAGACCGTACTGGTGAGCCCAATATTGGAATAACAGACGGGGTTCATCAACACTAGCATAGAAGAGATTAATCTCATCCAGAAATAGATATTCAGGCTTGGTCAAGGTGAATTATCCGCTAACAGAAAGAGAACGTTTTAGAGGTTTGCTGTCTGGTGAGATGGGTCCCATCCTTGCTGCTTGTAGTTTGCTTGCAGGGTGTTGAAAAGTTGGAGGCTGGTCAGAACAGGGCCGTGAAATGATTTAAGAGCAAGAGAGTTGTAGTTACAGACTCAATCTGTTTTGTTTATCAAAAGAAAACTTGGAAGTGACATAATTACAGTGTACTTTGAGGAGACAAAATACCGGCCCTAAAAGGTTCTTTATCCTAACAGACAAAGGCATAAAAAGAACTAATGACTGTTAGCTCAGGCTTGTTAAATACAAATGAGAAATTAAGAACATTCATTATTTGTAATCAATGAGAGACAAATTACCGGGGTTGGTATCAGATTCTTAATTTTTAGATAACTTCAAATTATGGCTGGATGGAAGATATACTTTGGCAGAACACAAGTTATTTGGTTTAATATAATCAATCACTTTATTTGCTGTTGTTAATAGGGGTATTAAATCTTTTCAGTCACAAAGGTTCCAGAATGATACACTATCTACAGATCTTGCCCCATTTCTTTTTCTGTAAAATACTAAATGTAATTTTGTTGTTTGTGGTTTTGATTTTTTTCAACAGTGACTGTGGGAGGAAATGTGTCTGGGAAACTACAGTACAATAAATAAATAAATAGTGCATATAAAATACATTTTCAAATGAGGCTCTACTTCCCCTCAAGAGGCTTGAATCTAATATTGGTTCCAATCTTAGCATTTCAAGACCTTCAGGAAAATTCATGCTAATAGACCCAATAGTTTTGGATTCTGCGTCTAATGCCCTGACACACTCAAGAATGCCATATTAAAACAGCAAACACAAGAGTAATTCCCATTACTACTGCAAGCAAACAAATTGCCTCAGAACCAGTGGAACTAATGCAGATGCCATCGCAGGGATTTGGTTTCTGCATTGCTTCTTTTCTTCACAACTGTAACCCTCCAGGCATCCCCTCCTGTCATTGCCCTGCTTCCACTGTGTTAACTCCATTTTCCCTCTTCTTTTGGGCACAGGGGGGACCCCAAATGCCCCATCATCCCATGCTCATGGTATGCTTATGTCTTGGTTGTGTCCCTTTCTCCGTGGCTAGGCAAGGGTCTGTGCATGGTTCGGAGTTGCACATGTGCCAATCCAATGTACATGACAAATTTGTTCTGACCAGGTTGCTGACAATTGCTGTTAGACTCACTCTTCAACCCTTCCCTCAGCGCAGGACATTGATTTAGATCTCTCTCATCTGCCTGGCCACAGACTTTCATGAAATTTGTGGGAAATTATTTGTCGTTGATATCTTACGTCTCTGTCAGATGGGCTTGTAGTCAGCACATAATAGATGGATGGAGAGAGACAGCAAGATCTCATAAGCTGCATTCCCCTGGGAAACAAAACTGAAAACACCTAAGGTATGTGTTACAGAACACACTGGCTTAACTTTTCTGGCCTGTAAATGTGTTTAAACCATAAATCTTCCATAGGAAATATGCAAGTTAGTGAGAAGCAGAACAGAGTGAACTCGAAGAGTTTGGGATGATATACTGAGTGTCTGTATCTCCAGAAAGTAATTCTACATCTTTCCACAGACAAGTACTTTTTAAATATTGTTTTTCTTTGAGCAATAGCATATCTCATACACCATTAAATATTACAAAATTTCCTAGAAGTATACAAATGGATTTCAGAAGCTTCATTCTTCTACCATTTATAGTCTGAAAAATATTAACAAGTTTTCCTTCAAAAGGCTGAAAAGTCTGAGCTAAGTGTAGAGTTATGTGAAATATAGTCTTCCTTTTCATGTATTTTTCCCGAGTATCCTGGCCTACATTGTTGTCATGAGCAGGACCTATGAAGGTAACAGCATGGAGTAATTGGTAAGATCAGGCCTTAAATCTGCAGTGCTGCTAACTTCTAGATTGAAAAACAGAAGTGGAGGCAACAGGAGTCTGTGATTCCCTTTGTAAACTCATTTGATCAACTTTAAATTAATTGTCACAATTGCACTGAGTTACTAGCTGCTCTAATAATAATAATACGTAAAGTATTAAGAATGCAAACAATGACAATGAAGTCAAAGATATGAAAGTCTGCAGTAAGCTACATGAAGAACAACTTTACATCATGGAAATCCTTTTTGGTAGACCAACTTTTGCAATTTCACTGCAAAACAATTGTTAAAGATGTTAAAGTACAGATAATGAACACCACTATGAAGTCCAGTTCTAAAGGAAGAAATTCCACTTATAAGGAAGAAATTCTTTACAATGAGGGTGGTGAAACACTGGAACAGGTTGCCCAGAGAGGCAGTGGAGGCCCCACCCCTGGAAACATTCAAGACCAGGTTGGATGGGGCTCTGAGCAACCTTATCTAGTTAGCGGTGTCCCTGCTCACTGCAGGGGGGTTGGACTAGGTGACTTTAAAGGTCCCTTCCAACCCCAAAAATTCTATGATTCTATGATTCTGTGATTCTAAAGCAATGTCAATTAAGTCCCACATTCCCTGAGGTTCTTGGAAGAAAGGATTGTAGAGTCTAGAAAACCTAGATAACTGATTTAAATCTAACTGGGATTTGAACTAATAAGAAATAATTATCACTGTGTATAAATATGCCAACTTTAGAGTTCCTTACACAAGTCTAACTGGCATACAGAACTACATGGGGCCAACTAATTTATTTTAGGTATTTCATATTCACCTCCACATTTTTACACAGTTGTATTTTTTACAGAACTATTGTCATAGAAATGAAAATTTGTTCCCCCTTTTAATTTGATTTTTTTACAGGCAATTTTTTTTTAACTAGAATTGGTCTCTCTGCCCATTAACCATTTTTTCTCTGCCACACTCAATGTCAGGTAGGAGGACAAAAATATTGCATACTAGTAATACTGGGTAGTATCTCTAACCCAACTGGCATGCTAGATGATGTTTTCCTGAGAAAATGTCAACCTCTGAGGACAAAAGCTGATTTTTTTTTTTTAATTAGATAGATCCCTTCTATGTTGCACACACTGAGGAATTTTTGCTTTTTCAGTGCTTAGCTGATCCTCTTTATATGATTAAAAACAGTTATTTTGATTGCACCTGCTTCTGGTGGCTGAGTTAAGGGCTGAAATAGGAATAAAGAGCAGGTACACAGGAACTTTGAGAGGCTCTACACCCAGGTAAATAGAGACTCAGTAGAGGTCTCTCATTTCTAGGTAGACACAAAACATAAGTGTTGGAATGATTGCCTGCCTCAGCCAAGAACCTTCTACAATGTCAGACTGAATCTAAACAGTGTAAACTGCCATGCAAACAGCTCTTCTGAGAAAAAAAGTGGAAGTTAAAAGGACAGCGATACAGGCGTAGAAGAATTAGTGAAAACTGAGTGACTGATTTGTTCATTTGGAATAAAGCAGGCCCGTGACAGTAGGTTACATGAACTGAAACAGCTCCAGTAAGAGCCTACACCAAAGCTTAAAGCCAATTCTTATGAGTGAAGCAGAGCAGGATCTTGGGCCTTGATTTCCCACATCCCAGGAGCATCTTCAAATGACTGGGATGGTTTTCCCCATCAACCTGTTTGGGAAAATACTGCAGGAAGTTGACACCAGATCCACTAAAGTACTTAGGCTTTTAGCTCTCACTTAAAAGCTAAGTAGGATTTACAGGTTTGATGCCTTGAGAAACTGCCTCTTAGTTTAGAGTTGTGCTGCCATTCAGAGAGATTTTAACAGGCTGGAGAAACAAGCTGACAGGAATCTCATCTAGTTCAACAAGGACAATTGCAAAGTCCTGACCCTGGGGAGGAATAACCCAGTGTACTAATACAGGCTTTGGGCCAACTGGCTGGAAGGGAGCTTGGTGTAAAAAGACCTGGGGGTCCAGGTGAACAACCAGTTGACCATTAGTCAGCAATCCATCCTCACAGCAGGGACGGCCAACAGCCTTCTGGGTTGCATTAGGAGAAACATTTCCAGCAGGTCAAGGGAGGTGATCCTTCCCTTCTCTTCATTACTAGTGAGATACATCTGGAGAGCTGTGTCCAGTTCTGGGCTCCCCAGTATGAGTGAGACATGGACATACTGGAGAGAGTCCAGAGAAAGGCCATGAAGATGAAGAAGGGCCTGGAGCATCTGACATGCAAAAAGTGGCTGAAAGAGCTGAGCCTGTTCAGCCTGGAGAAGAGAAGGCTCAAGGGAATCTTAACAATGTGTATAAATACCCAGTGGAAGGCGGTAAAATGATGGAGCCAGGCTTTTTGCAGTGGTGTACAGTGACAGGGCAGACAATGGGCACAAACTGAAATACAGGAAATTCTATTTAAATGTAAGAAAAACCTTTTTTTTACAGTGAGGGTGGTCAAACACTGGCACAGGTTGCTCAGAGAGGTTGTGGAGTCTCCAACCTTGGAGATATTCAAACCTGACAGGACATGGCCTTGTGCAACCTGCTCTAGGTGACCCTGTTTGAGCAGGGGGGGTTGACAACAACCCTGTGATTCCTACTCTGGAGGCTCCTCTACAGGACTAGTGAGGCAACGATCATCGTTTTGTCTCCTGGCACATTTTAAATGTTCCACAATAAAAAATATGAAGTATACTTTAAGCAATTTTCTGTTTGTTCTTAACGTCATTTCCCTCTAACTTTCTCACCACAGATTTTCATGTGGAACTTTCTAGTCAACTCCAATTAGACAGGTTTCAGGCAGGGATGATGCATTAGGCCTAATGCAACACTTGCTATGTGAAAAGTATTATACAGAGTAAGAGCTTACAGCCCACCCATGGGAAAATATGGAAATTGTGCTTAGAGCCGCAGTTTAAACTTGGATTTTGCTCGTTAAATTCCCAGCAGGTCAGCAATTCAGTGTATGCATTCAGATAACCATAGAGAAAATATCTTGAAAATGACACCTTGTTACTTACAGAATGGGAAACATGGGATGAACTATTAACTTTTCTTCCTCTTCCTCCTATTAGGTTATCTATCCCATTTTTAACTCCTATATCTATCAAGGGAAGGAGAAAAAAAAAAGGATAATACATATACTTTTCATTATCATTGCTGTGACATGTTACAACCATATGCACAGACTGGATCACCTCGTTAAATTCTGGTGACGGGCTGTGCTCAGATGCCTCCTGGTTCTTCACAATGCACAAGTGACCTTTTCCAGCCTCTCACCAGAAACGAACACAAGCTGGTACAAAACCAATACCAAATAATTTTAAAAGGATTAGCAAGCCTGCATAGTTCAGCACGTCCTGCTCTGTCGGAGAGGCACATATGACTCCTCATGGAAAAGGATTATTTTCACCTCTCTAGTGGCAGCCCTGGGAGCGTTCTCCATCATTCCCTTCCGCTCCACACTTGATATTTGTTCACAGAGAAACTCATGCTATTCCCCTTCTGAGTCCTACCTCCCTTCCAGGTGGTAAAACACAAAAATATGTGGGATTTTTTTCTCTAGTTCTGTTCTGTGTCTATTCTGGCACTGCCTGCCTTCTCCTTCTCAAACTTTTTGTTTTTGATGAACTGCGTTTATGAAAAAGAAAGTGCAAGCTACAGCTCAATGAATAATGAAACAAACTAAATTGCAAATATTTTATTTAAACTTTTGGGGAAAAAATTCTTTTTGTAAGATGTAAAAGTAATGAAAAAATGAATAATGTATGGGAAAAAAATATCATTAAATGCATTGAGTGACTTATTTGAGGAATATTATTCAATAATCCTTAAGGAAAATAAATGCCCCACATGCCAAGCTTCTAACCTCAGATATGCCTGCTTTCCACATACCAATCAGATCTTTAGATGCCATATTTGAAGCTGTTATTGCAGAACTGGACAAAAAGATAGGTTGGTAACAGCTATTACAGGTGACGATTCTACGAAAAAGAGGCCCCACGCTCCTTAAAGGAGATAATTTCTTGTCATAGCATCTTGCATACTGGCAGAGCATTATACTGAGTGGTCGTTCCTACCTCTCTTCCTACTATTCTTGTGAAATGATCCATGAATACCTAAACTTTGTAGCAGCCATTGGAAAGATCTCCTAGTCTCAAATCCTGGAAAATTCTAATTCTTAGTTTAGTATTATGGGCTATTGACAGACTCAGGGCATACTTTCTGGAGCTAGAAAGAGCAAGAATAGTCATTTAAGTGCACTTGTAGATTCTGTGTTTTGACATCTTGATCTCTCTGTATGTCAGGTTTTTATCTGTAAAGCATGCTCAACAGCCTGTCCTTTCTACAGTCCTTTTCTCTCATCTATTCAAGTTGCAACATCTTGAGGAAAAGAACTGTCTCTTTGCTGTATATTTGTATATCACCTAGTGTAATGGAGCCTCTGGATGCTGTCGTAAGACATTCTGACTGGCTATTACCAGAGTGAACACCTAAACAATGCAATGAAAATTAGTATTATCCATCATAAACCTGACAGTATTAAAAACTAAAACAGCATAGTCTAGAATCTGACACTGGCCTTTGAATAAACACTTGAGATCTGATGATTGTCTTCAAGGGATGACTTAGTATGGGATTTGCAAGAGATGATGCTGTCTAGCTGATATATTTTGATATTAAACTAGTTAATCCCCCGATATTCATTTCTTGTTTCGCTGGTTGATTCATGAAGACTCCAGGATTGAGAGTACATATGGCTGCACATCCTTCCTAGCTTTCCTTTTCAATCCTCTGTAAAGGATCCTCTTCAAAGCTGGGCACAGATGCTAACAGCAGGTTGACTGCAGTTAATGGCACAGAGTCAGCCAAACCTCTTTACCAGGTGCAACATGCTTTTCCAGGGAGTAATTAGAGCATTTTCAGACGAGGGGCTCAGTGTCACTGCTGGCCAGTGGCTATTCTCACCTCTCACTCGTTCTTGAGAAAGGCTGTGGCCCTGTCTGTGAACAAAGCCTCACGACCACCCGCGGTATTGGCTCCCAAATCACTTTTCTCTTTGCTTTCTCATACACTTATCTACCTTTCAAACACAGCACCTTGGCTTAGAGCCTGAAAGCACCTTCCTGACATCAGAGTGCTCTCCAGGGCATCAGCCCACAATTAAAGCAAAGAGATCCTGAAGGGGTGAGCTGCCAGTGAGAATTTCATCTGTGCCTTAAGATAGATATGTAATACATCATTACTTCTGGTGTCTGCTTTTACAACTCCTTCTCATGCTCTTTCAATTTTTCTTGTTTGAAACAAGAGACATATTTTCTTGGTGGACCTTTGGAGGCCCAGAAAGAGGCAAAGAAGGTTTTGGGTGCTGCTGCCGGCTGAAACCCAATCCTCATTTAAAATCCTCTTACTTCAAAGCTACTTTTGAGGTGAGAGTCAGATTTTATGGGTGAAACCCAAAATCTTCAAGGGTGACAGTTGCGTACCATCAAGTAATAAAAATAGTGCAAACTTCTTAACAGTTTAGGGTTCTTTTAATCGATGCTTAAAGCAATTACGACACTGCCTTGCTACAGCCTGTGCCAGTGTGATGCAATGTGTGTTGCTCCACAGGCAGGTTGCTGTAGCTAATTTTCTCTAGTGTTTTGCTTTGGCACCAACAGCATCGCTCATTAGTTTCTTTATTAGTACATTTAAATACCTTTTTAGCACCATTAAGCCTGAAATGGCTTTATTCTTCATTCAGCAGTATTTGTGTTCAACATATTTTCTCAGCATTCCCTATGAGGTTCCTTACAACAGATGTTATGACGCAGTTGAAGGAACGTGAACCAAATTGTAGGTAATGGTCCATGCTTATTTGTTTTGTGTAAGCTGTGGTTTCTATAGCTACTGTACATCTGCTTCATGCCATTTGCTGATCATTTTATGTAGCTGTCTCAGTCTAAGATATTTAAAGCACACTGTACTGATTCTGCTCGGCACAGCAATCTGATAACGGCTCAACATGTGAACCAAGCTACAAATTTGGAAACATGTTTGAAAACAGCTGCTAAGTCTACGTAGTACTTCTCTATCTACTACTGGCACAATGGTCATCTCACCAAAAATTGAAACACACGGAGGTCCAGTCTCAGCAAAAGACTTGAAAATACAACTAACACTGAGTGCAACTAGGCACGGTCTCAAGCCGGTGCCTAATTGGGCTCCCAGTGTGGGAATCCAGAGTCAGAGACAGTGAATCTCTCTGTATTTTGCACTTTTACCGAAAATCAGAAAACATCCCTGGCTGAGGGATACAATGCTCTTGAGGTCAGTGGAATTACCTGAGAGCCGCAGCAGCAAAGATAAATTTGAGTCACTGTTTTTCTATTGAAGTTTTTCCTTCTGACACAGAAGCACAGTAGCAGCGTCTTGGCCTTTCAGACTTTGCCTTTATTGAAGGAATTCCTCTTCTGTCCTGAAACCTTTGCTTCTGTCATTGAAAATAAAGCTGTTTGGCTTAAAATGCTGGGGTAAAAAGTGACAGTAAGGGCTAATGTTTTGCAAATTTTATGTAATTTTTGTACTTTTTTTTTTTCCTGCCACCCCCTACCAGCCATCCTAACTACTTCTTTCTGGTTTTGGTTGGTTAGGGTGAGTTTGTTTTTCTAAATGTATAAGGGAGGCAAAAAAGCTGAATTGCTCCATTCTGCCTTTCTAGCTTACTTTCCAAAGGAAGCTGGGCTTACATGATCTGTTTTTCAGGTCTTGCTTTATAATTATTCATATGTCAGGTAATTCCAGTTCTATTCGACCAAAAGGGTAGAGATCGCAAAGGTATTACATGCCCACAAACTACTTCTCCCTGGCTCCTATTCCCTCCCATGAAATATCCAAATTAGTTCCTCCACTGAGGAAAAGGCTGCAATGCTCAGCTGCGTTATCAGACAGCTGAGAATCCACCTGGGAGACAGCCTGTGTAAACAGGACCTCAGAAGTGCTACAATACACGAATCTGCCAGTTTCGGATAGTGCTAAATGCTAGTTCAACTTTCATGGTAAAACTTAGGGGGTTGTATTAATTTTCAGCATTTTTTTCTCAATGAATTTTAAGGCATTTCTGGTCTTGATGGCAACACAATAAAACTTGGATCAGTTACAGTGTGTAAAAATTCCTTTATATTTGATTAATAGGCTCACTTATTTAAAATATGATGAGAAGGTACCTTGGCACATTAATTGCCTTTAGCAACTGTCATGTAATAACTGGCTGGGCTTTATTAGTTCATAATACTGGTCTTTCTGTCATAGTCTGACATTATGGATTTTCTACAGAAAAAAACGCATAAAACCGAACATTCCCTTACTGTCTTTTCACTTCTCAAATTTCAGACACTATTCATAATTTCTTTCAGCTCTGGCAGAGCCCATGGAGACTGTAATCTGTGAGGAAGTAAAGAATGCTTATTGCATATGAGAAGCTGTAGCTCTAAGATAAACGTAAATTAGATCCAGAGGAAAAAGAAAAATCAGTTTATTTACTCTGGGAAGAGTGCGAAAATCAGCAAGAAGAAAAACTCACTGAGATCTTACTTCCAGGGTGGAAGGGATTTTCTAGGACTAAATATGTACATTTTAGTCATGAAATGGATGAGTTTAAGCTAAGTGTAGCCTAAGCAAGAAAAGCCCAGCCTGCCCTGAGCTAGAGGCATTCAGGCTTGCTCTAGCTGCGCAGTGCATCACCGCGGGCCGTGATTTGCACTACAGACACCGCTGCAACAGAGAACACGACTGTTTTTTTCCCATTTTACTCAGCAAAGTTCCCTTTTTCATTTAGAAGAAGTTTCCGTGGCTCTGCTCCAGCGGTTTATAGCGTTGATGCGGCAGTAAAGCCGCTGTCGTGCTGCTGGCAGGAGCTGCCCGGACTTCTCGCCCTCCAGGGAAGGAGCGGGGAGCCGGTGGCTGCAAAGGGGAGATAAAGCCATCCTGCGATGGAGGCAGCGGAGAGATGGCTCTACAGGGTGCAGCGGGGCAGCTCGTGAAACACCAGCTGGGTGGGAGATGTGTGACAGCTCTTCCCCTCCAGGATGGGTGGTTTCTGTTGGGGTGTTGGGCACGAAAAGGTCGGTGTATTGGGTCAGGGATGGGGCTGCTGCTGCCGGGCTGTTTGCTCCCCTCGGGAAGCAGACGGGCGCCATGGCAGAGGCAGCTTGAAGGAGCCATTGGCCGAGCACGGTCAGTAACGGGGCTCTTCTCCAAACACAATTATTGTCCTGTTTGCTGTTCCAGGACAAAGGATATTAAATGTGACTAATGTACACTTGTCAACTCGTGCATGGTTCAATACGGCAGATCAGAGAAAGGGGCGGATAATGCCAATAAAATAGTATTTGCTACATGAGGCGGCAACATTGACTTGGACGCGTGGATCAGATTTAATATGCAGTCTTTCATTTTTCTCCTCCTTTAGCGGCACTGCTTCTAATCATAATATATTATCAGTTAGTCCAATGTGAAAAGGTGTTAAAGAAGGAAAAAATAACGTTGGTGAGTTGGGTTTTTTTCTTTCTTGGACACACAGAAAAACGTGGACATCATAGCTGTTAAATGAATAAAATGCATTGCGATGCTACAGCAGCATGATCTGATTTTATGACACCCTTTAAACCAGCATAGAAGGAAGAATAGTTGGGTTTTTTAAATAAGCAAATATGATTCAAATATCTGAAGCAGAAGTTTTTCCTTTCCTGCATATCACTGAAGGATTTAAAAGAACTGCTGAGAGGTGTCTGCTTACTGAAATTCCTAACCCCACTGAAAGAGCCCATCAGTCTATTTTTTTTTTTTTACTTCTAGTTTTTACAATACTTTACAGAATATATAAATACAGTTTTATAGACAAATGGTACAGACTATCAGTTATCTGTTATATGATGTATCAAGGAAAAAATTGCATATTGTTTTATATAAATTGCATTTATATAAAACTCTTCCTCCAGTGCTGAGCTAACTCTCACACTTTCCCTGCAGCCAGAGAAACAATGATCCAAAGCACGAACAGACTTAAATGCATTTACTTCAAGCGAAGGATTATGACCTGGTTTAACTATATCCTGGAGACTACTTTGACTGGCAAGCGTGTCAGAGTTTGCAGGGTTGGTGCCCTAATCCTCCAGGCCTTTCAATGATATCTGACACTGTATTATTCACTCTGTCAGGGCTAATAAATGGCCCAGTGGATGATTACCTTCAAATATTATAGCCATTGAAAGTAAATTATTGATGGACTTTATCACATTTCTTTGAAGATAGCTTTTACTTCAATTACATGAAAAAATAAACAAAATAACAGATGGATCACCATCATCTTTAGTCAAAGAAAAAAAAGTTTAGTTGAATCTGCATATACTTTGTATGTGGATGTTAATCCAAATTAGAATGCTATTTTTGTCATTTTTTTTTATTCTTGTATTTGATTTTGCAATTAAATCAATGTATTTTTGTTCCTAAAAAAAAAAAATATATATATATATATGTGCTTCAGTGCATGATTTGGCGAATTAAATTTGCAAACCGTAAGTAGATGCTGCATAGCTTTGTGTTAAAATGTTGATCTTCTGGTGGAAAGTAGGCAGATACTTCAAGGGGGCGATTTTTCTTCCTGCTGTGCATTTGGAAGAGTGTAACCTGGGACTCGAGCTCTCACAGCCACGTAAGAACATTGGAGAAGGGAAAAAAATCTCTTTCTTACTGGCTATGAGAAACAGGAAAATGGTTTGAGGCAGCAAAAAGCTCTACCTTTGCCTAAACTAGGAATACAGAGAAGGAACCAACAACCCTTGTCCTGGAAGGAGAACTAAGTAACCACCTCCTTGCTTGGCTGCAGGAGGAAACCCTGGGCTCCGTACAGCAAGGCAGTGAAGGGCTTTAAAGTAGCATTCAAAACCAGCTTACATACTGCACAGAAAACCTACCTGATAAGAAAACAGGGAAGAAGAGCATCTCCCCTTTTTGGAGCTCACATGACTGACTTGGAGGTGGAGAAAAATGTAGCTTCACTGTGCATTCACAGTGCTCAGCCCTGGCATTGGGCAAACTCCTACCTCTGCTGCAGCGGGCAGAGGCTGGAGCGTGGGCGAGGGGCAGGGCCCTGCACTTTGCTGTGTATCATGGGGGTGAGCACCCAGCATGATGGGGCTTGCATACAATCCCTGGGGAAGCATAGGAAGGGCACCCAGCTCTCCAACAGCCGTGGCATGTGGCAGCTTCATGTCCATTCTTCCACGGCACCAGGGACCTGGCATCCCTTCCCAAGTCTCTCTGAAGCTCTCGAGCTCTTCATGCTCTCTACCATACACTGGGACTCAGACCCAGCACGTCCCGGGGCACAGTACGGGTGTCTGCTGCTCTGCGACAATGCACTTCAAGTTTTTAGTAGCAGAAGCACTGCTCCTTAGCACTGCTTAGAAAATCAAGAATTATGTTTCTGTGTTTCGGATACCTACTCAGGAGTAATCGTCCTACAAGGAACAGCAGAAGTCCCAATAGGTGGGGAAATTTCCCCTTCCTCCCCTTTGAGAAGCAGAGCACACCTGTGCATCTTCTTCACATTGAAGAATGCAAGGCTTGCATTTCAGGCTTCCCTGCCTTGCTGAGACCATCGATCATTTTTAGTGTATGTCATGCATATGTCATTTGTTAAGCACTGAAACAAATGGTGACGTTCAGAGTCAGAAGCGGCTGTAGAAACAGAAGTTTCTGTTCCCCAAACCCGCCCTCCCAATCAGCCACTCTGTGGGACCACATCTCCGCTTCAAAGGGGGCTGAAGATGGAGAGGCATGGGAAGAATGCTGAGCTGTTAAATCACTTAGCTCCTCAGTTCATTCTTGGACCCTTGTAGTCACACTGCATGTAAACCAGGGGGTTTGGTTTGGTTTGGTTTTTTTTTTTGAAGATTGTGTGTGTGTGTGTCTTTTTTTCCTTTTTTAAATCCTGAGCTCATTTCTGAAGCAAACCAGTTAGTTCTTTCTAAAAGAAAACCCATGAACAGAACAGTCTACTCCAGGCCAGGGCATTTGGGTGTAAACCACACCCTCTCTGGAGGTATTTAAAAGACGGATAGACAAGGTGCTCAGGGACATGGTTTAGTGGTGGAATGGCAGTGTTAGGTTAATGGTTGGACTTGGTGATCCTAAAGGTCTTTTCCAACCTAAACGATTCTATGATTCTATGACTTGGTGTTGCAATATTTCAGGTGCTTTCCATTAGAAAGCAGCTTTTAGGTCTCCGTGCTAGAGGGGCACCCAGAGGAGACACGGTGAAATGGGTGTGCAGCGTGGGTAGGGTCAGTCCGCTCTAGCAGGAGCTAGTCCCAATCAGTTAGGGCACCAGTCACCCCATACCCTGGTTTGGCCTGAGAAGAAGCGCTGTGCTCTTGGACAAAAGCCTTTAGCAGTGGAGATGTACTCACAGAGAGCAACAGTTCGGATGCTCAGAGCTGCCCTCTAAAGGTGTTCATCCCTGTTGATGTGTTGGGAAGCCTAGAACTGCCAGAGGATAAGTAAGATGCCATAAGTGGTTGGAAGAAATATTAGCTCCCACCTGCCTTCTTGGTGCACTGCCTGCATAGAAAGGCAGGCAAAATCATGGCAAAAAGATGTATAGAAATGGAGTAGGAATACTCTCTTCATTTTTTGACTGCCAATGGGCAATTTATAGGCAGTTGTGCTGGATTCTCGGAATAATCTACCTAAGGTTGTGCATTATTAAAACAATTAATCAGACAACAGCTCTTCATCGTTACTTCCTGGGATACATTTCTTCTGGTATTAGAGGCAATTACCTTCTAGAAAAAGAAAAATATAAGCTGTGGTTCCTCCGCTCATCTCTTTCCCACCACCTACTTGCTGTAAGAGATCAGTTGTGCACATCTCCGGCAATGTTCCTCATATGGACATTGTAGTTTCTTTGGCATGCCTGTTCTGGTCTCTCCATTCTGTTTCTTTAGATGTTAGAAACAACAAGACCTTATCCTCCTCACAATCTCAAGGCAAGTAAAAATAACTGCTGCCCTACCTTCTGGAGACTGATCTGGATACCATTATCCCACATTTCTTCCCTTTTCTTGCATAGCAGTACAAGCCCCAGTACTCCTATTCCCATCTTTGAAAGGCGGGTAAAAACTTGAAACATTTTTCAGGACCACAGTATTGATTTTAGGCATTTCTCAATACCTGCAGAAAGAGGCATCGCATTCAAGGTTTGATGTTTTCTTTAAGACAGCAGCCAGGCCCCTGGCTCTCTAGGTGGCAATTCTCAGTTAGAGCTAGAGAGTGCTTTCGAGGGTAAAAAGAAGGGAACCGGATTCAAGGCTGGAAGCCATTGCTTCCCTTTGGGTAACATCCTACCCATCAACAGTTCTGAGCGAAGCAGCAGTTCCTGGGTCTCGCTGCCTTCCTGCGGGTGCTCTGGCAAGACACGGCGGCTCAGCCGACTGGCAGGAGCTCGCCTTGACGGGCTGATGGCTCACACACCAGCCATCTGCAGCGGGGTTGGAGGAACCTGCTGGGAAGCACTTGCCCCACTCAGAGTGGTCCATTAGCTGTGCCTTGCCTCGGTGCAATGCCGCCTGGCATTGTGGAGCAGGCTGCTTGTTCCAAACGCCGCTCTTTGGCTAAAAAATGAGGCAGGGTGGTCTTTGTTACCTGTCACCCATCTCTGAGCATGAGGGACAGAGGATATAGACCATGTGAGTGCAGGAAAGCTCTTGGAGTTGAGTGTGTTGTCCTAAGGCTACCGAATCAAAGGAGCTATATCTATCTGAGACAGTTCAGACAATTAAATTCTGAGCATCACTCTCCAGGCTTCCTAGAAAATAGTCTTCCGGTCACTTCCTCAGCTGTTGCTTACCGTTTATGAGAGTATATGCTCTTCTGATGAATAATTCAGCAGTTACATTTATTACAGAGCATTAGGCTCCCAGAGGAGTTCAGATATTCTCTCTCAAATTCCCAGAGCGACCTGAAGAATTCCCTCGGTTCTAACCCCCCCTTTAATGTCTCCACCCCCAAATTTAATACATGAATGACTTAAAGATTGTAGAAAATTATTGTAGATGCAATCGTATCTTCAATCTTAGAAGGATCAAGTTTTTCAGTCCATATTATTGAATTCCCAGTGAAGGGTTTTTGGGGTATTTTTCCCTCTTGCTTTTTCAGACTTGTATTGGTTATATTGTAATTTTTACCCTATGGCTGCTCTATCTTTGCTTTGATATCTCATTTGAAACAGTTAGTCTTTGAATCTGTAAGATGTTCGCAAGACCAAAGGAAGAGAGTAGCTAGATTGTGATCCTCAGACTAAGTGAGGAAACAGTGAGCCATGATCAGGTAGCAATAAATTTCTCATTCTGAATCTGAGTTTGTGATTTCTCTCTCCCCAGTAACAAACAAGACAAGCTTTGCTACTGCTCTTAGTTCTTTTGAGGAATCTCATACTTTACCTTATATAAAACAGATTCATATTGAAACACATTCAAAATAACTGGTGGGAGGGAACTCGTCACCAAACAAAGAAATAGTGCAGTAATTGAAGACCAGGGCTGCCCCAAGCTGCTCTGAAGTTTCTCTACTGCCACGCCACTTTTTCTTGAAAGGGACTGCAGTATCATATCCAAGCTGGGAGGCTCTGGAGAAGAAATGTGAGGTCTCCAAACTCCATTTCTTCAGTTAGAAGCATGGGCAGGGTAAAATCATGATTGTTTGTGTCTCTGCCAGATTTATTTAGTCTGAGACAGAGCAGAAGCACTGCCTAATATTAAGGTTTCCTGTACCACGTCCTGCTCAGCTGCTGTGCAGCAAATCTTTCCCTGGGCATCTCTGTCACTGCTGAGAAACGAGCTACGTCATCAGGAAGGGTAGTTTACCCTTTTTCTAAAGACTATGGCATTGGCTTGATTGTAAAGAAGATAATAAAACACACCTTACTTCACAGGAATGATAAATTCAATTTTTTTTTCATTTTTCCTGAGAAACACAATATATGGGCCTTAAGCTCCAGCAGCAGGCTCGCCTCACTCCTGTGATAAGTGTTGGAGGGCATAAGAGGAAAATCTATGGTACAGGGCTAATTTGCTCCATTGTGATACCAAAAGAGCAGGACCAGCACTGTATGGGAAATCTGCCGTTACCCCAGCATCAGCCAGTCTCCATCATGACACTGGCAGTAGGGGTCCTCTAGATTGGGACCAGGTATTCCTGCT
>NW_009260763.1:311119-315925 GCF_000687185.1 Egretta garzetta
CTGCTACCCTCTCTGGACCAACCCTGTGCTGGGATCTGCAAACTTGGGGGGGGAGAAATTAAAGGTGGATTTCTGTGTGCAAAAGGTCCCAGAATTAAAGGGTGGATGGGGAACTGTGGATCTTCAGCCTACATGACAGGGAGGTTAGAACTAAATCTTTCCAACTTTTTGTTGAGATTTTTCTGACTTGAATTCCGAGCAGTACCTAGCATTATAGTTTGTGTTTGTGAATATAGAAAATATCCTCTATGTTATCTTTTTTAAGCTGAAGCAGTTCACCGTGCATTGCACCGGCCAACGCTGCTGCCCTGTTAGAAATGTGTAGGGGGACGGTGACAGGTCACACTAAATAAAGCTCTGGGGGTGTCTGTACTTGGAGTACTACTTGCTCTTAGTTTCCATCACCGTCTGCATCAGGAAACACATGAAGTCTCTTCTTTTGTACACATTCAAACCGGTCATGAATTTTTATGGCCAAGTCTACTGAACTTTCTCATACAAACACTGCAAACAGAATAACAAAGCATACCAGTTTGTGTTTCAAAGGTGACTCACACCAGCTAGCAATCTATCATGGGATCTTTCGCAGGCCTATTTTTGGGCTGCTTTGCAACGTGCACAACCTTACTGAAGACTCCCAGGTGTTCTGGCTCAGAGCGATGCGATGCGGCGGGGATTGCTCCGAAACGAGTGAACGTGCTCATTAAAAATGATTTCTGGTATGAAACGGAGACAAGCAGCAGTTAGGGTGTCTCCTTGTTGCGACCCTGCTCCTCTCCATGGGGGTAGGATGCGCAAACGTGGCTCAGAGTAATGATAACTTGTTCTTAGAAAGAACGAGCACAGGCTGGAGGGAGAGGAAGGATTTTTTGGTTTATGCTCTGTTCAGCGTTATGTACCTATGCCTTTGACCCGCATAACTGGAATTGCCCAACGATAATAAAAAATTTGCATTTCTGAGTACGCAAGAGGAACGGCCATCAGCTAATCAAGCCAATAAAATGCAGCATCTCTGTGGGAGGATTAAAATGTAATTAAAATGGGATTACTCTTTTAAAACTATTCCTTTTAAATATGTGTCTTCTGATGGTAAAGATCAGCATAAATTGGGATGGGGTATGAAAGGCGTCTCTCCTCAGGATGCCAGATTAAGAGGTGGAACTAAATGAAAGTAATTCCATTTTCTATTAGGCTTTTTAATTTTTTTACTTTTACACCATTTTACTAGATTTGATTAACTTTTCCTAGCAAAATTAAACACAGCGAACGTCCTGTCATGTGTCACAGATTTCAGCGCCAAGTGAGGAAATGCATGCATTCTATATGTTATTTAACTGTTTAAATACAGATTTTACTGGAAAATAAATGAAAACAGATCCTTTCGTGGCTATAAAGCTATATTAGATGTTCTGACTGCTTGTTTATATGCCACTAGACTCTACACTTGAAACATGAGGCTTTGTCTGTCTGGTGGTTGCACTGCTCAGTTTGAAACTCAGAGACAGCTGCATACGATGAGGTTTTAAAAATATTTTTAACAATATATCTTCTATTCCTGCTTTAAATGGGAATGACTGTTTCTACACATTTTATTGCTTTGAAATGTTTTAGTTTGTAGAAACGACTGAGGAAGTTGCTAACAAAAAGCCCTAAAGCATGATAATTACTGCTAACTTTCTCTCCTTGCCCCTTTCTTCACCACAGATTTCTTCCAGCGAAGCATTCTGCAACAAAATGGAAAAGCTGAAACTTCCCCTCTGGAAGCCTTTTAAAAGGGAGGTTATAAATGTTTTATATTGCATCTCAGGGTATTATGCTGTTTCCCCAGGAGGCCAAGTCTTCAATACGCAACTCTCAAAGGGCTGTAGGTTAGTTGCCTGCTTCCTCATTTACCGTCTACGTGATCATAACGTCCCTTACACTAACCAGGCAGTAATGAGTGGCAAGGAGAGTAATGTCTTTGGCTGTATGAACACCTCCCTCAGAGACTATTATATTTGCAAATGAAGTGATCTTTCTGTCACCGGTAGGTTTTTTTTACATCTTGTCACTGCTATCAGCACAGAGAGTCTTTACAGAGAACTCCCATTTCCATCCTAAAGGTCTTTTTCTATGGTTATTGTATTTTGAAAAGAAACAATTTTATAAACTAGTGAACCTCTTCTTCTCCCTGAAGGTCTGTCTTTCACCCTCTCTCTTTACAGACACAAAAATCCTAGTAGGTTTACACCAAAACAGCCAAGCACTTTATGTATTGGCCAAGTATTAGAAAAAAAATTTTTTTTTAATTATTTTTCTTCACTTTTTTTTCTTTTCAACGTTCCACCTCCAGCTGCACTGGGACTGACACCACAGCTCTTTCTCAAGCAAAAATGTGAACTCCGAGTGAGCGTAACAAGCTCTGACTTTATGCACGATTGCCTGCCATGCAAGTGGAGAGGTGCATGGCAGAGGACTCGTCTCCTATGTCAGCCTAACAGTTCCCTCTGGAAAACCCAGGGCTGCCCTTGCCTGGCTCCATGTGACCCCAAAAGGCAGCTCTCCACCTCATGTAAGACCTAACTGTGCAGCACAGCCTCCAGATCCCACTCCCTCTCCCTTTTGCCACGTTAGGCTCTGTGTCGATATTTTTATTATCAAAAAACCAATTAAATCATAGAAGGCTGGCATGGATTTTGGCCATGATATTGGCAACCTGTGGCAGTCAATAAGGAACTGAATGGTTTTAAATACATCCTGGATACAGCTGTGATGGTAGGGAGAACTTTCACTGTTCTGGAAGTGACAGGTAAAAAGTAATTTGATATTACTCTTCAAATTTTAATAGTCCTTGTTAAGCTTCAGAGTGAACATATACAGCTATTAATGAGGACAGCTCCCATCTCTTAGAATTACCGCTTGGAAACTCCTCTGTCTGCATTTGAAGGTGACCTCTGTAGCTGTAGAGGTGAGGTATTAATGCAGGCTAATTCATTAACTGATTCATGGAAGCTAATTATGCAGGAGCTTAAAAGGACTTGTGGAACTACATATTGTGGTCGTATTACCGCGTTAAACATTGAGCTCTGACTTGTGTAAACTGGTTTAAGTCACTAGACTATACGCAGGCCTTGTTGATGAAAAGGGATGGAGAAATGTATCACATTTCACAGTATCATTTCTTTAATGATAAGGTTTGGTTTAATGAACAAACCTGGTACAAAAAAATATATATAGATGTGTAATAAGTTTCACATTTGTATAAATAAAAAAGTAGCTTTTACCGTTTCATTTAATAAGTACTTTGCAAATGCTACCAGTGAAAAATGCAGTGAGGGTACACTCTAATGAAACATGAACTGTATTTTACAGCATGAGGTGCTGTTTCACATATTTTAGGAAAAACACTTCTGCATTGGATGAAACAAGCAATTTGGAACCGGTGCGATCTTTTTCATGAAGAGGGACAACTTGAGGTGTTACTAAATAATTATAGTGAACCCCCTGCTGATCAGCTAGGTGGTCATTGGCTTTTTAATGGCATCTGTGCCACTTCTCATAAAATCAAATTTTTCCATAGGGTGGTATGCTCAGAAGAAAGTGTGCTGATGGCTCCCGTCCATCACCTGTTTCACCACTTCAGAAAGGGTTTTGTGTAACATTTTGGAGCTGAAATTGCAGTTTGTACTAGACTTCTGCTGTGGGAATGCCCCGAGAGGCTGCTCTGACAGCGCAATGAAGTACACATATGGGCTAGAGGAATGCTGGGAGAGTCCTTGGTGAAGACTTCCCATCACCAAAACCCACATACTGCTGGGTGCATGATCTGGCAGCTCACTAGAGCTATTGGGCTGACCCAAATGCTTCCCTCTCTGCATGAGGAAGAAGAGAAATTCTTACCTGAAGAGACTCTGCAGAAGGGACAAGCCACGTCTTTCCAAGCCACAGAGGACACATGGAGCCAGACTGTGATGAAGCACCATCACAGTCCAACCACTACCTCCCTTCATGGTTTTAACTGGCAGATCTTCATACAGACCAGGCAAAGCCATTTGCCTTCAGGCATTTGGGAAGTTGATGCCCTCACGACCTTAAAAAACTGTGAGCATTCTCTGACCGTTCCTCCCTTCGCATGAGCTCTACGCGATCCCATGGCACAGCTCTCCTGCTTAAGAGTTCAGCCACTTCCTCCCCCCCAAAAAAGAAGTGCCTCCAAAAAAGTTCAGCCCCTTCCTCCAAAACACAGCAAAAAGCACATGTCTACAGGAGCGAACTTGGGGCAAGACTCAAGTCATAGCCATGAGTTTTCCAAGAGAACAACTTCGCAAGCAGAGGGCCACAGTTGTTTCAATTTCAGTTTGCTGGCTTCCTGAGCCAGCCGGCAAAATAATTCCCAACCTGCTTTAGTTGTCCTCTAAGTCAGAGCATCCTGGAATTCTTTCAGTCTTTCCTAAAGGGGTGCGTGTGGGTGTGCGAGTATAATTATATATAATCTGACACATAAATTTGAAAGACATATATGGAAAGCAAATTTGTGTCATAATTCGATGAGCAAATCATATTCACCTCGGTGATGGAATTTTTAAGGATGTTTAGCTGTAGTGCAAGATGAGCCTGAGGAATTATTGGGGCCTTTGGGTGATATGAAAGTCTAAAAATTTGACATAAATCATACCACTAGAGGAGTATACTAATCTCATTTTACTAAGAAAGTAGTAACAATTGGGTTTAGCAGCTCATTGTATTAAACACCTTTTCTAGTGATGAGTCAGAAGAATTATGAGACAAATTACGACCTGCTCTCGCAGAACAGAAAGTAATGCGAAT
>NW_009260763.1:316024-330516 GCF_000687185.1 Egretta garzetta
AGACAAGAGCTTCGTGCGAATCACATCCTCCTGCCAAGCCTTCCTCCCTGCCCCCCCGCCCCCCCCGAATGAAAAGGTATTGTTGATGCCACATGATCATGAGCAGAATGTACTTGAGCTATTTCAAGATAATCGAGGCGCAGCGTCCAAAGAAAGCATGTGTAGCTGTTTTCCTTTGGAGCAGATTCAAAATTTGCAAGACACAATACAAAAGGCTCGGGAAAGCCATCCTCTACCACCTGCTGCTGTGTGTTAAGCCTCTTTTACTTGTAAAAACAACCCATTACTTCGTGCTTGTGTTGCTCCAAAGGTCAGGACGAGCTTATTTTGCTGGCCAAGAATATGAATAGTTTGCTCAGAGAAATCACCCACTTTAAGTATTGGATATACCTTCCTGAGCTCTCACCTACCTTCAGAAGCTGCCACTGAAGCCTATGAACAGTTCCACATACAGAACCAGACCTTGGGAAGTTCAACTCTTTTGAGGAGGGTAACGCAACGTGGCCAGCTGGAAAAAAAAGGGGGAGAACAGAGCAGCTGCACACCTGCCTCGCTCAACCGCCTTGCTTACAAGTGCTGCTGTGTACTCAGAAGAGCTCAGCTCCTGTAGAGGGTAAATATTTCTTCCAGCTAACAGACATCTTTGCATAAAATCAGCACATTTGGAAGCACGTGAAAGAAAATAAATGAAAGAGAAGCAGTGCAGTGTTTACGTTACTTTGATACAAATACTTCAAAGCAAACTAGCCACAGCCCTTAAGACTTACTGGGCCAGAGCATCCCTCAGAGGTTTCTGCAAAGTCTCTTGCACAGATCTTTTTATGACTTTATTTCTTAAAAGAAAGCTCACGATCTGCTTCACCACTGTCCTCCTCCATGGGGAGCTCGCTATGAGCACAGGCGCTGTGCGGACTGAGGGACTGGCTGCCCCCGACTATCCCCAGGGAAGACGGCATGGCCGGGCTGGACTTTGGCAAGGAGCCTCGGGCAGGGGCTGATGATGTTCAAAGGTGCGCGGATTCCAGCAGAAAGCCTATTTCTGGTACAATCTAAAGCATCTGGGATGCCTTCAGCTTCTCTCACCACAGTCTTTTCACCACCTCATTCTTGGTCACTGAATAGGATTTTTTTTTTAAATTATTTTTGTACCAGACTTCTGTCCTTTTATTAGTTTTTAAATATTTTCTTGAAGAATTGTTATGGCAAAAAAGACGGTATCTTGTTGCTGTTGTTGCTGCTCTTGAAAGAGGCAGTCTCTCCGGCAGAGTAAATTCTCTTGCCATAGCTAGACTTCTCATACACACAGCAATGCTTTTAAAGCCAGCTTGGGCATCTCTGCATTAAACTGGAGGCTTTCCCCCAGTTTAGCATGCAGGATTTAGCTGTCTGAAGAAACCTGTCTCAAATTACCTCATTTAAAAATCTCTTTCCTGCCAGAGCCCTATTACAACATTGAGTACTTTGTGCCTAGAAGGTGCTGTTTACTCCATGCTAAGTACTGTAGGGGGAGGCTTGGGCGTTTGGGGGATTTGTTACACTATTCCAAAAGCATTGGTGCTGTTAAAGCAGTAAGTGTTCCTGGGGAGCCAACAGAGAAAGTGCAGCGTATCAGTCTGCCCAGCACTGCCATTATGTATTTTGCAGTAGCCTTTGGATGCTCCAGACAGAGAATAGCAACCCAATGTGCCAGGCAATGTGGGAATACAGAACAAAGCTACTCCCTACCCCAAAAAGTTCATAAGGAAAGGCGATGGCATGCTTCTAAAAGCATTGCTCCTAATGTATGGAGAACGTCTAGCTATTCCTACTTTACAACGCTTTATTGTTGAGTCAAAAAGTTATCATCTGACCTCCACAAGCTCCTCCTTTTTGCAGGATTCACAAGTTCTGCTTTGGAGTATCCACTAGCAAAAACAAAGTTGCAAATGAAATCAGGGTAAGTACGGTGCCTTTTTCCTTCCTTTTTCAAAGGCAGTCCCGTGTGTCACCACTTTGTGCTACCAGGGAACTGGCAACTGATGGGCTAAAGAGAGCTCAGCTCCCGTGAGCGCCTGGTAAAAATGACACCATAGAACATTTTCCCTGGCACCACTAGAGCCCTGCCTCCCCAAGCAAATCCAAATTATCTCTGCCAAGAATGATTCATCCCCAGGGCTCAAGGAAATACCTCGGAAGCTCCCGTTGTCCTTGTTGGAGTGCCCCAGGTCACACTGCAAGTTAGGCGTTTCTGTGATTTTGGAGTAAGGACAGAGCTCTAGTCCTCCCCTGTAATCAGTCTGCTTTAGGTTACTTTGTCCGTACCAAACAGCCACAAAGCCAGGATAACTGGCCACACATGGATCGCTGGCACTGTAGAGAGACCCTCCAGTATCCGAAATTGTTCCTCTGCCAGCCCACAGGCAGCGCCACGGCCCCAGAGAAGGGAAGGCCGAAGAGCCATTACAGGATGCCTGACATGGCCTCCTTCGCTCCGACGGCTCTCGAGAGCGGCGAGGCGTTGGCGTAATGCAGAGGCCTCTCTCCTCTACCACCCAACAAACAGGCGATCCAGGACAAAAGCACCACCGGGTCTTAAGTCCCCTTTCACAGAGGTGCCCTCGCTCCCCCGTCGCATTTGAAGACAGAGACCCTTTCGCGTTACAGAAGCAGGGTGCGACACCTGAACAACGCCGTAACCGCACCGACGCCCTCTCGCGAAGCATAAACACCTACCCTCCCGTTGCCAAATTGCATCGCCTCTTGGTAATTATCCTGTGGTTGTTTTGACAAGAAAATTCAAGAATATCCCAGTCCCTTGCTCTTTTTCTCTGAAGGCATACCGTCTGTGACTGAGCTACACAGATTTTAAGGAGGAAGAAAAAAATGTCAAAATATTGGCAGCATCCTCGTGCTGAAGAAGCAATAAAAACAAAGTGGAGGCAAGGGAGTATTTTGTGCTAAACTATTCACCCAGGATAGGCTTCTGCCTGACTGTTTTACAAGTTATGAATTCTAAAGCTACTCAACAAGACTTAATAGATGCTAAATTTGCCATACTAACCTGCGCTATCATTCCTGTTATCAAAAGTGTTTATTGCAAAACTTTACTGCAATAATTAGTTCTAAAACATTAGACTTTATTTCTTTTATCTAAAAAAAACCCAGTGACCAGAATATAAATAGCTTTTAATTAGCATTATTTGTAAAAGCCTGCACATGAGATAAAACTGAAATATTACGTTTCCAGCAATAACTGCATACCCAGCCCCACCTGTATATAGGGAGCATGCGTTTTCATACATAAATAAAAATAATTTTTAAATGTTCAAGCGCATTATATAATTGTGTGTGTATATACACACATGTATATATATCAATTGAAAACGTACGAAGTGAATTTTATTTATTTGCGTCCTTATGAGGTGAAGACATGAAGAACAAAAAGGTTATCGGGATGTTTCCCCTTTGGTTTTAATGGTAGCAAGAGCAATTCACAAGATGACTAAGTTGCCTGCGCATCTCCAGTTTACCTTGCATTCCTCATGCACTTAAACTGCAAAGCTCAGATCAGTGCATGCTAAATTTTGGCTGATGCAGAAAAGACATTAAAAGCAACCCTGAGGTGCAAATATTGTGTGTCCAGGAAGGTAAGAGAATGAAATTAATGTCCTTTTACCTGGAAGGGGAGGACACTGCTCAGTCAGGGTAACGCAGGCTATGGCAGCACCGTCTGCCTCGATAAACTGAGATTACAGTCAGGAATAAACCCTCTGCAATACAACTGTACCTGCAATGAAATGAGGGGGAGACGTAGCTGACTGGCAGTTTCAGGTTAGAGAGTTCTTGTCTTCTGCACCCTGAGATAAGGATTTGGCAGGTTGGGAGAGGAGAGGGAGAGGGAGAGGCCGCAAGCTATTAGGGCACCCACATTTGAGAACTTTGCCTTATGGTCTGGTCTACCACAAAAATCAGTATGGTAGCAAACTCACAGAATGGACCCAATACAGAAGTGCAAACCTCATTTTGCTGCTGAAAGACTTTACCCCGTGAGCTGCCCATATCCTAACACTGAGGTTTCTGCTTGGAGTGTTGTTCCTGTTACTTGGGGATGTCTTCAGTGGTGTAAGCTTAAGAAGGATGCTTATGGAGGGAGTTTATTTACTGTGATGTTAGTTAAAAAACTTATTTAATTGGTAGGATCTTTACTCCTTATTTTTTCACTGTTTCTAAGGAATAATTTTCCTGTGGATTTCACCATGCTCCCAAATTTATGCACAGCTTATGTTCTAGTTCCTGATGCAAAAGAAAATTTTAAGACTATTATATTCCTTTGGAAAGGTGAACGTTTAGGACTAAATTAAAGAGGAGAAGAATGTACCTAACATTTTCTCCTGAAGCAGCCAAAGGTCTTTTTGCACAGGAGACAAAACTCTTCCCAAGCAGCCGGCTTTCCAAAGGAACGTATTCATCCAGGAATTAGGGAACATCGCAAAGCTAATCAACCTTCTGCTTTAAGTATGAGGTGCTTTACCTTGCTTATGCCTTCCCTCAGAAACGCAAGGCAAGGTGGTGCCTACGCTGTCCCTCGGCCGGTGTACTCGCTTTCCTTGGGAAGCAAGGAGAGAAGAACAAGTGCTTCATGCACTACTGGAAGGCACAGAGTGCAGCGTAAAAATTATGGCAAGAAAATGTATAGCACACTCTGGCATTGATATTTTCTAGGGACGTGGATTAAATGTTGATGTGTGAATTAGCTGTGGCTCCAACAATTGAAAACCCTGAATAAACCTAAATAACCTGAAATTTCTGAGAGAAACCATACCTTCCTCTACCTCAGCATCACTAACGCTGCCACATCGTTCTTCCATGAGGGCTAAAAGGACTGTCATTACAGGAAATTTTTGGCTTTACCACATTTCTTTCTTAAACAGTTTGTTCTGTCAAAGATCTTCTCTTTTCTACTTCTCCCCTTTGCATGGCAGGCTACTGGAAAAATAGATTGGGAGGGTCCTCAGTAGCATTTCTATACTATTCATAGGTCTCTTTGCACTGAACACTGCCTCTGCAAATTTCTGTGTTTACAGCGTCTCATGTATCGTAAGTGTGTTGGAAGTATAACGAAAAAATACGTGAAGCCAATATATTTCTGTGATCAAAATGTCTTGAATTCTCATCAATAATGGGACCAGTAACTATTATTATTTTGAGAGATAAGATTTTTGCCTATTAATTTGATTTACATTAACCAGCTGTTGTTTGCTCCGATTTTCCTTCTAAACCACAGAGGAGACACACAGCTTTCTGTGAACTGTTACACAGCTCATATACGAACCAACCTAGAATTGCTGTGATGGAGGTGGTGCTTCACACCTATATTCAAAACCTTTTGGATATCCTATATTCTATACCAACTGCTGAATTATAAGGACAGTTTGTACAGCTCTCTGCAGTCACTAATACTCAGTTTTGAGTCTTCTCCTGCCAGTTAATACAAGGATTCTAGTTGGTGAAAGCACCAGTAGCATCTACTCTAAGCTGGGGCACCAGCAGAGCATCATCTGTGTCTGTCTGAAATAGGTCACATCAATTCACCTTACTCAGTGTCATTTCTCAAATCCTATCTGCTACCTCTGTGATTTTGATCAGAAAAATTGCTAAAACTACGAAATCTAGAGAGCTTTATTAAGAACAACAGTAACCCCTACTGGATTGTGACGGTCTCCCTGGAAACCTAAGAGATAAAACACCTTGTACTGCTTCGTGGAAAAAACATAGCCCGCATAACCATGATGAAGAACAAGTCATTCCTCGCTTGTAATAAATTTTGGTGTCATCATTTCCTTGGTTAAATTGGAAAGCCTGCTGAATTTACACTCAAGCTCCCTGAAAGACATCTGTTCCTTGCAAATTCAAAGTCAGAGCATTTTTTTTGTATTTACAGATAAGTTATGAAACCAGGCTTGTGCCAGCTAGTTTGTTTCTGTGTTCAAAATTACAAGTACTAGAATGTATTTCTTTATGTGCCTGAAAATAAGAGCCTTCACGTATGATGAACAATCTAAAAAGATTACCACAATCTGCTGAATGCATGTCCTAAACTCATCTGAGTCCTCTTCAAGCATACTGGGGTGTGTGCAGGGCTGCAGGGAGGAGAAATGGGAGCAGAGGTACCATAAGCTATTGTAACAGAAATCTCCCGGTCTCCTTCAACACCACGTATATCAGTATCACAAATTCAGCATTCCAGTTCTTTCTGCATACGTAGCATTTCTGACAAATGAAGAATATGTTAGCAGAGCTATTTTCAGTGACATTTTACTATCCTGTCAGAAAAGTTGGAGCAGTGTTTCTGCGAGTTTTTTCTAGACAATTGTCTCAAAGTAAAGTCTCCTTTTTCATTACTAGAAATCAGAATCAGAGAGTTCCTCTGGGCTACCACGGAAGCTTTCTGGTATGCTGGAAAAATAAACAGAAAGGGACGAACAGGAAAAGAGAAAACCTGAATCAACGTCTAACAGCAGATATAACCTTAATTAATTAATCTGCTTAGTGGTAAACATTCAAGATAGGATTTTATGCATGACTTGTTTCGTAGGAATTCTACCTTTGCTTACCAACCTGAAGTAATCAAGCTTGGTCACAATACAAAGGTGATGGAAAAAAGGCATCTGGATTACGGATGATTAAATAAGTGAGCTGGAGAAGAAGAGGATATTCTGCATAGATAGTGTTACAGAGATCCCAGTGAATCTGAGGAACAGAGAGAGCAAAGACTGGGGAATTTCAAAAGCTCTTACAAGTATTTATGTTCTCTCTCAAGTATATACCCGACACATGCCTTTTCATACTGAAAATTGTTTTTTCCACATTTAGTTCAATTCACCTTAAAAGTTGAATTTTCCAAAAGGTGTTCAACAACTTTGTGAAAATGAAGCCCCTTTAAGCTATTTTGAAAGCAAAACCCCAAATTGTGGCCACTTTGGGAAATCTCAGCCACTCAGCACCAATTTGTGTTAACTTGCTGCTAACAGCCGCACCAGGTGCGCAGCAACATGAACCCTGTTTTAAGTGCTTTGCAGAGGCATACCTACTCCATTTCGGCACTTAGGTCCCTTTTCCAATGTGTGGGAAACACCAGGCCCTTAAGCTAGCCAACAGAACGTACTGGAGAGACTGGTGTGCCTCAGACTCTACTCCTCTTCAATCTCCTAGCTTTACATTATATATATGTGGTGTGTAGAATGCTGTATGTATATGTAAAATAAAAATACCTGTTTTCTGATGTTTAAGAGCTCTCTCTTAGTCCCCTCCAGGCTAACAGAAGCGCTCACCCCTGAAAACAGGGAAACATAAAAGCACTGGGGTAAAGCCACTGACTTCAATGGATTCAAATCTATTGGTATCTGCAGGATTCGGCTACTGCTTGTTCATAAGCTGTTACGGAGAATGAATGAAGACACCTACCTGAAGAAGAAAACTGTCAGCGTAGTAACTACTTCTTTTCCCGTCTTCAAAACAAGCTTAAATTGCTCAAATGCCCCAAAGTCAAGTCAGTTCATGACTGCTTAAAGCATTCTTGCAATAAATGGTATTTTTTTCTTATTGTAATATTTCACTACCGTTACTTGATGCTTTTACCTTGCCAGCATGAAGTATACACTGCAGTCTGTTAAAACGTCTGTTTGACATTTGATAATGTCAATTTGACAAATGAGTTCTTAATTGCATAAATGCCCAGGATTTCATGTAAAGCAACCCTGGGCTATGCTGTAGGTAAAATTTCTACTAGAACTATGTGAAGTAGACCGTGGACAGATACTAAGACAAATCAGTCCTAAGATAAAATCTAGGACAGATCGATCTGTCACGTGTAAAGCCAAACCTCCTTCTCTGCTGGGTGCCCTAAGAACGTGAAAAAAATCAGTAACAGCAAACAATTAGACACAGGACTAACCAAGTTATCAGCTATGCTCCTGGGACAGCTCCAGAAAATCTTTCCATCCTATTAACATTTCAGACGTCTGCACTAGCTATCTGTGAGAAGATGAAATGTCATCCTTCCCTTTGAATTTCCAACCTAAATATTTGCATTAAAAGAGTTGTAAGAATAAGAGTTTGCCATCAGAATGCTTTTTTCTCTGGAGTTCACCCCTCATTCCCTGTTTCATCAATACTTTTCTTTAATAGTTCCTTCACAGTAAGAAAATTCACCCCATCAGTAATAACAGTGCCTCTATATCTCATTATGTAAATATGTATTTGAAGACTTGAAAACACACTGTTTGAGCCAGTCATTGAAAACCTAAAAATCCATTGCCATTAAATTTAGAATCAGCACCTAACTTGAAAATCAATACCGCACGCATTAAAAACCAAAAACCTATCAGATTATGTCAAAAATAACAAGAATGATTAAAACACAACCCCTTATATTCACTGACCAGACTTCTTTCTGAAGAAATTAATCAGGCTGTCTAGGTGGAAGTTGCTTTTTCACTATTCTGTCACGCAAATTCACAGCACAATCAGCAATTTCAGCTATAAAGAATACAACTACACCTTCAGCAAAGACCTCAGTGTCTGTAAGGATTTACAGAAACCAAAGCAATGGGACGAACATATCACATTTATAAGCAATCCGGTAAATATTTTATTGTCTTTTTCTTCAAGAATAATTTTTAATTAAGAAATAAAACTTCTGCCTGAAAAAGTTACAGCAGTTTCTTGCACATCTAAAATTTCTAGAACAGTGAAACATTCTAGAACGCGAGTTTCCTAACATTTTCATCACTGTATGTACTCAAACAACATTGCTAATTTATTCAGATGCTTTCAGGCATAATTACTAGAAAACACAAACCTGTTATTCTGTTAGTCTATCATCAGAAAGGAACAGCTATCTAGCGGATACTTTGAAAAATATAAATAATCGCAACTATTAAATATTAATATAGAAATATAAAATATGTAATATTAAATATAAATAGTTGTAACTATTAAATTATTAACTGCAACATGAATGCACTGTAGCATTTTAATTTTCTTAATAGTCCCCTTTTTCTATTTAGGCTAACGTTGGGAACACAAGGCCCGATTTCAAGCTTTGCCTACACAACAGATGACTTTTGACATAGCAAGGTTTTCCAAGGATGTGACAACACGTAAATTCTAACACCACTGAGAAAGCAAAAGCCCTTTTTAAGGACATCCTTACATGGCAAACCTGTGTTCTTACTTCTAAAAGCTTGGTGGTTGGTTTTTTTTTTCCAAGGTGGGAGAGGAGCACTGTTAGGTTTATTGTATTGGCACAAAGCACCGCTTTTCTGCTACCGCTATATTGACCCAGGAGGCGAGCAGAGCACACTTACTTCTGTATCAGCAAAGGATCCTCTGCTCCCGCATGGCTTACGTCTCTTTTTTAAGCATGTGTGAAATAACCTAATAAATGTTACGCTCCCCAAATGGACTGCTTTCTCTCTTCCTTGGTGGGCTTTCCTTGTCTGATTTCAAGCCAAGGGCTTTGCAAGTAGTAAGCAGCACGTTTGCAGAAAAAAAGGAGCATTAAGTTATGGGCTTGATCTAGTCATTATTAAATCAGCAGGCGCTGAATTAAATTAAATCTTCTATTACAGCCCACAAAAAAACTCACAGTGGAAACACCTGCATTACAAACATTATAGGACGTGACTCCACTTGTTAGCAAAATGTTCCTATTTATAGCATCAGGAAGAAATTAAGAGCTATATCCATAAAACATGACCAGGACAGACAGAATCAATCAGCAATTGCTCCTATTGCTAGCGTTGTGATTTCCAGTACTGACCCATTACAAAGGGATATCTCTGTTTCCTTTATAAGCTTCTCCCTCCAACCTTCTCTCATAGAATATAAATGTCATTTTGGAAGCTTGAAACCAAAGTGTTTTTCTTACCAAATGCTATTTTCCTTCATCGTGTGCTGAGAATGAATGGTGCTTCTTGAACATTCAGCTGCTAAAGAGAAAGAAAAAGCGCGTATCAGATTTTCATTCTGTCCACTTTGACAAAGGCTCTTTTTCACGTTAAGGCTTAAAGGGAAATGAAGACGCTAAACCCCAAAATACAGGTGCAGTCAGACTGATTCTCTACCTGTGCAGATTCATGATACTCCTTTTAATGGATTTCTTGAGAAAATGAGGCAAAGAAGAAATTATGCAGATGCATGAAGAGCAGAGTATACCACAGGGAAAATGCTGGTAGAATAATGAGAGCTGGGATCCTAGTGCAGTCATATTTTGAATATTTTGCCATGCCTGTCTTCAGTGACATCTTGGTCAACAACTGAATACAGGTCTGAACAGCCCGCTTCGCTAGCTGGCACATCACCGGGGATTGCCACCAGTGCCTAAAAGGTAAATTACCCTGAATGAAAAGGGTTAAAGCAGCTGTGCAAAACCTCAAATCGCTTTTTGGATGTCAAAATTATTGGTAATATTATGGCTTGCTGAGAATTAAAAAAAAAAAAAAAGGAAAAAGCTAGATGATCCAGTCTAAACCTACCTTGGATAACGGAAGATTTGGGGAATTTTCTGTTTCTTACCTGGCAACAGCGCTTATCCAAAGTACTGCAGGAAAATATATTAAAACCATGTCAACTCCTTCTGCTATTCTTCTAAGAAAATTTTAAGGTTTTTGTAACTAAAACCAGCTTTGAGAAAGCAGTTGAGCCTCGGACAAGCCACCCTTTCCGCTTCTTGGCTGCGCAGCCTTTCCTGAAGAATTGCCCACTGCTTTAGATGTTTTCTATGAAGCATCAGTGACAAACAGGTCACACGGAACTTTGGGGTTTATGTATACAAAACACATTTTAGAGGCATTTAGTACTGCACGTGTTTTATTGAAGAATGAACGAATAAAACAGCCTTGCTGATTAAGCTGCTCTGGAAATGGTAATCAATTGAAATTTCAGGTGTCAAAGCAGAGTAAGATTATAAAACGTGCTTCAGAAGAACCCTTAAACTAATGTTATTTTAAATGTATACTTTTTAACCAGGTTCCAAAGCACTTCGGGAGCTACTTTTTACATGTCTTCTGAGTACCACTGTAAATATTTTGTAATAGGAAAGGAAAACAAATTTCAAGCACTGTTTATGGAAGGGGATTTTTGATCAAATAATGCATTGTACAGAACACCAAAGCATTCACCGTTGGTCAAACACTGTAGGAGAATGTTGTCCAACACAGCACTGACACATGCTAACTGTTACATCCTAATAAATACACACGTAAGCAAATGGCAAAAATGATTTTAAAGTAGCTGTCACCGGGTCTCTAATAAAATTCTATTACAATGACTTTCTATGATACAAAAATAATAATTAATCATCATCATCTTTAGAATAATAGGTGTAATACAACAGTTACACTTGCTCACTATACAGATACTCAGTCCATTGGTGAGAGACTGCGATTAAAGTCGTTGCCTATCCTTACACAGCTCCATAAATGCACGGCTGTTACATTAACACATCACGGATAATTGCTTTTACTGTAGTTACTTTAAAGTACCTGTAAACAAAAAAACCCCAAGAAATCGCCCAAGAAATGGCTTTGTTTGTACATATTTTATCTATTATATTACAGGAGCATCTTAAGCAAGGATGACGCTCTTGGCACTGTACACGTTAAGTGTAGGTTGATAATCTCCGAAACGACCAACACGACACAGCACACTGCACAGCTACTGTAAATTCTAGCTTCTTACATAAACTACCTTTTGTACACCGAGTATGAACGGTTTGCATAGTTGCACAGTAATAGTTATTCACACAGGGGTTTTTACACTATACTTAAAATACAGGCAGCTAACATTCAGGCCAGCAGTCTGCTTTTTTAAAAAAGAATCCACAAACTTAAATTCATAGGCTGCTAACCAGATATTGCTCGTACATTTAAATTACAGCAGGAGAAATAGGCTATCTCTTAACTTACATTAACTGTAAAATACACTGGTTTATCAAAATATTAATTGTACTTAATACTACTTTTTTGCTTTTGAGGACAAATGCGCAAAACTAGATTTAAAAGAAAAAAAATCACTGCTATTAAATAAAGCCAATTTAAAGCAATAGAAAATTAGTCTGAACCCACTTGTGCTACTTGCTTTGTCTGAAGTTGCAAGGAGAAAAAAATGCATTTGAATAATACTGATGCCCCCAAAAGATTATATTTCTTCTGATACTTTAAGGACTTTTGTATATTTATGAGCTCTTACCAAAGGCGTATACTTATGAGAAAAGTGTCACTTTTGAAAGCAAAGGGAATTAGCCAGTAATTCATAAAATTTCTGAGATGCTCAAGAGCTTCAGGTAACAGTGACCATGGAAAAAGCTCCACAGATATACTGACAGGTACCAATTCACATCACACTTTTACAGTTGGTGTATTTTTTTTTTCATTAAGAATCTATAAATATATTAGAAAAAAGTGCATTAATTATCGGCAGCCATTGGAAGGTTCTTGCTTTTTCATATGCCATCGGAGCTGCATATTAAGTGATGCATTTTTGAAGTTTTTCTTTGCATGCTTTATCTATTTACAAGAAAATGCATTCCCAAGCAAGTAATAAGCATGAGTAACATACAAGACTGAAATGCAGCTGTTACAAGCTTTAGGATAAATGCAAAGTTCCATCAAGTAACTCGATGTAGATCACTGCAGAACTTCACAAGTACCGAGAGTTTAAAATGAAACAATAAGCACTTAATTTAAGAAGTGCTGCATTAATTTACAAGCCTGAAGCTCACCGACTACACGACTGAACCGCATTTAATTTAGTTCAGGACATGAAAGTATGGGCTTTTTGAAAGAAAAACTCCATTCAGGTAAAGTTTTCTTTAGCCTACAGTAGAACTCCACAACTTAATTTGAAATTTTTTTTTTTTTATTTTTTTTTTTTTAAATTTGGTAGAGAAGACCTTATGTAAATTCTGTCAGCTTGTACTTTCCCAGCAAGGTGGACCCTAGCATCTGTCTCAATGTTTTGCAGTTGTTTTGAGAGAGCAGACTGGGGGTTTTGTGGCAGGTGAAACTGCTCTCACTGTCAATCGGTGCAATTCTCCTAGCATATTTCACAGAGTTATCAAACATTTATGTCTCTAAGCTACGCATCTGTATAAAATTTTATTTGGATTACTACTGCAGAGCTATTACTTCAGAGACTATAAAGCTATCCACATTCTTAGGTGTCCATACATTTCTCATTGAACACCAAACTTCAACGCAACAGTTCTTGTAGGACTGTTTATTGAATTTAACGGTTCAGACGGAGTTTAGATGCAGTTTGTATAAAAACCCCTCTCTTTTCACGTAAACTGCAATCAAAAATAACTTTACAAAATAGTAAGAGACTTACTGAGATCGTAAGTTTCCTAGCATGTAAAACTATACAGTATTTGTGCATGCTCGCTATTTGATTTCCTTCTTTGTAACAGAGGAGTTGTTAGAAGGAGTTTCTTTGTTTTTTTAAATCTCAAGGTAGTCTATGAAACAGAATCGTCATCACAATTCGGATATACAAGATCAAAACTGGCACAGAGGAACATAACATTTTTTTTCCCAGAAAGTTGAGGCAGCTTTTGTTGAATGGTGTCTGCATCGGCAAATTTTTTTTTTTTTTTTTTTAAACAAACTCCGTTGGCTTTGAAGCATCAGAGAGAATCCTTTTTTTCTTGTGAGATCTTGAAAAAAAAAATTTCCCACAGGTGCAGACAGGTAAGGAGGAAAAGAAGTAGCAGATTGTTTCCTACAAACAGCCCAACGCCATGCGCAGCTGCCCAGCGTCTCAAAACAAAATTGAACTTGACGTCACAGGGAGGCATACCCCCCTCCTGTTACAAGCACGTCTCCCGGGGAGAGGGAAGCAAGCACGAGGGTAAAGCGTAAGTCTACTTTTCATGCATAGCTACTGCGCGCTGCCCCGCGTCTGCGGCGCTTTGTCAGACATCCGAGTTGGAGCTGAGGTTTGTTAACCTGGGGTCTGCGTTGATCTCGTATCTGTAGTGGTAGCCCTCCATGTGATCCCTACAGGCATCTCTGATGTTGTGCATCCACTTTTTGATTCCCTTTCGGTTCAAGTACAAAACCAGAAGGAAAATGGCCCCGATGAGAGCCAAGACTATCCCTAGGAAGACGTACGAAGTCTGTAGCTGGGAGGGCAGGTCTACGGGTACGGAGCAGTTCAGGTCCGAGCTGTTGATCTTCAGCAAGGCTTTGCCCAGCATCTTACTGGGGTGGGAGCAGGTCAGGGCTTCTTTGCTCTCCACCTGGTCGCTCTCCTTGAGCCAGGCCACCAGGTCCTCAATGGCGCAGTCGCAGACCCAGGCGTTGCGGCCCAGGCCGACGCGCCGGAGGGCGGGCAGGCCGCGGAACTGGGCCAGGGTGCCGTTCCTCAGCACGCCCAGGGAGTTGTCGCTGAGGTTGAGGCTCTGCAGCTGGCTCAGCCCCTGGAAGGAGACGGTTCGCAGGGCCCCCCGG
>NW_009260763.1:332288-338814 GCF_000687185.1 Egretta garzetta
GCCGGGATATTTAGAGGTCCTACACTAAATAATAACAATCATTAAAAAAAAAAAAAGCCACAAATTGATAGCTTAAGTTTGAGATTTAAACTTCATTATGGTGAGGAAAAAGCCTCAATACCTGTCCGTATGTAAAATATTTACCAGTTTCTGTCGCTATGGCGGTCCCAGAGCCTCCCGGGCACGGCTGAACAAGCCGGGTGGTACAAATGCTGTTTTGTAGTGGGTTCCTTCACGGAGGGGGTGTTTGAGGAGGAGGTGTTTGGTGGGAACTGTCACAGGGCCGTCTTGGGCCACTGGTCCCTATGAAGTGATTGAGGTAGTTAAATAACATCTAATTAACGCGGAAGACATAGCAGTATGTTCAAATAACTGGTTTCAGCAATGTGAATCTGAGCGCTTTGGGTCTGTGACTCCTTTGGGCTTTCCTTACCCTTCTGATGACTGCTCACACAAGATTTCCTTCTCCCTGTATGTCAGTTACACCTCTTCTGCTTTCCCGATAAACTAGGTTCCTTTTTTTTGGTAACGTCAGCAGAGATCTTACAGCTGTCAAAAGCCATAGGGGAAATGAACAGATGAATCCAGTATGAAGTCGTGAGAAAATCACCCCCTTCAGAATCTGGGGAATAATGAGATAAAACACTGATTTCTGTAGGATTGCTGTCCCCTCTTTGGCCTGACGATGGTATTACGGTGCAGAAAAGACTGGGGCTGGGGTGGCAGGCAGGGGCTGCCCAGCTGATAGACCAGCGTGCTCTTTACATGAAGATTATGGAGTAAAGGAAATACCGGAGTGGCTGAAGTAACAGTGACACAAGTGCAATCTTGGACTCGCAAGCAGTTCCAGGAGTGTGGGAAGTTATTGCTTTGATATTGAGTTAGGAAAACAGTGGTGCTACACTGCAGGTGTTTTTAGTTTGTTCATAGGTCTTTGGATGAGGTTATCCTCCCTCTCTACTCTGCCCTGGTGAGACCCCACCTGGAGTACTGTGTCCAGTTCTGGGCTCCCCAGTTCAAGAAAGATGAGGCACTCCTAGAGAGAGTCCAGACGAAGGCAACAAAGATGATTAGGGGACTGGAGCATCTCTCCTATGAGGAAAGGCTGAGAGAGTTGGGCTTGTTTAGCCTGAAGAAGAGAAGACTGAGAGGGGATGTCATCAATATGTACAAATATCTTAGGGGTGGATGTCAAGAGGACGGACCCAGACTCTTCTCAGTGGTGCCCAGAGACAGGACAAGGGGCAATGGGTACAAACTGAAACATAAGAGGTTTCAGTTGAATATGAGGAAAAACTTCTTTACTTTGAGGGTGACAGGGCACTGGAACAGGCTGCCCAGGGGGTTGTGGAGTCTCCTTCTCTGGAGATATTCAAAGCCTGCCTGGATGAAGTCCTGTGCAACCTGCTCTAGGTGAACCTGCTTTAGCAGGAGGGTTGGACTAGATGATCTCCAGTGGTCCCTTCCAACCCTTGCCATTCTGTGATTCTGTGATTCTGTGGAGTAGATAGGTAAAGATAGCTCACATTTTGTAAGAGAAAGGCACGTTCTCTTAATATATTAAAATTAGTCAAAGAACCCCACCCCTCCCCCCAAATTAATCTACTAGACAAGAGGGAGTTTCCAAAAGGAGACAGCTTTTAAAAAAAGGTAACCAATAATATTAACACAATATCTGCGCTAAATCATAGAAAAAATACCTATTGAGAATACCTGTAACCATTTTTAATAAAATTTTTAGATACAATGTCATTTTTAATGGAATAATGCAATTAAGAGCAATTATGTTGATCTGCTCATTGTGCTGACCAAAGTTGTCCTAGAGGCTCCTGGCTCTCCGTCACTGTCGGGGTGGGTCTGTGCCTCTTGCCCAGCACAGCAGGTCAGCATTTTGGGCAGGGAACATGGTTTGATCCATGTTTGTGGAGCGCTCCCTGACAGGTGCTCTCATATGCTGTGGTAATGCAAATAATAAATAACAAATATTTTCTTATTGTTTCCTATTATTGCAGTAGTAAATTGCACCTGCTAAGCCTGCTTACGCCTGGGAGAGGAAGAAAAACACTTGTTAATCTGCTCTCTTCTCTTCTTGTTTAAATAAAACAACTTCTCTCACAGGCATACTCCAAAAAGGAAACAGTACTTTTTGTTGAATACACTTACACCAAGTGGATTTTCTGGTAGTGTTTGTAATCTCTACTAGGAAAATGAAGAAAAAAACCCCAAACTGATGTATTTTCAGGTCAGTTTTGGCTATCACGACTGATCGATTTTTGAATTTGCATTGCACAGCCCATAGAGTCTCATCTCATAGTTTTTTGCATAAAGTTTATGCAAAACATCTGACAGTTAAAATAAAGATTTGAAAAGATCTCATCTTGGCTAAAGGACTCAAACGGGAGGAGAATTTACCATAAGGAGACTGTTCCTGTGGCTGATATTCCTACAGGTTGACTGAGAAGCTCAGGGTTGAGGCAATGCCTCAGTCTCCCGGTGGTTCTGCTGCTCCAGGCTGAGGCTGGGTGATGTGCTGGTCATCTGGAAGCATGAAGGAACCTTCTGACCATCCTTCTCCAGGAGATTAAAGCTTGCTTCATGTGACAGTGATGAGAACTGCTTGGTTTTGAAAATCAGTACCCCAGTATTCCAGCTCCCCCAAAGTGAAAATGTGACACCTACCTAAAGAAATGCGGTCATAGGGACAACCTGTGACAACTACGCTGCTTGACATTTTTGGAGTCACTTTTCCCCTTTTAAGGCTCTCACCTTAGCAAGGAATAGTGGCATTTGTAGGTGCTCATGTCACTCCACTGTCCTTAGGGAAACCTGGAAGGTTATATTAGACTCTGAAATTTAAGGCTGTCAGTTACGTTAACTGAGATGAATCCCATGCTAAATAATCTTCACAAAGCCCCTTGGCCAGATACTAAGCAATGCTGGATGCCTTTTATGAGATTCTGAGTGGCCTGACTCCAGCTGATATCCAAGGAGTTGGAATAGTGTGGAGTAGGACTCCATGCAATAGCTATCATCTTTTTATAAATATTTTTTTCTTTACTGGCAGGGAAATTTGCATTTCTTCCGTGAAATGTTTCTACGTTGTCTCAATATGGCATGAAGATACTGAGCACTTCATAGGAAGTGGCCTTGGAAGGGTATTTATGATGTGCTAAAGATTATACACCAAGTGAGCAGTAGCACAGAGACCAGAATTCTTCTCTTTTACCAAAAATATCTTCCCACAAAAGTGGAGGAACAAGCTGCAAGTTCCATCTGCTTCCTCACATGGAGAGATCCAGCAGGTCCTCCAAAGGACACCTTCTGTTTCCCTTGGGACTCGGCTTCATTTGAAGAAACACCATCAGAATTCTTAAACCAGTGCCATAAAAATACTTAGGCAACCAAATGCTCCCTTGAATTCTTGTTTGAATGTTTTATTTATCATTCACATGTTCACATCCATAAACATTCATGTTCTGGTTTTCTTTTTAAGTGCACTTAAACTTATGTATATATTCATTTTTATATAAATTGAAGCAATACAGAAGACAATCTTCAAGTAATTTTTTTTTTAATTTATCGCTTTGTTCCAAACATAAAAACATACTGTCCAAACGATCTGCTGGTCTGTTCTCATTTTCACTGTCTATATGATGAAACCACGATAAATCCTATGATTATCTATGTCAAAATCATGCAGTCATTAATTGCTATATGAGATAAGACCATGTTTGCATTTTCTTATATGCTATCCATTTTTACATTGAAATATTGAAAGTCAGTCTAATACAAAGAGCGTTGATTACTTCATATCGTGGAAACATATTAAACTTTCCCAGTACTAACAGAAAACGATTTTAGCTAAAAGTAACCTTTTTGTGGGGGTCTTTAAAAATATGTTAACTGGGTATGTGTAATAATGCACTGTTGTAAATTCTGGGGATTTCTGCATGCCTTAGGTGGAGATTGAAGGGATGATAGGAGACAAAGTGACCCCACCTGAATATGAGCAACACTGAAAACTGGTGAAACTATAAAGACAGATTCTTTACCTGCTCACCTTCTTTCCACAAAGTCCATCTCTACACCTGTTAGCGGTTTGTTGGTAAAACCTGTTCCTCAAACAGGAAGGAAACGATGGTGACTTCCTCCAGTGAAGCTGGCTACCAGAGCTGCGGTCAAGAATACACAAGGAAAAACGACTTGGGAAGAGGACCTGCTGGGCGCCAGGTGCTGCCACGGTGTGCGCATCCCTCTGTCTGTGCCCCGGCTGTGCGTGCTCTGACACACAGAGAATCGGCAACAGGAGCCAAGCTGAATAACCACGTACAAGTTCATCAGAATGTAACTGGGAATCTGGCATGCTTAAACAGGTCAGGCTGAACTTTCAATCCTTCTTTTATTCTTTCCTTGCTCAGGAACAATGCATCTCTTTTGCTTTCAAGCTACCTTTGATAGACTGCTATATGGATTTTAAAATGTTTGGGGGTTTTTTTCATTAGTTTATTTTTAACAATTTAAGGTTTAGTTCTATGACCTAGACTGAGTTCCATGTAAATTCCACTCAGACTAAATCATTACAGCCAGTAAAACTCCTCCTTCTGCAAAATCAGCCTTCTGATTTTAGTCCTTTTTGAAGGACAAGAAGGACTCGCCTTCTGATTACTCCTTATTCATCTGATCCTCACTTCAGGGTGGCTTATGTGAGCAGGCTTCAGCTGGAAAACTTGTATATTGTTTGTGTCCACTTGGCTTGTCCTTTCAAGGAGCAGCAATCTAGAAGTCTGATGGCCAGGCTGGGAAGTCAGCAGAGCAGGTTACCTGTTGGATTAGCATTGCTCTCTGCCATAGTGGCCTGCCTGGTTGCACACAGTCCCTCTCAGCGGACACTGGACTTAAAATCCTGTTTTTTTGGGCCAATTTGCAATTTTGTCTTAGTTATAGTGTGTGGAGAAGGCACCTGGTGTGGGGTTCCAGCTGACATCTGCTACCAGTATCTAGGGCACTTTTAAAACGTGGCACAGGTTAGGGAGGTCACCTAGCTATGGTGGGGGAAAGGAAGGGAAGGCTGGAACACGTTGTTTTCCCTGCTGGCTCTGAAAAGCAGAAACCCAGATCTGCAGGGAATCTGGGCCAATGTGTTCCTCACACTTCAGATGACAGTCCCACTAGTTCCTCACTCTGCAGGCTGTGCCGTGCTGAGGTTTCGCAGCCACTCGTGGTGCCAAGGGTGTTCCCCGGTTTGCCCCGCTTCCCTGGAGGGTAAGAGTGGCTGGCTCCAGCACGTGGGGCTGTGGGAGCCCTAACCACAGGGGACTGCGAGTTGGGAGTATTTCCATGCAAAGCCTTTTTCATGAAAACACATTCATTTGTTGAAACTGAAAGTCTTTTTAGGGAAGAGTTGAATTTGATTAATTCCCCATTTAAAAAAAAAAAAAAGGCTTATAAAAAAAGGCTCAGCAGATTTGAGAACATATGGGGTTGGATTCTTCACTGTCTTACACGTTGTGCCGTTGTTTACGATCTGACAAAGCAACCTCACTGCCTGGTTAGGATTTGGCTCCATTTAGTTACAAGTATGATTGAATACAGAAGATTAAAAAGCCTGGTGAATCAGTTCCCTGCTTCTTTTCCTCCATGATCATTGATCCTTTGTTACCTGCTTTTGACCACCGTGGCACATGTGGGTTTATATAGTCCTCCTCTACTGAACTCTTCGTCTTTTGCTTTGCCTTCCCACCCTTCTCCTGCTTTATCTCAAGTCTTTGCATCTTTCTGGGTTACTGCATCCCAGGTGTTTTGAAAGGAATGCATATTTAGAAATTGGAAGGGGGTGGGAGGAACAAGGAAAACAGTGATTTTTTTTTTTTTTGTGGGGGTAGCACAGCCAGCAAAGGAAGAAGATGATACTTTTCCTCCCCGTTAGCACCGGCGACTACACCTGAAATACTGCATTCCGTTCTGGCATCCTGCAACTAGAAAAAATGACAAGAAATCAAGGAGAGAGAAAGGAAAGAGCAGTAAAAGTGATTCAGAGACTAGATATATCCTGACTTATATGGAAAGACTAAATTAACTTTAAAAAGGTATGGCTTGCCCAAGCAAAAAGCCACAGAAGATACTGCTGTCTGAAAACAGACTGTAAAACTGAGTGAAGAGGGTAGTTGGTTATAGTGATTCAAGGTGGGTAGAGATGATGGGATAAAATGCAGAAAAGAAAAATGCATGCTTGGTATAAAAAACAAGCTTGCCTACACTATACAACTATCTCCTTAGTAGACTGCATTAGTGGTAGTTTACTGTACCTGGTTAAAGCAAGTACTTCAGAATTCCTTGTAGGTTCCCTGTGCTGTAATCAGTTGAATAAACTAGTGAAGACATGACTCTAACACATAATGATATCTCTGCCATGCTTGGAAAGAGTCTCAAAGACCGCGGTGGCCAGCGGGTGTATGTAAATCTGTGTGTATGAAAGGCAAATCTTTGCCTCTTCCTGACCACTTCTTGCAGCTTTGGGAATCTCTTT
>NW_009260763.1:339607-363545 GCF_000687185.1 Egretta garzetta
AATGGTTGTCAACACTTAAGGGTTTTGTGCAATTTCGCACTATTGCTTCAATACAAGAACGTCTCACTCAGGTCCAATCTTTGTATCCCTTTGAAATCCACTATCTATCTATAAGTCCACTACGGTGAGAGACGGAAAAGCAAGGGGAGTTAATGGAGTGATTGAGTGTTTTGAAAGGAATGGATGTCCTTAAGTTTTCCTTTCTCTGTTGCTGTGGCCAAGAATCGCAAGGTCCTCTGCAATTACTTCAATACAAGAACGTCTCACTCAGGTCCAATCTTTGTATCCCTTTGAAATCCACTATCTATCTATAAGTCCACTACGGTGAGAGACGGAAAAGCAAGGGGAGTTAATGGAGTGATTGAGTGTTTTGAAAGGAATGGATGTCCTTAAGTTTTCCTTTCTCTGTTGCTGTGGCCAAGAATCGCAAGGTCCTCTGCAATTATATGTAGAAGAAGAGTCTGTTCTGGCACTCTCCTTCTAATAAAATTAATGCCAGGATTAAAATACCTCGGCTTTCTCTGTCCAAGTTTGCATGCTTAAAAATATGCTAGCTTGAAGGATTTAATGCAATAATGGAGCATGATGTGTGTCATCACCAGCTAGCCATTGAAAATTAATGCTACTGGGCTTACTGAAGTATTTTATTATCCTTTATGGGTATTTCCTGCATTTTACATTATAAAGTCTGCTATAATTATCATAAATGGTATGAGGTCTGCACCATTAGGTTCCTGAATATAAACTGGAAATCACTTCAGTGCCAGAAAAGAGCCGAAGTCTTGTCATGGCATTGGAGCAAAAGCCCGCCCAGCCCAGCATTTTCTCTCTTATGGTGGCCAACACAGGTTGCTGAAGAAAGACATTAAATTCCATACAAACATAAACTCCCCAATATTTTTTCCCAGGCTCTAGTTATTTGTGGCTGAGGGACTTCCCGAGCAAGAGCTAGAAAAACTTCAGTACCATGAACATGAGCATTGTTAGCTGAATTTTTTCACTTGAAAGATTTTCCCATAAAAAGATTCTCCTTTTGTTGAAATAAGCTTCTCTTTTAACTTGAAATTTCAAAATAAAATTAAGAATCCTTAGTATTTTGAGTGTTTTTTAAAAAAGTAAAATAGTTACAAGTTTACAGCATCTCTTTTCATTTTTTAGCTCTGAAAGACTTCAATTGTAGGAGGACAAAAGGATGGAAAAGATGGAAGTGAAGCAGCAGACCTAATTAAATCAGTTACACTCTGTGGCCAAATAGAGGGAGAGGCATGAGAATGAAGGGGACAAAATTCTAAACTATTTAAATTTGTAATTTCTGAACATAAAAAGGAAACAGAAAACATTTGTTTTTTTTTTTTTTTAATCTATTTTTGATCTATCTTTCCTTACAATATGTCTAACAGGTGACAAGGAAATGTACCTGAATATTTTTCTGGGAGAAATTTTTTTTGCCCAATTGTAGTCATTAAATTCTCCGGTCATCTGAATATACTTATTAACAATATATTTACTAAAAATATTTATTAAGGAATTCAGAACTTCCTCCTCTTAAAATTCAACAGATGCCCTAATGCTAAACACGTTAATTTTAGATTTTGATATATTTGTAATGCACTTCAGCACCACAGTGTATGCTTGATGTTGTTGAATAAACTCTTAGAAACACACTTACACAATATAGGTCCTGCAAAGTCTTGCAGACGAAGTTGTCGCTTGTTTCTTTGTTTCATTAGGGCCTCCTTGTGCCATATTCACAGAGCAAACATGCCTTCAAGGGGGTGAGGTGGCTTTCTGAAGATCCTTAGAATCGTTTAGGTTGCAAAAGACCTTTAAGATCATCAAGCCCAACTGTTAACCTAACCCTGCCATCCCACCACTAAACCATGTCCTTAAGCACCTCGTCTGCCCATCTTTTAAATACCTCCAGGGATGGGGACTCGACCACTTCTCCTTTCTGTGGGTGCAGATAACCTCCACGGAAATGCGCTACAGACATGGAGCACATTGAAGGGTTGGACTAGTTTCAGGGTGAACCATGTATACCTGCAATTTATTTCATGGGGATAAGGAGAGCAGAAACTAACTGAGACTGCTCTGACTCACATTTGGGACAGAACAGTCAGCCTATGGCATAGACTAAGGCTCTCGGTCCCCATGGCCTTTTCCATACTATTCATACCCCAAAAAGGAAGAACAAGGTAAAAGAAGTAACTGGAAAAACAGCTGCCGGTTGCTGATAACCTCAAGGTAATACTAGTACACAGACACAGGGGTTTCCCTAAGTGGAAGAAATCCGATTCTACAAGTTACACGCTTTTTTGAAAGACAGAATTCAAATATTTTTGTTAGGCGATGTTGAAACAAAAAAAGAAAACCAAATAAATGAATCACCTGAAACAGAGCAGAGTGGGGAATAGGTGGCAGTGCCACAACTGCCAGCCCAACCAAGCTGCCAAAGGAGGTGGTGCAAGACCAAGTAACAAAGGTGTTCTTCCTGAGGCTTTCCTGCTTGAAGAGATTTATGACATGAAATTAGATCCAGGCTGGCTGAAGTTGTTTCTTTTATAACTAAGTTAAAATATTCTGAAGTTCAGGATGCCGATATCAAGTAAATAAACATGACATTTTAAAATTAATGTAGTACCAGGGAAAATGGCCAGAAAGCAGTTGTTAAGGTGGTTAAATCATCTTTAGGTCATACTGGGGAAAAAAAAAAATCCCCACTGACGTTTTCAGTGCTGGATATGTTTTATTGCTTCTAATACAATTTTGCTGATGATAGTTATTACCATAACTGGGAACTGATCACACTGGGTGTGGAGGTCTTGGGTGCATTTAAGCTGGGCTAAATGACACTTGGCTGCAAGTTCTTTCTTGAAGGGAAAACAGTTTCAGCATTTAATAGTAATTTCAATGTGAAAAAGCCAATTTTTAGTATTTGCAAAAATATGGGGGCATGGCTTGTTACATTTATATAATCCTGTTCCAATGAATAGGAACCGCATAATACCTTGGCATTTTTGAGGCTGCAAGTAAGACCTTTATAAAAAATTTTACCATTCTACAGTGACAGAAAAGTAAGCTTGCTCACTTTTTGCACTTTCAGTATTTCATTTATTCCTTCCAGTCAACTTGTTCTTTCCAGCACGCTTAGACAAACTGCAAACTCATGTACCTTCACAGAACCACTGCAAGCCAGGAAACAGAAACAGAGATGGGGCAGGGGGGGGAAGGCAGGATGTATTAATTTGTTCTTCACTGTGTTTTCAACTGAAACTCAAAAAGTATTACAAAGATAATAATCTATTGCTTTTACATAAAGTAGCGGTGGCTTTTATACATGCCATGGCAGCTGAATCTCTAGTCAGTTGGCATTTTGTCCAGCATCTAGTATCAGCATGAAAAATGTCTTCACTTTGCCAAACTCACATTGCCAAGTCACAGTTCAGAGTCACAAGAGAACAAAGGCAAATTCAATAGCTGGAAAAATACAAGAGAAAAAAGACTGGCCTTGGAAAAGATTTCATTTAATGCTGCTAGGAGCCCTAGTGCTGGCTAGAACTGTTTTGAAAGCCTGTGTTCTTCTGCTCTTCCTTCAGGAAATAATATGTTAGCGTACCTCAAACCCAGTGGATTCACCCAATGGAAAACAAACTATATAATGCACACTGCCAGATGCTGTTCCTTGTAGCTGTGGCTAGAGCTACATATATCTCAGTTAACCTGCTCTGACATAATCCAGGTGTCTCTAGCCTTACAGTGAAATCGGCAGTAAAGATAAAGGCTCTTCTAGGTTTTGTCTTCAGAAGTGACTGATATTAAGAAGCTCAAGTTTCCCAGTGTCTAAGTCTTTCTGATATTTTTGAAATATTCTAGCATATTCTACCCATATTCTAGCAAACCTACCAAAAAGCGTGCCTGTTAGTTGGTACGTATTCTGTACAGAGGGTATTGGCACTTGGGACAATAACTCAAATATTAACATTAATGGACATTCTTAGATGCCCCCTCTCCCCGCCCCATCCCCTCTCCTCACCCCTTACTTTTTGAGGGCAAACATGATTGAAAGTTGATGGAGAAAATGGTTTTGAAAAATAAATGACAGGCCAGTTTTTAGCTGATCTTTAAGCATGCATACAAGATGTATGCTTTGGAAAATACTTCAGATACAATCATAGACTGATATTTCCTCACGGGACATGTCTTTTCAAAACTCTCCTGCATGCATACATCTCCATGATTTTGCAGATACGTAGCATCATTCAAAAAATCTTTTCTCCCATCTGAAGTTAATAAAGACGCAGATAGAAAATCAAACTTGGGTCTTCTGGAATCAGTGAAGAACTTTAAGTGTCATTAACATCACTCATGATCAACAGAGCCAAAAATCTTCATTACAGCAAAGAGAAAAAATGTTGACTGTGTCATCATGGACCTTTCTGGACAAGTCTGTTTTAGTGAATTTGTGACAGTGATTAAATGCAGCTTGCAACCCTTTGTCAGCCCCATTGACTGACTCTGAGGTTTCACAGACTACTTGAGAAGCACGCAGCTCCTGGGGCAATTTGACAGCCATAATGTGGCATCCATCCCTTGCATTCCCTGAAAGCTCTGGGTGCTTCTCAGCTTCCCACTGAGATGTTCAACTCCTTTTTTCTTCTGCTCCTTCATATATAGAGACCTGCATGGCCATAACTGACTCCTTAGCTTGTGTATTTGCTGTCTGTCCCATGAACATTTCTCAGATCACAGTTTGACTTGTCTTTTATGCCCACATAGAGGTGCCTTTAATTACTTTTATCTTTCAGGCTGAACAAAGGGTTTGGCATTTTCAAGGACGCTCTTAAAATCACACTCTTTTCCAGTGACAGCATGTTACCACCTTCCAGGAGCACAGGATGACTGCCAGGACTATTGGCTGCAGTTTCACGGGCCAAAGATTTTAGTGACTTGGTAGGCAGTAACAGTTCACCACAATCAGATGGATCACTGAAGCTTGTGCTTTGCCTTAACTCTCAGCACTTCATTCAGTGTCTCCTAAATCTCTTTGAAAAAACCAAACAAACCCTGGCTGTATGGTGACTGCTGATGGAACATTACTTATATATTTGCCCTGGATGGTGTGTGATTATTTTTACAAAGTGTTGACCAGTGTAGAAAATGAGCCTTGTGTAAGCAGAGAAGGAAAACATGTTGAAAAACTCTCAAGGAAGGCTAGGACTAGCATTTTAACCAAGATGTGCATGAGACAGACAATGCTGTAAAGTTGCGAAAGCCACAGGCAATGTGACACTCTGCAGATGTTTTTAATGAGAGCAGAAGCTCTGTAGATTGTTTTAATCTGATTACACAATTACTTATGTTGCAGGCTCAGAATTAAATAATCTTCCAATTCGGATAGGATGAAGTAATTCCCAGGTTTTATGGTTGCCATTTACACTGGTAGAGATAGGGAACAGGAAAGATAGAACAATCATTTTGTTATCTGAAATCTTTTTCAGCTTTCTCAAAAGCATGTTAACTCTTCTCATTATTTCTTCCTCAGTTAAGGCCTTTGTTTCCTTCAGGTTAATTGATAATAGGCTAATGAATAATTCATCAGCATGTGAATTCAGATTCAGATTCTGTGTGAAGATGAATTCCTTCATTCAGGAAAAAATCCCTCACTTTAGCAAATGCTAACCTCGTTGTGGTTCCAGGCATTTAATTTATTCATTGTAAGTAACTAAATTCTCAAGTCAGGGCACTTTTTAGTACTTCTAACTATTTCTTGGTTAAAGAGATATTCTTGTTCCCGATACTCAGTCAATGCCTCTACAAGGTAAATTTATACTGTTTGCAGACTCCTGATGAGTAGAATAGCACTATTTAAAAATAAAGGTTCTATGTATAATATCAAAATGTCTCCCTTGGGAATAGGGAAAAAAATGGAATTAACATTTCTTGTTGTTGCCTAAATTTTACTATTCAGTCTACAAGGCAAAAAAATCATATAAATTGGGTTAAACTTATTAAATCTCATGTCTTACCTTGCCACATGTAGTCTTAAAAAAGGTTTGTTCATTGTTCATGCAATGCCTTTAATAGCAAAACATGAATGGGGAGACTGTATCCTGTAATTACTTTTTAATGGCAGCTTCATCTTGGAAAAAAAAAAAAAGTGCTGTAATTATTTAATCTAACAATAAAGATCATTTGTTGAAAGCAATACTGAGTGTGTGAAAAGGACAAATGTTGAGCTTCAGAATAAAAGAGAGCTAAGTATGTCTAGGCATGTGTTAATTGGGTATAGAAGTCGTTAGCTGGATGGGGAAGAGAACTAGTTTTTCATTCAGTTAATTAAAAAAATAACCTTACCTCAAAGCTTGGAGTAGATTTGAACAAATCATCTTTTCTTTGTTTAAATTATGTTTGCTAAAGGCTGAAACTTCTTTTAAGCAGAGATTTTTTTTGCCTCAATCTTCACCAGCAAGTGCTCAAGCCACACCACCCAAGCCACAGAAGGCAAAGGCAGGGACTGGGAGAATGAAGAACTGCCCACTGTAGCAGATGCTCAGGTTTGAGACCATCTAAGGAACCTGAAGGTGCACTGCCCATGGGACCTGATGAAATTCATCCATGGGTCTGGGGGAAACTGGCAGATGAAGTTGCTAAACTGCTATCCATCATATTTGAGAAGCTGTGGCAGTCTGGTAAAGTTCCCGCTGACTGGAAAAGGGGAAACATAACCCCCATTTTTAAAAAGGGAAAAAAGGAAGACCTGGGGAATTACATGCCGGTCAGTCTCACCTCTGTGCCCAGCAAGATCATGGAGCAGATCCTCCTGGAAACTATGCTAAGGCATGTGAAAAATTAAGGAGGTGATTGGTGACAGCCAACATGGCTTCACTAAGGGCAAATCATGCCTGACAAATTTGGTGGCCTTCTGCTATGGGGTTACAGCATTGTTGGATAAGGGAAGAGCAACCGATGACTACCTGGACTTGTGCAAAGCATTTGACACTGTTCTGCATGACATCCTGGTCTCTAAATTGGAGAGACATGGATTTGATAGATGGACTACCTGGTGGATAAGGAATTGGCTGGATGGTCACACTCCAAGAGTTGCGGTCAATACCTTGATGTTGAAGTGGAGACCAGTGATGAGTGGCATTCCTCAGGGGTCAGTATTGGGGCCGGTGCTGTTTAACATCTTTGTCAGCGACATGGACAGTGGGATCCAATGTACCCTCAGCAAGTTTGCTAACAACAGCAAGCTGTGTGGTGCGGTCAACACACTAGAGGGAAGGGATGCCACCCAGAAGGACCTTGACAGGCTTGAGAGGTGGGCCCGTGCGAACCTCATGAAGTTCAACATGGCCAACTGCAAGGTCCTGCACATGGGTCGGGGAGATCCCAAGCACAAATACAGGCTGAGCAGAGAATGCAAAGTTCAGCAAGGCCAAGTGCAAGGTCCTGCATGTGAGTGGGGGCAATCCCAAGCACAAACACAGGCTGGGTAGAGAATGGATTGAGAGCAGCTCTGAGGAGAAAGACTTGGGGTGTTGGTTGATGGGAAGCTCAACATGACCTGGCAATGTGTGCTTGGAGCCCAGAAAGCCAACCCTATCCTGGGCTGCATCAAAAGAATTGTAACCAGCAGGTTGAGGGAGGTGATTCTCTCCCTCTGCTCTGGTGAGAGCCCAGCTGGAGTACTGGGTTTAGCTCTTGGGCCTCCAACACAAGAAGCACATGGACCTGTTGGAGCAACTCCAGAGGAGGGCCATGAAGATGCTCAGAGGTCTGGAGCCCCTCTCCTATGAAGACAGGCTGAGACAGTTGGGGTTGTTCAGCCTGGAGAAGAGAAGGCTCCCAGGAGACCTTATTGCAGCCTTCCAGTACCTGAAGGGGCACTACAATAAAGCTGGAGAGGGACTTTTTACAAGGGCATGTAGTGACTGGACAAGGGGTAATGGCTTTAAACTGAAAGAGGGTAGATTTAGATTAGATAGAATGAAGAAATTCTTCACTCTGAGGGTGGTGGGGCACTGGAACAGGTTGCCCAGAGAAGTTGTGGACGCCCCATCCCTGGAAGTGTTCAAGGCCAGGTTGGATGGGGCTTTGAGTAACTTGGTCTAGTGGAAGGTGTCCCTGCCCATGGCAGGGGGGTTGGAACTAGGTGATCTTTAAGGTCCCTTCCAGCCCAAACCTATGATTCTATGATACTGTCAAGTGAATTTTGAGAGGAGTATTTTTAGTTTATTAAGCCTACAACTGACTTCCCATATCTCAGTGGTTGGCTGACAAGCCTGCAATAATAAAACATTTCTGGTTTTGGAAAACTAACCTGTCTTATATTTATACAGTCAGGCTTGTTTATATTGTTGGATTAGTACAAAACTTCTTTCTCATGGATCTATGCTGCCTCTGTGTAAATGAGCATGGGACCATGTATATACCTCCATCCTATGTGGAAGAGAGGACATCCATAGCAGAAAGCCTTTGCATGTGGATATCTTAGGCTGTAACCTCAGCTACTACACACATTCCTTTTTTTTCTACTAACCGTTTCCTCACTGGCAGTGACATTTGCCTGTCTGAAACTGGTCCTGATGCATGGAAATGTTGCTTTTACCTATCTATAAGTTACGTTGTACTGTTCCACGCATTGTCAGATAGCTTTGGCAATCAACGAGGTGACCACACTCTGTAGGTTTTAAGTCAATCAGAACTTTTCATTTTATTCAAAATTCATCACTTACGTTGGCTTCTTTTGTTTCCTATATTGTTTGTTCCTCACTGACCTGCTGTAGCTGTTTTCATTTCTTTTGCATACCAGATTGCTTTGACTGCATTAATGCGCTGAGACCCAGCATTTTTATTGGAATGGAGTACAATTTTTTCTTTTTTGCTGTAAGCATGTCATATAAAATACCTGGCAGCTTGAGAATCCCAGAGTTGCATTATGTAGAGAAGTAAAAAACCTGCTTTTGTTGCAATGGATGGAAATTATTTCAGATGCAATGTTAAGTGCAAATTATAGAATATATTATTTCGCTTGCAAGATGGTCTTTGTATAAGCCCATAGTGTGTTTATAATAACGTGAAATAATGTGAAATTCACAAATAATGTGAAAATAAGAAAAAGGATTATTTTAACAGCTTAAATGACTTGTTTACTGTTTCTTTTTGCAAAGTTAATATCTTTGAATATTTTCCACTTCTGATGAGGCAGTTTTTATCACATTCTTTTTGCTAAAGTAGCATTTCCCCAACTTCAGATATGGCTTCTGTTACAGTTATGATAGACTTCATTATAGCAAGGGAATAACTCTGCTGGGTCAGAACGCATTTAAAATTACAGAAGCTGCTTGACTAAATTTCAATGCTGATTCTACAAACAGCTCCATATGTCACATTTCCGTTCCTAGCTGAGTCCCACGAAGTGAGCTGCACTCCAAACTGGGCACCGTCTACATAGAGACAGAAAGGTCAGCCCTGTACTAGCATTTGTATCAACTAAAATATTTCTCCTTGCCTGTAATTCAGTGTAGGAGTAACAGAAATCTAGATGCTTGGGATAATGCAGTGTTTATTTCTCCCCCCAGGAGAAAATTTTACTTTAGGAAAACAGATAATGAATAAGAAAGAACTACAGGTACTGTGTTTAAAAAAAAAAACCCTATCCTGCTCTGATCCTCTGGAAGGCACTGATTTCCATTCAAGCAGTTAGTGCTGAGCTCTTTTAACCCATTCCTGTCCCACACTACTTTCTCCTTTCCAATTCTGGACTTTTCTGGGAGCCTGATAAAAGCTACTCACCAGATTGCATTGCTTAGGTCACACCATTTTATTACCAACACTGTTCCTTTTTGGTACTTTGATATCCTAAATGTGTCTACAACTTTCATGGCTCTCTGATACCCCACTTACGGACAAAGTAGCTCTTCAGCTGTTAAAAACCTTCTGTGGTGATGTATGGAGCATCCTGGAGAAGTCCAGTGCTTTTCTTTAACTCACCGTAAAGGGCAGCAGAACAGATGCATTAAGTATTAATGTTTCACAGTAATCAACAGATTTGTGAACCCACCTGAATCAGTTTTTGTTATTATCAGCACTTCTCACAGGATAGCTTCAAAACCTACATTTTGAACAAGCTGACAGTTATAACCTTGTGCAATTTTTTTTTCCTTCTTTCATTTTTATCTAAATCATAAGGAGTATTGGGATTTATGTGTTTATCTTTAGAGGATTAAAATCTTAATATAATTGGGCATGGGGGATAGATCTAATGGGAAACTAAAAAGTATTCTAAAGTAAAATGGCTTGTGAAGGGGTCATAGCTGTAGTACTTCGAGTCAGCCCCGTTTGCTTAGCTGCATGTAGAAAGTCTGACTAGCATTGGTGTGTACGATTATAAGCTTATGATATGCCTGAACTATGCACAAACACTATAAATACCTACTGCTGCAGGATTTTAGTACAGCTATTGGCAAAAAAGACCAATTAGACACTTTACAGAGCCACAGACCTGAACTTTTTCCAGCAGCTGTAGTCTTATGGGGAAGCTTTCATGTCCCCCAGGAGGCAAAGGACAGCAAAGGAACGCTTTCCTATCTCCTCGTGCAAGCGACATGGGCAGCTATTGATAGCCTGGCTTCATTATTCAGAAGCATTAATCTTTTCAGTACTCCTCTTGCAGCATGAGAGATGCCCTGGGAGTATTCTCTCTTGCACTGAGAGAAGAAATTACCTCCGTACCAATTTTTCAGGTGCATGAGGCAGATGCCTAGCGTTTCAGCTATATTGTTGTAGGCATTGCTGTGCTTGCTGTCCATAGGTAAATTCTGATAAGTGCCATCTAAGTGTGCTATAGAATGAATCACTGCTGTTTGTTAGAGTGACTGAGCACTCTTTTGAAGGTAACAGGATGACATTGGTTCATATGCTTTCAGGAAAACCCCCTGAAAACATTTTTGTGGACTTTTCTCCATTACATACCTACATTTTGTGATCTGAGAACAGCAATCCTAGATGAAGTGTCTGACTTCACTGCAGATTTTTTTTTTCTGCTTCCTTGACTGATGAGAGAATAATAGTTGTGTTTATCTTCTGCTGTCCTAGGCAGCTGGTAATTCCTATTCTCCTTTTCTCTCTAGATTGCTTTTTCCTTCTGCAGGACAGATTGGAACCGCAGACCTAATCTTCTCCTACTTTATATCCTATGCAGCCACTTACAGGTGTGTGTATAGTGTCACCTTACCAAAATGGCAATGCTTTACAGAGATATAAATTAGAAGGTACAAGCAGTACAAGCAATATAAAGAGCAAGATAGGAGATAATCAAGTCCCAGGGAGAGAGAGAAACTATGTTTAAGTCTTATACCATCTGGACATGACTTTTTGTGAGTGCTTATGAGTTTAAAATATCTGTAGGTGCTGAGGCATCTGAAGGTTCAGTGGCATGTGCCATTTTTATGCAAGGAGCAGCTGAGTCCCAGATCAGAGATTTACTGTCTGTTAAAGGGAGATACTCCTTAAGAGACTGGAGCAGACAGATTAAGCTTCTTACTTTTCAGAAGGTGCCTTTATAAAAGAAGTTTTCTGTTATTTTCTTCCCCTTCAGCCTGTCCTTTGCATAAAGCTATGCCAGCTTTGTGTTTGGCTATGCGTGAGGAAAGGGAAAATGCGGTTGTGCAAGGGTATTGCCTGTACTGGCAATACAGAGCTCTTTGTTGGAAGGAGTTGAGAAAAACCTGGCTGTAATCTGCTCAGGCTGAAAAAGGCTGAGCACAAAGCTTTAAGTCATATAAAAGCAGGCTGCAGAAAGAAAAGGACCCTGTGGAGGGCTTGTAACAGCCATGTCCTGCAGAGTAACCAGTGAATCATCACACCGACTACACAATATCATTAGACCCCATCTATTTGAACCTGTTTATTACAAAAATGGTGTCTCATCCCTTTCACAGCTGTGCAACACCAGTCACTTGGAAATTCCTTAATGGGTCTCTAATCTCAGAATACCACCTCTGAGTATCTTTCACCCCAGCCTTGTTTTTACATGCTTTGGTAAAAGGATAGCACAATGCCACTTAGCATAAAATGTGCCTGCACTGGTGAGAACATAAGAAAGGTTTTGTTGTGCTGCTGCATAGCTGAGCCAAGACATAAGACAATGCTGAGGTGAGACACTGCTGCAAACTCTTTACTAAGGCAACTAAAAGGTAGACAAAAATAATTTCTCACAGGTCAGCTCATTAAGGATGCTACTGAAATATGGGGAAAAACAGGCTCCTGAGTCACTTTTTTCCTTTCCTTTTCTCTTTTTTTTGGAGCTGAACCAAATTTGCTTAATGAGTTTTGGCATGAAAAATGATCTTTATTTCCTTCTTCCTACTATTTTCTATAAAAATAGAGCTGAGCAAGCTAAGAAGAGTACCTGGCAAACAAATGGGTATATTCAGAGAGAAATGACCATTAGTGGGGAAAAGAAGCGGCAAAATAGCTCTTTCTACTCTCCCCAACCCCTTCCTTGAGATCAAGCAAATGTCAGGGCACAGTGGGGCTGGGGGCTGGAATGGCAGGGGCTCCTCTGGGGTGGGCAGGGTCTCCTCTGGGGTGGGCAGGGTCTCGCAACCAGGAATCCTACCACCCCAGCCAGTGAGCAGAGCAGGCCCTTGGGGTTTTCTTAACCACAGCATAGGTGGGTGAAGTGATACCCGGTACTTACTTATAGCTGAGAGTTGCCTCTGGTCTTTCTTTTTTTTTTTTTTTTAAACCATTTTCTTCTGTGAATTTTTCTTACCCCATCTTTTTCTGTACTATTTTGCAGGACAAGGAGTCTGTAGTCTTGGTGGTCCCTATTACATTTACACTGTCATTATGTGAAGCAGCTGAAAGAGAATGATTATGGTGAGCCAACTTGGAGCTTCCTGGCTATCATAGTGGCTTTGAAGTATTTTACCACTTATCTGGAAAATGTTACATACCTCTGCTAAAATATCCATTTGTGGTCTGGGCAGTATTACGCTAGTATTCCAGTGTTATTGCTGATAAGAAAGGTGTCAGAAGGGTGCTGTGAGCTGTGTAACAGACTATGGCATAGTCCGCAATGTTTCCTTTGCGTGCAAAGCTGGCCCACGAAATTCCTGTCTCTCCATCCTATCATCTGCCCTAGATATTCATACCCATGTCCGAACTGCAGATTGCTCAGTTGCGCTCAAGCAGGTTTGTGAGGCTCTGCTGAAAACAAGATGTGGTCTGATTTGGGTTAAAAAGAGGAGTATTTTTGAAATCCACATCACTTCAGGATGTAGCAAAGATCTAGTGATGTGGGTCTACAATATCTTCACTGACCTGAGCAAATATTTACTGGCTGGGTAAAAATTTAATCCAGTCCTGTATGTAATCTGCCCTCACAGGTTTATTCTGTTTGAAAAAAGATTTTAAAAAGCACCAAGCTGATAAGACTACTTTTCAAGAAGTTGCAGCCACATGTTCTGGAAGCAGTTTACTGCTGACCAAAGTCTCAAGCAGCAACAGCTAGGGAAGATGTATGCACGGTAAAAAAAGACTTTTAGAAATGAAGAATGAATTAATGTCTCTCCATTTTTAACATCTTTTTGAATTTCAAATAATACAGGTTTTATTTCATTTTTCAAAGTACTGAACATTCATTGAATTACCACTTACAGATTCTGAGCACAAATCCTTTTATTTCCCTTCCAAATGATGCCAAATTAAAACAGTCTCATGTTTGCTCGAAACAGTGTTGGAATTACTGTTTCTCAGTCGGCACTTCAGGTCAGTCTCCCTGTTCTGCTAGCCTGCCCAAGCCTGGAAATGGTCCCGCTGCCTGCAGGTGCCTTGGCAGGAGCTGAGCAATATTTAGCACAAGGTTAGCTGTTCAGGTAACCAGCAGACCAAACAAATGCGTGAGCGTGTGGACACATTCTGCGTCAGGAGAACTGCACCTGACTAAGGGATGATTTCAGTTTTCACGGCTAGAAATAGGATGGCAAATTTGGTCTAGTCCCAATCAGATAGCTGGATGGAGTCCTCCTACTGCACGCAACACCTTCAGGTTAATGGGAGACTTCTAATTTTCTTCCCTCTTGAGAAAAGAAGGGGGAAGAATGGTCCAGCTTATGGGTTCCTTTCTTTTTCTCCTGGCTCTTGGTTATTAGCTGTCTTTCATGTGAGAAGGAACAGAGGTTTCTCAGCTGAGCAAGGAAAGCGTATAGTCACAGAGAAGAGGACTTTGGCAAAACTAGGGAAGAACTCATGTTTTTTTTCCTGGTCAAATTAAATAGAAATCTCACACGACACCTTCTCTCCCTAATTCTATAATATTTGAAGAGGCTTATGATTAGGTGAAAGAAATTGACTCTGTCTCAAAATGGTACCATAGCCATTTATAATAGCTAAATACACAATTAACTCATTTACTTGCAATAGTCTGAAAAGATTTTTCCCTGGTTCTACTTCAGGAAACTATACCATATTCTCTAGAAATTTTAGCTTCTTCAATTGTGTTTTCCACTCATGTTTTAAGAATAAGGCTTTCCAAAATGCTACTAACAAGTATATATTGCCATTTTTAAATTTTGTTTTTCCTTAATACCTTTGGAGACGAAGGCTGAAAGGAGAACAAATGTGTCTCGACAGTGTCATCTAGTGGCGAAATATGTATAAGACCCTTTAGGGAGCAGGACAGCTAGACAGCACCTTCTTTTACACCGATTAATGACTGACCCACAGATTTGCACTTTTTTGGGAGGCCTCTATGCAGGCGACTTGAAGACTTTTTCCATCCAGAACAGATGAGGGAGTACTCCTAGCAGTTTGCACAGGAGATGATGAGGCCATCCGTGTTGCTCTGGGGGAAGAGGTTCATGCTTTTAGTTCAGTTGCTAAGATTTGCTCCTTGCACACCTAAAAATATTGCCTGTGCAGTGAAACCATAAAGGGAGACTGGTATCTTCCAAGAAAGAAGTGTTCTTTAAGCTAGCCTGACACAGAAAGTCAAACTACATGAGCATAAGGACTATGAATTAGTGTTTTTTGGGGAACTGGTATAGTTAGTGGAGAAGAATGTTTTCTTAGCAGAGCTAATGGGTACTATTCAACCACTGGGATATTTTTAAAAAGACAGGAAAAAATAATCACTTTTTTTTCTTCTTCTTCTGTTTTCCAAATAGCTTCACTTCACTTATGCTTGTGCTACCATGCTCTGGTGTGTTTACTTCATTGCAAAAATCCAGCCTACAGGTCATGAAGATGTGGATCATCAACTGGATTTGTCATCTGGCAGCATGAGATGTATCCTCTCAGTCAGAAAAGGGGAGAGGAGCATACCTATAGACAGCATACATGGCTGCCCAGCAGCACTGAAGAGTTTAGAATGAATGTAAGTATAGAAGCTTGCGTGATTCTTGAGGGCAAACTTTTGTGAAAATGAGATACAAGTGTAGTGAGATACACTACAATTGTATTCCTTGGGCTCCCTTTTTTGGAGGTCTTAGTCTCAGGCCCTAGAACTAGGTCACTGAATTTTACCGTCCATTTGGGAAAGCAGAAGAGAGCTGAGTGGGTTTTGTACTGCTGTTGTTCAGTCCATGCTGTCTCACAGGCATTTATGATCTTTTGACCTACAGTTCTATCAAAACAGCCCTTTGTACCTGCAGTCTGACACTGGGTGTTCATACTGTGGCAACCAGTGCTGGTAGAGGAGACAGAAATCCACTTCAGTCTTCATACCTGGAAGTAAACAAAATTTAAATAATTAATCAGAAACAATTATATCAAACTTGGGATTACTTTATCAAAACTTAAAAATGAGCAGAGTGTATGAAATCCATCAAATGTTACACATCCTCTTTGTGAAACCAGAACAAATCATACAAATTATCATTTCTATCACGACTGCTAATCAACCATGACACTTAATTTTGTTTTCAATAAACTTTGAATAGCATATGAAGATGCAATTTTTTATAATGGAAAAAATGCTTATAAATCATCAGTATCCTTAAAGGCTATGACCATGGTTCTATGGTGATAGGTCATAGGAAAATAGTATTTATGCCCATTAGAATGGCAGTTCATAGATATACTGCTGCTTGGCTTTTGCTATTAGAATCCCTAGCAGAAACTCAGAGAGATACATCAAAGTCACTAGAATTCATTTTGAAAGCTATTAATCAAAAATCCCTAAAGCTTTTCTTTGTAAAAAATATTCTATACATTTACTAATAGATTCTGTCTGGAATACAATGTACATGTGCATGATCCTTTTAAAGGGGTCGTAAATGATAGCTGGGTAGGTTGAATTACTTGAAATTAAAAATGAACCTTTTTTGTTTTCAAGTTCCCCTCCCCCCCCCAACGAAAGTTTGGCATATCTTCGTTTTAAAAATTGTAGAAACAAAGACTCTCCTCATCCTTTTATACTTTCACTTGCATCTTCATTTGTAATTTCATCATACACTAAAATAAAACTGAATCTCAAATTTTAGGTACTGAAATATTTACCATTTCTTGTACAGCCTTTCATTTACAGGTTTCAACACACTTTAGATAGCCCTATTTCCCCCTATTTTGCAGGGGAGTCAATGGTCAGAAACAGCTTCATACAAGGGATGATTTAAAGCAGGTAAGTTAAGTTCCTGTTTTCAGCAGTCCTAGTAGAGGAGCTTATTCTAATTCTGCATGGAGACTGACCATGCTGGGGGCGAGGAAGGATGAATATTCTCCCCACTGCCTGAGGCGATACGCAGTGAGCCGCTGGCAGAGCCGAGGCCAGTTCAAGAGAACCGCCTTGAGTCCTGAGCTTGCACTCAGCATGCTCTGCCTGTGAAGAAAGCTGAGGTTGCTGTAGTTTTTGTGGCACAATTGCTCTGCTAAGCCTGCGAGCTGCTAATTCAACAATACCGTGGTGTCATTGTGAGCGTCAGAAGAGTTTTTTGACTGTAGATGGCACTGCAAGGTAAGTGCAAAGGGGTGCCTACCAGCTATGGACATTTTACTTTCTTGAGGTCTTTTATCTCCCACTCTGAAATCCATCTTTGGAAGACTAAAAAACCTCAAGAGAGGTTTTTAAGACCCAGGGAAGACCTAGAAAGAAGTAAGGGAAGGCCAGAGGAGACTTGTCTGGAGGTGCCGTAAAGGGAATGCCATGCTATCTTTGCCAACATATTATTTAATGCAGGGCTATCCCTGCATTTTGGGAAATGACACCTCCCACAACAGCGGTGGGTCACTGCAGAGATGGATGGGAGTGGGGATTCCAGCTGCTCCTGGCATCCCTGGGTCATGCAGCTAGAGCAAGATAACCCAGGTCCCCAGGCACCACTTCAGCTGGGCCATGAACTCCTGCAGAGAGCACACTGGTAGACTGGGAGAGACAGGCTGCCTCCCAGTGAGCCCAGTGCTGTGAAGTGCATCCTCACCCGCGGCATTTTGCATGGCCCGTGCCAGTAGGTGGGCACCCTTTGCCACCCAGACCGAGCACAGCAGGACCGTACAGCAGCAGCTTTGGGGATGCTGCTGCAGCACATCTGGTGCTCAGAGTGCCAGACGAGCGTGTGAGAGGTCTTGTTCAGGGAGAGCACCAACGTAGCCCAAGTAGCTGCATCTGGGCATGCAATGGCCAGAAAAAAAAAAAAATCAGCTCTATTGTAAACTGGATGTTTACCTATTCTTTACAAAAAGTTTTTAAAAATAACAACCTCTTTTTTCCTATCATCAGAACAAGGCAAGAAAGGCAGTTCCTTTCTCTTCCCACAAGTTCAAAAGCTATAAACAGATCCTCCATGCTGCCTAACCACCATGATCATAGAATCACAGAATTATGGCTGGAAAAGACCTTTAAGATCATCAAGTCCAACCATACCTGTCCACTACTAAACCATGCCCCTAAGCACCTTGTCTACCCATCTTTTAAATATCTCCAGGGATGGTGACTCAACCACGCCCCTGGGTAGCCTGTTCCAGTGCCTCACAACCCTTCAAGAAGTATTACCTAATATCCAATCCAAACCTCCCCTGATGCAACTTGAGGCCATTTCCTCTCGTCCTATCGCTTGTTACTTGGGAGAACAGACCAACACCCACCTCACTACAGGTAGTTGTAGAGGGCAATAAGGTCTCCCCTCAGCCTCCTTCTCTCCAGGCTGAACAACCCCAGTTCCCTCAGCCACTCCTCATAAGACTTGTGCTCCAGACCCCTCACCAGCTTTGTTGCCCTTCTCTGGACGCGCTCCAGCAACACAATGTCCTTTTTGAACTCAGGGGCCCAAAACTGAACACAGTATTCAAGGTGCGGCCTCACCAATGCTGAGTACAGAGGAAGGATGACTTCCCTGGTCCTGCTGGTCACCCTCTTTCTGATAGAAGCCAGGATGCCTGTCCTGGTTTTGGCTGGGATAGAGTTAATTTTCTTCCTAGTAGCTGGCATAGTGCTGTGTTTTGGATTTAGTACCCAGAAGAATGTTGATAACACACTGATGTTTTAGCTGTTCCTAAGCAGTGCTTACATCAGTCAAGGACTTTTTCAGGTTCCCTTGCTCTGCTAAGTGCCCAAGAAGCTGGGAGGAGGCACAGCCAGGACAGCTGACCCCCAACTGGCCAAAGGGCTATTCCAGACCATGGGATGTCATGCTCGGGAGGAGTTAGCTGAGGGGAGAACAATCACTGCTCGGGACAGGCTGGGCATTGGTCAGCAGGTGGTGAGCAACTACATTGTGCATCACTGGTTTTGTGTATTCTGTATATTCTCTTATTATTAATATTGCTATTATTTTCCTCTGCTGTTTTATTAAACTGTATCTCAACCCTTGGGTTTTACTTTTTTTTTCCTCGATTCTTTCCCCCACCCCACTGAGGGAGGGGAGGAGTGAGAGAGGGGCTGTGTGGTGTTCACCTGCCTGCTGGGTTAAACCACAACAATGCCAATGGCCCTCTTGGCCACCTGGGCATGCCGCTGGCTCATTTTCAGCCAGCTGTTGACCAGCATCCCCTGTTCCCTCTCTGCCAGGCAGCCTTCCAGCCACTCTTCCCCAAGCCTGTAGCATTGCATGGGGTTGTTGTGACCCAAGGGCAGGACCTGGCACTTGGCCTTGTTAAACCTCATACAATTAGCCACAGCCTGTCCAGGTCCCTCTGAAAAGCCCTCCTCCCCTCCAGCAGATCGACACTCCCGCTCAGTTTGGTGCCATCTGCAAACTTGCTGAGGGTGCACTCAATTCCCTTGTCCAGGCCATTGATAAAGATGTTAGAAATGGCCCCAACACTGAGCCCTGGGGATAACTACTTGTGACCGGCCTCCAACTGGATTTAACTCCATTCACCACCACCCTTTGGGCCTGGCCATCCAGCCAGTTTTTTTAGCCAGCAAAGACTATTTCTGTCCAGGCCATGGGCAGACAGTTTCTCAAGCAGAATGCTGTGGGAAAGCATCAAAGGCTTTACTAAAGTCTAGGTACACTATATCCACAGCCTCTCCCCCACCTGTGGGACAGCCACAAGACCACCAGTGTTTATTACAATGGCTATGGAGTCTGAGATATGCACTGGGAAGTCCTTAGGAAGCCCAAAGTCCTTAAGAGCCTTCTCATGTCATTCCATCCATCCTCTCCCCTCCAGAGGAGGCTGATGTTCTGAGGTAGCCTGCAACCTTGTGACTTCTATTCAGGAAGATCAGGGTGGAAGATCTGCAGGAAAGACAGACTACAGATTGAATTTTCTTGCTGTGCTTATACAATAAGCAGAATAACAAAACAATTCATTTAAAATTACTTTTCTGCAAAATATTTAACATCACAACAGATAACATCCACTTCACATGTACTGCAGTTTCTGGTTGTATTGAAGATTATACTCCAGTCACTGCAAGTAGCTGTCCCTTGAGCAGTTCCCACAAATGATTGTCTGTTACTACCACTTTGTTTTATATATGTTGTGTCCTTTTCTACAAGTTTTTGCAAAACTTTTTTTTTTTTTTAAATACGTCAATTCTGTACAAATGTGGGACAATGCTTTCTTATCATATACACTTCATATCACTGGTGACAAACTATCCTTTTTGGGTATCTGGGATGCTATAATAATACAAAATACACCTTGGACATCAGAAATGCTCCGAAGGTCTGATTAGACAAGTTGGAAATGTTATGAGTTAAAGAAGAGATGTCAGAGTATGTGACATGACACGGCTATGTGGAAGGGTTCCCAGCCTTGTGAGATGAAGAAGCTGCTTTGCTGAAGCCATGGCTTGTTGAGTGAAAGCTCCTGGGTGCTCACTGCGTCTCCATTTCCTACTTTATCTTCACAAGGGAACCCTCAAGTGGACTGAGCAGACTTCAGGGAGTCCCCATGCTTCACCATCCTCTTTTCAATGCTGTTTGATTCTTGGCCTTCTCCACATTTTTCTCAGACTGTATTGGTATATGGAATTGAGTAACCCGGTCTCTTTGTGTAAGAGGATAGGCTTTCTTAAAGCAAGATGCACATATTTTTAATAGATTTGGAGATACTTCACTGGTATAAAAATGCTTCTTTTGAGTGTGTGGCTACCTGAAAAATAAACAGTAGTCTGGGTTTTTTTGCAAGCCTTCCCTGCAAAGAGTTGTTACACTGAATCTTCCTCTATTAGTTCTGTAATAAAAATTCCCCAGCATTTTATAATCTTTTTTTTAAAGTTCATAAAAGAGAGATCATAAGGAACTTATTTAGTACGAGCAGAAGGTAAGCATGGAACAGAATTTTTCTTCAGCAGAAGGTATTACTGCTGCCAATAAGAATTATTACTCAAGGCTCCAGAGGAAACATAAATAGAAATGTGAAGGGGGAAATCTGTTACTCGACACTTACTATAGCTGAAAGGAAAAAATTAACTATTTTCTTTTTGTCTATATAGACTGAAATTTTTATTACTGGCTGATAAAAGTAATCATCATATTTTTTCAACATTCAAAATCAATTTCAGAAATCTGTTATGAGATCGTTACAGTGATGATAGCATAAAGTGCAGAGTACATTTTTTCCTTACTGTTGCTTATATCTTGTCTTCTAATTCCTCCATTAGTCTAAGTCTGGTGCAGCAGACAAAGCATGGAGCTTTACCTCAATATTTCTGCAGACTACTCTGGCTGGATGGATAGGATCCACAGGTCACCAGAAAGCTGCCTAGTGAGGTAGTGTCCTCCCTACAGCCTAGGTTTACCTGCCCTAACCTTAAATGAGTATACACATGTGGAGCACAGTCAATATATAACCCTTCAACAGTCAATGAACTCAGATGCATACTGAGACAAGAAATACACTCTGCAGGCTCATTAAGCCTCTCAAAACTGATGTTCCTCTTCCAATTCTGAAGATGGGTAAGTATACTGGTTTTCCTTTTTAAGTGCTAGTCTTTCAATTTTTTGAGGGATTTTTGACTTAAAGTCTAGAGCCGCTATAAAAATAACAACAGTGGTCAGAGACACATTTTTTTTCCCTATAATTACATGTTTACTTGTGATAATTCAGACCTTTCCACCACAGACTGGGAAAAAAAAAAAAAGAAGATGAACAGTTCCTAACTGTCAGGCACGTACTGCATGCTTCAGGAACTCACAAATCTGGCTGTTGGACTACCCAATTAAAAAAGACTCTTAAGCAACTCATTACTGGCTTTTCATCTCCACTGCCTGTAATTTCTTCTGAAGGGCTTAAACCAGTATATTTTTCTGCAACGATGTTGCCGTTTTCCACTAGTAAAAAAACCCAAAACAAAACCAATAAACAGGCTAAAGTGAACCTGTTTGAGCTGGTTTTGTTTTACAACCTTATCTTACCACCTCAACACATCTCTGCAAATGAAACTATGTGATCCTCATTCTATCAATGGTATTCATTAGTTTGCTCCTTTTGCAAAAGCAGCACAAGATAGTGGGAATTTCTATTTTAGATCTATGAGCTGGGGACAATTAGAAAAGCCTGAACAATAAACAATAGGTAAAGCAGTTAATACTGTATTTTTCCATTAAAATACTAGAAGTCCTGCAGAGGAGATCAAACTCTTGCACAGAAACCCACGGCTAAAAGCAGTTATTCTGTCAAGACTTTGGCTGACTCAGACTCCATCAAGTCCTATTCATCACTCAGCATGTTTTCCAAATCTTCTGTGTCCTTTTCTGTAGTTTTCTACTCTTTACAGTATTATTTTGTATGAAAGACCTGAGGGGCAGTCCAGCTTCTTAGAAATTATTTTTCTCATATAGAATCTATTCATGTTGTCTTGGGCCTTGTTCTACTTTCAGCCTCTTGATCTTTCTACTGTGCTGTTTACCTGTCCAAGGGATGCCTGTCCCAGCTATTCACTTGAATTCATTATTGTACAGCAAAGCACTGTTTATGACTGACTTCAGCTGCATTTGGACCTCCTTATCCCCCCAGATGGTCATTACTGTTCTTAGGCCAGCTGGAGCAGGGCCACCTCTGAGGTATGCTTATGACTGAAGCAGAAAGAAGCTATCACTAGGAAAAGAATGCATAAATAAATTTCACATAGCATGCAGGGTTAGTTATAACGGCAAATGACTGCTGGCAAACCAAACATTTGTACAGTGAAATACAGAAAGTGGATTGCACAATTTACATTATTGGGTCAAATGGAACAGGTAGAAATGCTTGAGATTCACCTACATATCACTTCTACTGAATCTTCCCCAGATTGAACTGCTGCTGAAAAACACACGTAACTTTTTCCAACTTGAAATGTTTTCTGGTTTAAAAAAGTAGTGAGGTTGTTTGAAGTCTTAATACTTGCACCACATGGGGGATAAAACTGTGGCTTTAAAGAAACACAAAGAAACTCTGGCCATTGACATTAATATTAATACATCATTAAGTATTTCCATACATTGGAAAAAGTGATGTGTGAGTTTTTTACTGTGTATTTTACATTAGGTACTGCTTGTCTTGGTTCCTAGCTTCCCACCCTAAAATGCTACACCCTTATCCTGTTGCAGATTTATCTGTAATCTGTACCACCTATTACATCATCCAACACACTAATTAAAAAGTAGAACTGAACTGAGCCCTCATGGAGTTTACCTGAAACACACATTAAGTGAACCGTAGGTAATTACTTCAGAAGAGCAGTTTATCAAATCCTTGGGCACATACTAAGTTTGCTCCTGAGGCTGCCCCGAACTGGTGTCAAAAGCCTCACAAAAACCAAGATGTACCATATAAATTAGGCCACTTGCTGTCAGAGAGAGGAATTACATTGGCTTAAAACAATCTGCCTGGGAGCACTTCTCTTATGAGGACAGGCTGAGAGAGTTGGGCTTGTTCAGCCTGGAGAAAAGGCGGCTGTGGGGAGACCTGATTGTGGCCTTTCAGTACTTAAACGGAGCCTATAAGAAAGATGGGGAAAATCTTTTTAGTAGGGCCAGCTGTGTCAGGACAAGGGGTAATGGTTTTAAACTAAACCAGGGTAGGTTTAGACTGGATATAAGGAAGAAATTCTTTACAATGAGGGTGGTGAAACACTGGAACAGGTTGCCCAGAGAGGTAGTGGAGGCCCCATCCCTGGAAACATTCAAGGCCAGGTTGGACGGGGCTCTGAGCAGCCTGATCTAGTTAGCAGTGTCCCTGCTCACTGCAGGGGGGTCGGGCGAGATGACCTCTACGGGTCCCTTCCAACCCAAAACATTCTATGATTCTATGATTCTCACCCACAGCCTTCTCGCTGCTCTCTCTCACTTCATTATCTCCTGCAGGCTGATTATTTAACTATTTTCTTTCCAGCCCTCCTGGAGAGGTGTTGCCTTGCCAGAAACCCATCCTCCTCCTTCACAGCCGGCCACGCTGCTGCTCTCGTGAAGACTGACAGAAACGGGCACCGAAACACCTCAGCTTTCTCCCCTTCACCTCCTCGCTCCCCGTTACTTCCCGCCCCTTTCCTCGCTCG
>NW_009260763.1:364142-377825 GCF_000687185.1 Egretta garzetta
CGGGGGCGGGCTCTTGGAACCGCTCCAGCCCTCCCCCCCCTTGCCACGGGCACCAGCCTCTGCCAGGTTTCCTTAGCTGGAGATTCCCGGGAAGCCTGTCGTGTTTCTGGCCTTCTTGGTGTTACTTGTCTGTCGCTTTTGGTAGCAGCTCACCGTGTTGCTGGCTTTGAGCAGCAGCGTAAGCACCAGAGAGCTGGAATCCCGTAGTTGGCTTAAAAGGATATTTCTGTGGAGTCTTCTTAGGGGCCAACCACCCGGTCTCTGAAGTCCGGCCCTTTTTTTGCTGACGTGGTCAGTGTAGCTGTCTGTCTGCACGGAAACTGACCACAGTTTGTGGTTTACAAAAAAAATAATCACCCAACAACATCTGATGTGGGTACTCTTTAATAATACCGTACCAAAAGTTCAGAGTTCACTCAGAAAAGTCAGCTTTTCCTAAGAATTTATGCATTTACCTGATGTAGTTCTAGAACACATTTGGGGTTCATTGCTCTTGACTTATCTTCAGGTTACCTGTTTCAATAAAAAAAAACTAGAGCAAGGTCCCGGTGTATTGTGGAAATGCCCGTAACTGCATTCACTGTACGTTTGTCTGTACCACTTCGTGTTTTAATTTTTTCAGTAGTGTTAAGTTATGAAATGTAGATAATTTTTGACTAAGTGTAGATAAGCCAAACACACTATTTCACAGTTTACTGTCTATGTACTGTGATTCTCAACTAGCAGATCCCCTCTGATGCACTGTAGGTGAATTTAGCTACCAATGGTACTTTGGTGTTTTTCTGACAGACGTCTGCCTTTAATTGGTAGTGCTTGTTAGCACTCTTAAGAGCAAATGGGTTAGAGTTGCTGGATCACTGAATGTTTCGTTCTGATAAGGGTTATGCTCTTGTTGCTGTGAAGGCAGAAGTTGCAGAAAGTCTGGAGAGAACCTCTAAAGTTCACCTGCACTAGGGGTGTACCTGTGCCAAGCGGTGCCATAGAGGCCCCAGCCCAGTAAATGAGGCAGCTTGGATCTGCCATGGCCCAGGGGACGTAGTGGGTATGGTGGAATGTAGTGTTTTTCAAAGTACAATGGTTTTCCTCCATAGCTTTACTTCTAGGCAGGTCTCATTTATTTAAAACTTGAACAGGTTGCTTGTTGTCTAGCCCATTTTGAGAGCCTCTTTAGCATTCAAATTATCGTTTGAAAGTGCTGCCTGATATGTAGTCTTAATCTCTTATGAAATTTGAACAAATGATTTCTTATCCCGCTGTCAGCGCTAAAATGGACTAGAGTTTTGACTTCTTTATGTAACAGCCACCTTATTCAAAGGCTCTGGGTGGGCTGTAGAAAATGCAGCTGAAGGAGAAAATAGATCTGGTTTGCTTAGCCTGTCCTCATGGGTTGTTTTGTGAACTTTCTGAATTCTAGTTGCTCTTTCCAAGATTTTCTTCTACTTACCTACTTCTCTTAAAACTTGATATCTGAACTAGAGGCTGCACTCTACTCTATTTTGTGTATTAAGAAGAGCAGAACCCTTGCTTTCTGTGCCTTGTATTGCAATGCTCCTGTAATATAGTTGAGAAGAAGCTATTTTAAAAGACTATGTGAATTTCTGACTGCCAAACCACTCTAAACTGCTGCACAGCTTAGATTTACCCTTTTTTCCTTGTGTATTCAAAAACTTCCCCCCCCCCCCTAAAATATATCATATTTTCAAATAATATCGTTCAAGGGTTTGAAAAGCCTAGATTTATGCACAGACTTCAACAGATGTGCAGGGAATTTCTGAACAGGTTAAACTATCTGTGGATGTGTAATCTTCCAGCAGAAATTAGTAGTCTAGCTGTTCTTTAAAGTCTTGGACAATGTGCTGCTTGTAGCTGAAGGGTGTGTTTGCTGTCATTTATCTAGGAATTCATCTGTGTTTCCTTGAGGATATGTTGCTTAATGCCAGTGCTATGTTTATTATATTACTATCCAGCTTCAATTTGCTAGTCTCTTTTTGTCAGATTCTAAACTACTATTTTAATATGTATTAGTGAATGATGCCTTTAGGTAAGACTACAGACAACAGAAAAACCTGGAAAACCAGTAACATGATAGAAAATTCCCATGGCTCTAAGTTTTAGGGTTTTTTTTGTTTGTTCTTGTTTTTCTTTTTTAATTAGCTTACTAATTAAGTAGTCTGCATGGTGAAGTTTGTTTTGGGTATAATATTTTCAGGATTTCTGTGCTGTTATGGTTACAGGTCTTTTGTGATGTTACAAAACAAGTGCAAGTGGACCAACTTGGAGAGTATTATTAAACGTCAGCATGCTTGTTTAAAAAACATTTCACCCTTCCCCCCAAGCTCTCCTTCCATTCCACCCTGGAATTCTTTAAGAACTTGCAGTACCCTTACAAGGATGGCCTTAACCTTTCCAAAGTGTATGATATTGCCAGTCATATCTCTCTTCATTTAGGAACTTAGTATCAAAATGAAGAGCAAATGAATTTTGCACCTTGTGAAAAGCCATGTTATTTACACTGGTTTTTTTGAAGGAAGAGAGGGTTAGGGTTGACAAGGAAAACACTAGTCTTTCTTTATATAGAAAATAGAAACCATTATTTTCTTCTGTTTTAGGAGAGCCAAACACTGGGTAGTTTTTCACGAAGTGCATCCTCTATGCAACTGCTATTTACAAAAAAATCAGTACCATTTAAAAAAATAAATAACAAAAGCCCAACAGAAAACCTGAATGGAATGAAGTTATGCCAATTTAAGGATCAAATAAAGTCTTGAGAAATATGTTCTTAGTAAAACAGCCTAAAGCTGGTTTTCAAGGCCATGTCACTAATTTGTCAATTGAGTTACTGTAATGCAATGCACATTGAAGATGCAAAACCAGCAATCTGCCTTCAAGTGGCACTGAATTCTAACTGTCTGAATATCTTGTGTTTTCTCTTTTACTTCCATGAGAGACCATTGTCTCTACTAAGATGGAAAAAACCCCACAACAGCAGCTGCTAGCCGCTGCCTTGGTACTGGTATCATTGGCAGTTTCAGTGTATGTTTCTGGCGTCTAACCATGTGCTAATGGTTGGTTGCTGTTTCTCTTCCGCTAGCACCCTTGTACCTTTGAGCCCCTCTGTGGAAATACTTTCTAGAAAAATAGAAAATTGGGAATGTATTGATGGAGAACATGATCCTGCAGATGTGGGAACAAGCAGCCTGGTATTTTCCTTCATCCGGTAGCTTGTGATGCCTCTGTGCCTAAATGTCAGTGTTCTAGGCATCACAAAAAATTGTGCTGAATACGCTCTGCCTTCACTGGGCTTGTCTTCTGAAAGACAGTGACTAAGAAACAGATGTGTAGTAGGGGGTCCTAAAGCTGCCTTAGTATCATCATCTCTTTCTTCTGGCTTAATTTTTGTGAGATTTCATGTTACCAGAATACAATTGATTATATATTTTTCATCTATTCTGGGAAGCATCTTGGATAACAAAAACAGGTAAAAGAGAATCCTTGGAGCTGAAGACCACTAACCCACCAGAAGTCCCTTGTAACCAGCTTTTATACACAAAGAGAGTTCTGGAACTTCACAGTAGGAAGGTTCTGCCAACTCTGTTCATTTTTCTCAATGATTGAACAGAATCTCAAGATTTCAAATCTGTTCTCTGTTGTTTGTGGGAAGTGAAATCTACCATCGTCATCCTTAGTCACTGAGGTATTTGTTAGCTTAGTCTTACAGACATGTAGCATCTCAGTTCATTTCATACTCGAGAGACAGCTTCGATTCTAGACTTTTTAGCAAAAAGTGCCAAACCTTTGCATCTTCTTAGTGACTTCTTGAAAGAAACAGAGATTTTTGAGACAGCTGCAGTAGGTAGAGCTTCTTTTTCAGCTGTAGGAGTTATGGCTCCGTAAGGTCAGATGGCACATCTGACACACTCCTTCTTGGATGGTGTCTGACGGCTGTTGTGCGGTGGCGCATTGCCTTCTCTGAGAAGCAGAGCTGAGTGAGAGGGCTCGACCTACTCACTGCCAGGAGGCAAGGTACCAAACTTACTTTCTTGCTACATAGAAATTGCTTCTAAGTTGGTTGTAATATTTTAAATTTTCCTGGTCTGTGAGCATATATAATAAGTAGCTCTAAGGGAAAATTTAGAAACCCACTTGCTATTGAAATAAAACGTCTTTGGGATACTCTGAATACTGCTTCAATTCCTCCGTTTCTTGGTGGTGTTTTTCTATCATGACAGTATTAATCAGGAATCAGTTTTTAAAAAGAAGTTGAATTCCAAGTGATACCTATTGTATCATAAAAATGTTTAAAAGGTGATAATCTTATTTCGCTATTTATGTCTTTCAGTAATTACAGCATTAGGAAGACATTGGTATTATAACCCGAATATGATTAGTGCTGAGAAGCCTACAGAAATATCTGCAAATAAACGGAGAGACACATAATCAAAGAGGGATGGTAGTCTAGACATTTAAATTCAGAGTTTGAAAAATGCTGGTGCTGTTCCTGTTTTGTGCTTATGTTGGGTGTTGATCATTCATCTGGGACTCCAGCTTACTAGAAGTAAGCATTTGGACAGCAATCACAAGGTTTTCACACAGACGTGAGCATCAAATCACAGTTTTAAAGTTTCAAGGTTTCACTTAAGGACCTACTTTGTATTTAAAAAATAGACAGATCTGATAATTAACCCTTCTCAGATGTTGTAATGACATGATTGTGTGTGTTACTGGTGTGCCAGTCTTTATTGTGGAGGGGTGAAAACTTGATCTACAGCCTTCTGTCTCGAAACTCAAGGTGTATCAATGTACTAATACAGTATCTAGTGTTGTAATGTTTGTAGGAAAGGAGGGCTGGGTTAGAATGACTTATAAAGCAATAATTCAGCAGAGTCAGATATCATGTAGCTGCAGTAAACGTCACCATCATGAAGATAGTGTGAGGTATGCAGGGTTGTATTTCGAAGAGCAGACTTTTTATTCTTTTAACGTGTGGTTTGTTGTCCATGGTAGTTTGGTGTTTGGTGAGGCTAGAGCTCAGGTGCTTTAAAGAAGGAAGTTTTTCTCTGTCCTCTCTGTTCCTTTCTTGTAATGGCACAAGTTTCTTCGGAACCAGGGTTTACTTTCTTCTGAATCATTTTCTCATGCAATTCAGTACCTTAAATAGGTGTTACTGCACAAGGGCAGGTATGGCATGGGGCACGGCAGGACCGCCTCCTTGGGTGGTGGTGCCATTTCATACCAGTTTACCTAACGGATTAGCCAACTTTTATGACTCCCCTGAGTAATTTTTTTTTTCCTCTTTCTATTTTTGCTTTTCATTCTTCCTTGTGCTAATAGCAATGTCTTAACAATGAATTATATTTAAGATGTGCTTTACAAGGCATATGTAAAATTCATACTCTTCACAGCATAATTTTATTGCCTGGTGGCATATTGAAGAAATGTGACAAATTGGTTTGAGGATAATAGCACTTCTGATGTTTTTCCTATATATCTCCAAATATTTTTTTTTTTTTTTTTTTTTTATTTATTACTATTTAGGAGAATGTTTGATGTACTGGCAATCTGAGTCTGCTGATAGCAGTCACCTGTCACACGCTGATTTCTTGGAGCAGCAAGTCAGGCTGTGTTATTGAAACTAGAGCTGTTTTCCAAGCTTACAATAGTGGTTCACTTTTCTTTATTGTCTGGGGCTTTAGAGAAGGTGAAAGGAGAAGAGTCCACACAGGTGTATGTCAAACTTCTTGTGTTACTGCAGGAGTTTGTATGTTGGTTGTAAAGTGCCCTGTAGAGCAAACTGAAGCTCTCGGTGACAAATGTAAGCTGAACGGTTGTGGTCAATTTCGTCTCTGAAATATTTCTGAATGTTACTCCTGGATGGGGATGAGGGACTAAATTGTAATGAATAAAACCTACTTTTTTGTTTTTCCTCTGCCTGCTGCTTGAAATTGTTTTGAAGGTACATACTGAACAACTTTGGTCTGTAGATCTCCATTCCAAGTGTTTAAAACCTTCTGAATGAGGTGGAAAAATAACTGTTGAAGGCTTTGTCATGAGACTTTTAAGTGAATACTCTTGGATTAGAATTAATTTTTTTCTTGAAAGTTTAGATTCCATTACTACTGTTTGCTCTAAACTGATTGCTTTAAACTTGGTGCCAATCTTGATGATAATTCTTGAAATAGGAGGAGGACTGGGATTTCTGTTTTCTCTTCCAAACAAAGTAATCTTTCCCTGACATGTCTTTGCAGATAGAGACAATAGCAAAATAAGGTTATACATCCAGTGCTGGCAAAGCAAGGGAAGCTAAGATCCGCAGGTTGGAGGGGGGCAAGGAATGGGGTGTGCACATGGTTAGGTGTATACTGTCTGCTGAGCTGGAGAGAGAGGAGGTTTTGTTTTCCCTGAGGATTTGCTAACATATTTAGTTTTATTTATTCATCATTCATGGTAGCATTGTCCAACTTCTTTTGGAATATTTTACTCAGTGGTAGAACAATTTTAAACTACAATTTGGATAGCAAGCAAAAATGTCAAGGAGTTTTAACACATGATTGAAAGCTACTTCACTCAGTTTGCAACTTTTGCTTGAAGACTGAAGCGTGAAGTTTTTTGGGACTGAATAGCAGTGCACATGAAATGATGCAGTGTATCAATGATGTGTATAGTTCACTTTTTCTGTTTTAGATTGTGTGATTTTTATACTGCTGTCTGCATTTCTTGTACTGTAACCCTTTTAAATATAACTGCACGCATTTAATAGGCTAGATGAATGCTTCTGTCAGGCCTTTACTTTGAGAAAGTGGATGCCAGAGGAAGATGGCTATGTTAAGGATAAGTATGCACAGATAAGCAGAAATGCCATATGCACCAGACTGTGAATATGTTTTCATGAACAAGAATTTGTATCTTTGCCTCCTTTTCCTTCTTCTTCCTCCCTTACCCCTTCCAACCTAGACCTTCATTTCTTCCTGCCTATTTCAGGAGTTTTAGACCTTTGCCCTGCATGAGTGCTAACAGTCTGGATTCACAGCTCTTGTACAAGTTTTTTTTCTTTGCTCTGTTGTCATCCTTCCTCTCACATTTGTCAGCAGTTCCGGGAGTAGTGGAGAGGAGCCTTCCTGTTGATTCTGCAGGAGGGACTTAGTAGGGAGATGGGTAGGCATTCAGGCCAGGGAAGAGAAAGTAAAAAAAGAAAAAAAAAATCCTTTTTTGCAGTGGCTAAGGGAAACTGGTGGTCTGTCCCTCCTTCTGGGTGTGACTGACAAAGCTGCTCTTCAAGATCTACTCAAAAGCTGTAGGGATTTTTTGGATTTTTTGGTGGGTGGGTGTTTTGGTTTTTTTTTTCCCCCCCCCCCCCCCCCTCTGCTTTTTTCTTTTAGTTCAGTCCTTGCTTTCTGATCACAAAGTAATGATATAATCAGACAGTAAACTATGAGGGTTCTAAGGACCCCAAGGCTGGGAAAGCAAACTTTTTTTTTTTTCCCTCTTCCAATGACTGTTTTGGATCCAGTTCACTATGTAGCCTCAAAGATTTATGTCAAAAAAAGGGAGGAGGTGCCTTTCTGGAGGCTGGGGTGGGGAATGGAATCACGTTTTTAAAACTGACGGAATGCCTGAGTATAAGCTCAGATGGCATGGGGCAGGTCAGTTAACCCTTGCCACATTGCTCCTATACTTGCAAGCACTAGTTTGATGTGCATTTTAAATGGTATAGCTGCTGGGGAAAAGAATTTTTGTTGACTAATCTATTCTGGTTTGTTCTCTTTCAGGTCTCCCTTGCAATTATGGAGTTTTAGAAGAATAAGGTAGTGTGGAGGGGGAATCCCCCTCTCCACACTTGAGGTAGTTCACTTTTGGAATTTTCTATGGACAAGAATATTTGTTATATAAGATGGTGAAATAAGACTTCTAAAAATATATATTTATAAATATTTATTTGGTTCAAGTGCCAAACATAGCAGTACAAATATTTCTAATGGCAGCTCAATAAAACTGGATTTACACCCTTGGAATTACAAGTTTTTTAAGGCACTGTGTCGTGTACTGAATTGGAGTGCCTTGATACACTTAAGGGTCGTTCCCCTTAAGGAGAGGAGCAGCTTCAGAAGTGAAGATGAGTTCTCTCATGCCAGACTGCACTTCAAAGTGTCGATCTCTACAGCATGCTTTGGATGTTATTTCTGTGGTAACCAGAGGAAGTGAAGGCCAGATCAAGGCCTTTCTCTCTTCTTACTGCTACAATGCTGCAACTATAAAGGATGCCTTTGGTAGAAACGTTATACATCTTGCTTCATCTTGTGGCAAAAAAGGTGTGCTAGACTGGTTGGCTGAGACCAAAGGAGTAGATCTCTTGGCAAAAGACAAAGAGTCTGGATGGACAGCTTTGCACAGGAGTATATTTTATGGATACATCGACTGTGTTTTGTCGTTACTGAAGGTGAGTGATTTACAACTGTAGTTTTCCTTGATATGTACAAGTTTTAGAGTTGTATTCGTTATGTAAAAATGGGTTTTTAAACTTGCTTGAAATCCTCTTGAGGGCTGTTGTAATACTGTGTTTAGATCACAGTGCATTGATTTACTTGAATTACTGTGTTCAGAAAAGGTGTCTGGCTTTGCCCATGCAGAAATCAGCACTGAGTAAGGATCCCTGATTAATTCCCTGAAGCCTTGTTTGTGTGGATGGTATCAGCGTCAGGATCTTAAAAGTGGAGGGTGATCAGACTAGAGATACTCTAAAAATAGACTCTTCAGTACTTATACCAATTAGTGCTTTTAAAGAACATAAAATAATAACAGCTTACACGGAGTTATAATTAGAAATGTATCTTACATTTGAGAGATAAGCGCTTCAAGATATGGAGCATTTTATTAAGTGAATCCCCATTTCATTCATATTCTAACCAGGTCTTTTGCTCAGTCCCCCTCATTCCTTTCTTGCAACTGCTGTTTCTTCCCTACCACTTAGAAAGTTGTGTATATTTTTCGATTGCTCTTTTGTTCCTCCTAAATACAGCAAAGGGAATAATGTGAGAAAATGAAACATTTGTGGTTCAGGGTTACTTAAAAGTAAACCTTTTAAGGCAGAGAATTTTTCATTTTGAGTTCAGCCTTTTAAAATATTTTTTAAATTGCAGTGACGAGCCATTTGTAAGCATTGAACTCTGTGCTTTCAACAAGCAGTTTAAGCAAAATGGTTGTGGATCCAGTAGTTTTTAATTCTTGATGGTCTGGTAACTGTTAAATATGGATTTCATGTGTTGTACCCTTACATAGTGAGGAGTTTTTCATTAAACTTCACAAAACTAGGTGATTGTGTGAGAATTGTACATGATTCTCTTCTCTAGAAAACTGGAAATTGCGTATGTGATGAATGAAAAAGTATTCAGTCCTCTAGTGTGTGTTTATATCTTTATCTTTGATATTTGCTTACAGGAGGCCTATACAGGTTTCCCTTCATGCATTCTACTTTTCTATCAGTTGCATAAATGAATGAGGTATTTCTGATAGCTAGCTCTGCTGATACTCCTCTAAGAAGCAGAATAAAACAACCCATAGGGAGTGCTCTGCCTCCCAGTTCCTAACTGAAGTCTCTCTGCTGTACTGCATTCTAGAAAGATATTACAGCAACAACAAGAAGGGATTATAGGGTAGAATTATGAAATAGCTGAGCTAGAAGGACATCTCTGAAGATTGTCTAGTCTAACCCCCATGCTTAAGCAAGGTCAGCTAGAGCAGGTTGCCCAGGACTGCGTCCAGTTGGATTTTGAATGTTTCCAGCAAGGGAGACTCAAACATCTCTGTTCCAATGTTTTAATGCTAGTCTAGTAAAAATGGCTGTTAGGTTTAAACAGAATTTCTTATATTTCAATTTGTGCCCATTGCCACTTGTACTGCCACTGGGTATTCACTAGGATCCCCATCCTGTGCCTCTAGTCAGGTATTTATTATACATGCTGATGAGACATGTCTTCCTCCACCCCCTAGTCAGATGCCTCAGTCTTTTGCTGGACTTGCTCCTGTATGTCTATGTCAGTCTTGTATTGGGGAGTCCAGACCTGAACCCAGCACTCCAGCTGTGGTTTGCCAGTGCTGAGTAATGCCTGCTGGCAACGCTCCCTCCTGCAGCCCTGGATGCTTTCACCATTCTTAGCTGCGAGGACACATTGCTGGCTTGTGGTCAACTAGTTGTCCAACAGGAGCCCCAGGTCCTTTTCTGCCAAGTTGCTTTCTAGCCAGTCAGCCTCCAGCTGTATTGGGCTGTTCCTCCCTAGGTCCAGGATTTGCATTTCCCTTTGTTGAACTTCATGAGGTTCCTCTCAGCCCATTTCTCTAGCCTGTCAGGGTCCCTCTGAATAGCAGCACAACCCTCTGGCCTATCAGCCACTCCTCCTGGTCTTGTATCATCACCATCAGCCTTGCTGAGGGTATGCTCTGTCCTGTCATCCAGCCCTAGTGATACTGGCCCTAGTATCAACCCCTGGGGTACTTAACTAGTGTGGATGGCAGACTTCTGTTGTGGGCTGGAGGCAGTCATGGCTTATTCTCAGACTGTATCTAATTACATGTTTTGCCACTCAGCAATTGGGGTTTATTTTTACAAATTCAGACCACGTGAATATCACTTCAGCCTCTGTTCTGCTTGTAAATGACCTATGCAGCTACCAAAGAGAAGAATATCCAGCTACCCCTTAAATCATAAAAATAGGTTGGTCTTTCTATCATACAGTGAATTAATACCAGCACTGTTGCTAGTGGGGTTGCCTTTATAATTTGGAGAATATATGTTGTTCTTCTGGCTACCGTTTTTCCAAATTAAGTTACAGGTTAAAATCCCTACTGCAGATGTGGCTAGCTGTCCTTCTGTCATGCTTGAATAGACTGTGTTCCCTCGATTTTTGTATTTCATATGTTTTACCTCTTCAGCGTGAAATTCTGTAAGGCTTTCTTTTATATTAGCCATGAGCTGTGGTATATAGGTTTAGGTCTGTTATCCATTCAGTTCTGCTTGGGGGCATCTGCAGTTCTTCCCTTCAGTAATCCGACTGATCACACTTGAATTCCTTAAAACCAATGCTGGTGCAGCAGCACTTTTTTGTATCGAGAAAATGGTATTTACAGAGAATATCTCTCTCTCAAAGCTCTAAATAATGACCTGTTCATGCTTTGTGCTTCTGAAGCTTCCTTGTTGCTGTCTTGTCTGACTGTTCATGTCCTCTTGCTGTTTCTCAGTAACTGTGAACCACTGTTCTCTGCTTGTTTTCAAAGCCATAGTAGGTTTTTCTGATCTTCTTACTTCTCCAGCTTGTCAAAACTGATTCTGTAAACATGCCAATATAAGGAAATGCATTGCTGAAAGCTGGTAAATGCATTTTTGGTAAATACTTGACCTTGTTAGATGTCAGTGCTTTATCTTCAAGTGTGTTTTCTCTGTGTTTGCCTGATTACATCAGCTCAATCAGTTTTCATAAAATAAAGTCCCAGTTAATAGATCAACATGTTGTATATGTAGTTGAACAGAACTGCAGGGTTTTTTTCAGATCTGCTTACAATTTACTTGAAAGAATCTGAATATTTTCTTTTATCAATATCACTTCAATTAGAGATTTGTTTAGCTTCTTCAACATTTACCTGGCATATTTAAAGCAGTGATGTTTTAACTTTGTTTTTCTCTTCCCCTCCTCTCCTTCTCTTTCAGCATGGCGTTAGTCTGTATGTTCAGGATAAAGAAGGCTTATCAGCCCTGGATCTTGTGATGAAAGATAGGCCAATCCATGTGGTCTTCAAGAAAACCGGTAGGAAGTCAAGTAGCTTAAACTGTATTTTACAAGGAGATATGTTTCAACAATGTATTAATGTATGTACCAGTGTAGACAATATTTTCTGTTTCTAATTAGGACTGTATAAGTTATGAGATATCTGAAAATGTGGAGTCACTAATGTCATAAGGCAGCAGGTGCAGAATCTTGGCAGTAGGCACAAGTATGCACATGTGTAGCAAAAATGAAGGAATAATGACTGACTTAAAGGTTTAAAAATAAAAAAAGGAAGTGATATAATAGGTAGTCCAAAGAGGCTGTGGAGACTCCCGCCTTGGAGATATTCAAAACCTGAGAGAACTGAGAGGTCCTGGGCAGCCTGCTCTAGCCGACCCTGCTTGAGCAGAGGTGTTGGACTAGATGATCTCCAGAGGTGCCTTTCAACCTGAACTATTCTTTGATTTTTTTTATTTTTTTTTTTTGGTGTTATGTTTTGGCCACACCTCTGTTTTGAAAGTGTTTATGGTTTTCATACATGACAACGCAACCTTTTTTGGGAAAGACTTTTTACTAAATTGAAACAAAGCATGTATAATCTAAGGTAGTAGTAGTTGTCTTCTGAAAACATAACAAGTAAATTTGCTGCTGAGGAATGCTTGCATATTCTGCAACTGGAAAATATATATAATTAATGTTGATCATCTTCTGTACATTGATGTTAAAATATTTTGTCATAGCACCTTCCTTCTCATAAGACTAAAACATTTGAAAGTTCAGTTTTAGGTAAAACCCATCTTTTCTCTTCAATTTTTAAATAGAAACAGCAGGAGTTGATTTTCAAAGTCATTGTGCATGAGACTGGTAAGTTTACAAGCTACAGAGAGAATTTTTTTCATTGCAGATCCCACAGAAGTCTACACCTGGGGAAACAATATAAATTTTACTTTGGGTCATGGTGGTCAACAGGGTAAACATCATCCTGAATTGGTGGACCTATTTCCTCGGAATGGCGTATATATCAAACAGGTATTCTGAAAATATTACATGGGCCTGTTTCTCAGTGGACATGGAGGGGTGTGTGTGGGGGAACAACTACTGAAGATGTTACTAAGTTTTGAAAATTTGCATGAAAAAAAGAAGTTGGATTTGTGGGGTTTTTGCTGTGTTTGGTTTTGTTTCCCCTCTCTTTCTTCCTAGTTATTTCTCATGAAGCAGTTTCCATTGATCTGGCAAGCAGCTTAGAGCAGCTAAGGAGCACTTGAGTAGGCCTGCTGTATTATATTCTTGCTGCTTCCCCACTCCCCCATCACCTTCAGTTAAATCATCGTTCTCTATTTTGGTGGGGAGACTGTTTTTTGGTATTATTTGCCTCGGATATATGACTTGTATATCATTAGATAAATTCAGAAGCATGATACTTCTGTAACTGTTTTGAGTTTCTGACCTCTTGTGCAACTCCCATAAGTGAACTGAAGTGGGACAATGAATCTGTTTGATACATGTTGAATTAAAATTCTTCTTGTGTTGAAAGCAGCATGTCCTGTTAAGCACTCTTCCTGTAACAGTGGTTTTGTTCCTAGTAACTTCTTGGGACTTCAGTTTAAGAGTGTTTGAAAGTTTAAAGTACAACTTGAACAAAAGGCTGAGGTACATAATGCCTTCTTTGCCTCAGTCTTTAATAGTCAGACCAGTTCAGCCCCCTGAGCTGGAAGACGGGGATGGAGAGCAGAATAAACCCACCCAGCCCCCCAGCTCCCCACTCAGCCCCCCATAATCCAGGAGGAAGCTGTTAATGGCCTGCTGCACCACCTGGACACTCACAAGTCTGTGGGGCCAGATGGGATCCACTCAAGAGTACTGAGGGAGCTGGCAGAGAAGCTACCTAAGCCACTCTCCATCATTTATCAGCAGTCCTGGTTAACAGGGG
>NW_009260763.1:378133-421940 GCF_000687185.1 Egretta garzetta
GTGGATGTTGTCTACCTGGACTTCAGTAAAGCCTTTGACACTGTCTCCCACAACATTCTCCTAGAGAAGCTGGTGGCTCATGGCTTAGACAAGTGTACTCTTTGCTGGGTTAAAAACTGGCTGAGCCCAGAGACTTGTGGTGAATGGAGTTAAATCCAGTTGGTGGGCAGTCACAAGCGGTGTTCCCCAGGGCTCAGTTCTGGGGCCAGTCTTGTTTAGTATCTTTAGTGGGTGAGGGAGCTGGGGTTGTTTAGCCTGGAGAGGAGGAGGCTGAGGGGAGACCTTATTGCTCTCTACAGCTACCTGAAAGGAGGTTGTAGCGAGGTGGGTGTTGGTCTCTTCTCCCAAGTAACAAGGAAATGGCCTCAAGTTGTGTCAGGGCAGGTTTATATTGGACATTAGGAAAAATTCCTTTACTGAAAGAGTGGTCAAGCATTGGTACAGGCTGCGCAGAGAGGTGGTGGAGTCACCATCCCTGGAGGTGTTCAAAAAACGTGTAGACATGGCACTTTGGGACATGGTTTAGTAGGCATGGTGGTGTTGGGTTGATGGTTGGACTTTGTGATCTTGGAGGTCTTTTCCAACCTTAATGATTTTATGGTTCTGACAAGCATTCAGGGCAGACAATCTGTGCTGCAGTCTTACCATGTTTCCTTCAGCTCTTTTGAGGCAGTATTGTTTCTCTTAGAACTCAGTATTTTGAGCTTCTGTTAGCCTGTAGGACCATGCTTGAACTTATTTTAATAAATACAAACTGTAGGTCTCTTCAAGTAGGTTAAGGCAGTAGATGATAAATCTAAAGCAAATATTTTGTGTTCCTTGTGACTTGATTTGACAATCCTGTGCTTTAATACTAGTATGTTACTCATATTTTCACAAACAGATCTTTATTAAAGCTGAACTTCTTCACAAAGTAGTTTTGGCAGGTGTTTTCAGATTATTCAAGAAAATTAATTTGTCCTGTAGTATCTCCTCCCCACCCCTTTTTTTGCCCTTTTTCTTTCAGGTGGTACTCTGCAAATTCCACTCTGTGTTCCTTTCCCACAAAGGTCAAGTTTATACATGTGGACATGGGCAAGGAGGACGCTTGGGTCACGGTGATGAACAAACATGCCTGGTATGCTATCTTATGCTAGCTTGTGTAGTCTAGCATTATATTTCTTTTATTTCAAACAGCAAGTCTAAAAAGTGAATTAGAGTTTCTGTGACTGTACTTACAAAACTAATTTGCTGTTGATTTCAAACAAACCCCCTTGCTCCCCACCAAATAACAGAAAAAAAGCCCAACCCTCTCCGGTACTACTAGTGAGATGGCAGAGAGTAGAAGAATGTGCATTTAAATATATTTTAATTTAACATAGCTACGTACTGCGTTTAAACTTCTGAGTTATGGCCAGTGTTCTAAAGGCTATCTATCTGATGCCGGATAAATGGAAGCAAATGGGTTTTGGCTGGACTGTCTTCTTAAATAGGTTTGTGATGCTGTCTGATGAGTGTCAGGGCTGGCACAAAGGAAATAGCAGTACTGTGGAGCTGTAGTATCATGAAAAGTGATGGTAGGGTTGCTTCTTGCTAGACTTGCACAGTTACTAATTGAAAACTCACCTATCATTTTCACTTGAATAGTACATTGTTGCAATATGCAAAAACAACATTTGAGAAGACTAAGATACGAGGAGAATACAGTTCTTAGACTTTGGTGTCTCATCCTGTGCACGCTACCTGGTAGTGTGCATTTATTTTGCAGCACAATAATTTTCTGAAATTTCTAATATCAAATACTTGGTAGAACTTGATATTATGTTGCTGGATGTTGTAGTGAAGACTGGAGCTCAATTTTTAATGCTTTTTTAAAAAAATGCAGTTCTATGAAATGAGACTTTTTTGCAAATTGCTGTTTTGAAATTGGGATGTTACCCAGTTGAATAAAGGAGAACTCACTTTAGAATGCATAAGGAGTTAAAGATACAGAATTGCTTCCTTATGCTGTGGAATTTTCTTAGGATTATCGTGTGTTTTGGAGGAAGGCAGAAATCTTTATTGCTCATGGTAATTTAAAAAGAAAAACAAAAGAGTTAATAGTTAATATTTGTCCAGCTGTCCTGAAGATACAGTTTCCAACCTGAAGTTGGAGCAGGTAGTTTAAAAATAATCTCCCCGATAGCAGAGAATGCGTTTCAAATGAAAGTAGTTAGTCTTACTGCACTGGATGTGGTAATTATGTTAACAAGTGTATTGTATCTTCAAATGCATTTTCATCTGTAGTTCAATATTTGGTCTTGACTTTCTGTTGGTTTAACTTTAGTTCCATAGATGGCCACTGGTTAATATCAAACTTTTTTTTTTTTTTCTTGTTCAGGTTCCAAGACTTGTGGAAGGCTTAGCTGGCCATCAGTGCTCTCAGATAGCTGCAGCTAAGGATCATACTGTTGTTTTAACAGAGGATGGATATGTTTACACATTTGGTTTAAATACTTTCCATCAATTGGGTATTCTTCCTCCTCCTCCTAATTGCAATGTTCCTAGACAGGTAAAAATAACATCAATCAAAGCTTAGTTGTTTGTTTGTTTGTTTGGGGTTTTTTTAACAGAAAATAAAATGTGAAAATTGTGGCAATAACTTTTAAACTTTTTCAGGACAATGAAGTTGAATGTGAGTTCAGATAAAATCTTGATTCTGTGTTATCGTACATCTCAGTCTTAAATACTTACCTGTCTCCAAGTAAACGTCTTAGTTTGTAACCTGAACTGTACTGAAGCTTGTAGTGCTAAGTATGATACAAGGTACAATTGCCAAAATCCTTTTCTTCCCCAAATTGTTCTGTAGCTGAAATGATCTAAAAGTAATAAATACGTATTACTTGAGATTCATGCTCTTTACTCCTTTTTGAATCACTGGATAACGGATCTCAGGGTTTGATGGTTGTGTCCTTTACTGGAAGCACTCTTTGATTCTGGAGTCACAATGCTTTGGGAAGAATAATCACAGGGAAGATGGGCATCAGCAATTTGACTGTATTTCTATGCTCAGTCTATATATTTTTCTAATTATTTTTTTTAGTAAATAAGAGTTACATTACCTTTTATTGAAAGGAAGCTTCATCCAGAGTAGAACAACATTGCATTACCAGTGTTATAAAAGTAGAAAGAAGAATTGGCCGAAGTGCAACAGGCTAGTGTTTTGGCATACAATGGGATGCTCTTCAATAGTGTAAGGATAGCTGTGTATCCATGGTATTTGCTTTGAACTTGATCACCTTGGTCTGGAAAATTGAGTTTAACCTGAAGTGTGGAATTAGTACTATAGTGTTCTGCAGTGTGTTTAGGGTGTTAGGACTTACAAGATGAAACTTTTTAGCTGATACTTTTGCAGCACCTGAGTCATCTTTGGCTCTTACACATGTCCTGTGCAATCTTGTTCAGGGTCTTACATATGAAGACAGCGTAAGGAAATTTGATTCTAGTTCTAATTAGATAATGCAAAACGTTTACTACTTTTTGTCAGTGGTCCAATAGTGCCCCACTTGACAAACTTCTGAAATATAATCCTGACTTTTTAGACTGTATGTGGATTGATACCAATGCTTCATTCTTAATGACTTCACGAGTTAAATGTTGTCAGAAGTTCGTACATGTGAAATTCACCTGTTGCTGCTTAATATTAAGATGTACTTTGGATTTATGTTTAGGTTCAGGCAAAAAACCTGAAAGGTAGAATGGTGATTGGAGTGGCTGCAGGCAGATTCCATACAGTGCTGTGGACTAAGGAAGCAGTGTATACCATGGGGCTGAATGGCGGCCAACTAGGTAAGGTAGAAAGTAAACTCCAGCCATTAAAAAATGTTATTTATCCAAAAACTGTTATCTGCTTCTTACAACAGAAGCCTGGTTAAAGCTTTCTCTTCTCTCTCTCTCTCTTTCTCTTTTTTTTAAAAAAAAACCCCAACAGTCTGATGACATCATCCCTTCACACTTCTTTTGAAGAATATTTTTACTACTGCCAGTCACTTTTACATTTTGAGATGATGGGAGCTAGTCAGACTTAGCTCTGTTATTTGAACTCTTTGTAATTCTTTTGCCTTTCATGTGTCTTCATGATTTATTGTATGAATGGGATATTTTAATTGCTTTTGTCTTTTTTAAAAAACAGGTATTGCAATATTGGTTTGGATTTGCATTTCCGCAGTTCTGTATCTGTGTATAAGCAAAACTGTTAGCTAGCTGTGGTACTTACAGTTAATCTGCATCAGTTCTGGCATCAGGTTCAGACACTTTTTTGTGTTCCTATTTAAGATTGCAAAGGTATGTGAAAAAACTTGTCTTTGTCAGAGAAGTATTTTACTAATGAATATTTTCTTTTTTTTTTTTTTTTATATGCACCCATCATGTAAGTTTGTTTTTGTGGTTGGTTGTGTTGTTGAGATCATTCTGGTGCGCACGCAGCCCAGTGCAGTACCATACGGAGACAATAATTGGATCGTAAGCAGTGTAGTAGTGTCAACTGGGCACTGTGGTAGACCTGTGGTAATAAAGCTTGCCTCTTTGGATGTTTGGGCTACTACACTGTCATATGACGGGGTTGCTTCCAGCTTTAGAGGTACTTGTTCCTGGATATTTGTACCCTGAGCCACTCCATGGTACAGACATAAGTGCACACAGAGCAGGGTTATGTCATGTATGAGACTCTTTTTGTTAGGTTTCTTGACGCAGCAGAGCAGGCAGAGCAGACGCAGCCTGTTGGTGGGTTTTTTTGGTTTTTTGTTTTTTTTTTCTTTTTCTTTTTTTAACATGTTTTCAGAGCCCTTACATTACAGCTCCAACCTTGTCTGTTGTTTCACATAACTGCCTGCTTTCGTGCTTATGTGCACTTATAGTAATTTTTATGACAAGCTTCTGTGGTATCTTCCAATGGCTGAAATAATCTATAGTTTATGCCAGTGTGATAGCATTTCTAGTGTCTTGAACTGTAATATGATCAAATAAATGTTCTTTTTTTGGGATCAAATGGAGTACTGCTGCAGAGTCTAACCACATTAAATAGCTTTCCCTATAGAATATGCCTTAATTAATTTTTTGTGTATCAAATCTTGAATGTTTTCTGGTGTTTGTGGTGAACTAACAAGTATGTGTGGTGGGTGTCTCATCTGTCTAATTATTTTGAAGATGAATTATCTAATGACCTAAAAAATCTTTTAGAATTTAAAGTTTCTTCAGTGTAGTGTGGCAAAGTGTCCTTTAAATGCACAGTGTGGAATGGCAAATAATGTTTTTGGGGTGTGTTGTATTTTCTAGGTTATCTGCTGGATCCTAATGGAGAAAAATGTGTAACTGCACCTCGCCAAGTTTCTGCTCTACACCATAAAGATATTTCTGTGTCCTTGGTCTCTGCAAGCGATGGCGCTACAGTATGTGTTACTGAAAGAGGAGACATTTATTTACTTGCAGACTATCAGTGCAAAAAGATGGCTTCAAAGTATGTGTTACTTTTCTAATTTGTCATGAAGAACAATTTGTGAAGATTTCACTGTAGTCTTATACTTGCAAGCTATTTTGAAGATTTTTTTGTGCATTAAGTAGAGATAAGCTCCCCAGAGTTTTCTTCATTTGCAGTTCTTTCAGATTAACTCTTATCTTTTTTGTTTATTTTTGTTATTAGATGAGGCTGAGGTGCCACTTGCTGTTTACTAAAGATATTTAAAAAAAACATACTAAGAGGGAATACTTTGTGCAGTATAAAAATACTGAAACTGGTATTTTTTGTTCATCTGTTAGCCTGAATTTGTATAAATGCGTCTTAGCAGAGGTGCTAAAAATCTGCTGTTCTATTTTGTTACATTATTATGATTTTGAATCAGTAATTTGGGGTCTGAATTTCATAATTAATGTGTGGATATAGTATGTTATAAAGTGTAATTTAGGTTGCAAGGGGAACCTTGTGACATCATCTGGTCTGTATGCTCAAACCTGGATGTAAAACCTGTTGAAGAAACTGGGCCCGTGACTCATAAATTGAGGAAATTATTTGATCCCATTCTCTCTTACTTCGTTTGCAATAACAGATTAGAAGGGGTAATTAGCATTTTTGCCCAGCTAACTCCCAGTTAACTTTTCAGCTTCACTTCCAGTTCTAGCAGTGTTTATTGACAAATTACAGCTTAATGATTATTTTATACTTAATTTTCTGCATGGGTGTAAGTGAAGTTGCTGGCACCTGGAGGAACTTAATACGATTTCATTATACTAAGAAACTGAAAAGAGATAATTTGCATTGTTTTGATCAGGTAAAAACCAAAACCCACCAAAAACCTGAGAAACAACCTACTGGGGTACGATAGGTCTTTCAATACAAACAGCTAAATGAGATATATACAACTCTGATTTTTGTAATGCTGAAGATCATATACTGGTTTTCACTTATGGAATTTTGTGAAGAACCTGTGGATATGATGTGACTTACTTAAAAGCAAAGCAGAAATTACAGTCTACCAATAGTATTTTATTAGCAGTTATGTTAGCAATGCCAGTGGGGAGAAACTAAACTAAAGTAATTTTTCAGTGTTATTACCTGAACTATTTTTTTATTTTTACTGCTTCTCTAAATGAAAAAGATAACTCTGTCATAGAAGCAACATCAATGCACAATGAAAAAATAATAATTTAACCTTTTGTGTTCTTTCAGACAGCTGAACCTTAAAAAAGTTCTTGTTAATGGGGGATATTTGGAATATAAGGTAGATACCCAGCATCTTAAAGAAAATGGGGGTCAGAAGATTTGCATTCTAGTACTGGATGAAGCTGGAAGAGTAAGTTGTGTCCCTAGAAATCGTGATTACATAGCAAGTTGCATACTGGTTAATCAAACTTTAAGTATAAGAAGTCAGGTCAAAATCATGCATAGAAAATACCCAGTTCATTTGTGTAGAGCTGCTAGGAGTGTGTGTGGTTGGTTTGTTTGTTTGTTTTTTTAAAGGGCTATGGGAAGAATACCAAATTAATATACAGTAGTTTATTTTTAAATCTGTGAACATCTAATGGTATTTCAGTGAAGGTGTAAACTCCTTTACTTTTACATACATAAGTGGTTATATAGTGTACATGGTCTGTTGTGTGGTTTGTTTTTTTTTTTTCCCCCCATCTCTCTTCTCACCCCACCTACCCAGTCACCTATATGCCCTCCAGAAATAGTCTCAGAAGTAGTCTCTGCAGCTGTTCTGTAGATGAGATGTCCCTTTTATTGTTGAAAAGTTGCAGCTAAACCTGGTGAGTGGCTTGGTATTTGTGGTTAAGTATAGACACTATGTTGTCTTAGAACTGGACTATTATGGCAGATTTATTGTTTTCTTCCGTCATTCTTTCATAGAGTAACATTTATAGGACCCTTCAAAACCCCAGCATTTTATAAATCTGCTCGCTGGGAGATCTAGACCTGCAGTGCCATCTAGTGGTGCTTACCAAAAGGTTTTGTTACTGAAATGCTGCCTTAAATAATGTTAAAAACTGAGCTTGTATATCAAAGTAGGGAGCAGTGTGGGTATTTCCTTTTCTTTCCTTGCATTTGACTGAATTATGTTTTGGGATGATCTTATCTGTTTATTAGATCATTGGTTGTCTCAGGGATTATAAACTTCCAGTTCAGTATTTGTTTACGTGAGGTTTAGTTTCTAGCATCCGTAGTATTGGTGGTGCCTCTTCAACATCTTTGGGACACTGCTCTAGCAGTAAGAAATTACTTTGTCTTCCTGTATCAGTGTAACTACATCACCCTACATTTTATATCTTTCCATGCTGAATACTGGAAAATGCTGGGATCTTTAGTGCTTTTAGGCATTATAAATTATTGATTAAGGAGAGGTATGGAATCTTAATACTTCTGTTTCCTGAATCAGCGCTTCCTGGTCTGGCTTGGTTGTACTTTTTTTAAGGGAGTACTGTTCAGCCTAGAAAAGATAAGGCTCAAGGGGGACCTTAGCGCTGTATACACATACTTGAAGAGAAGATGTAAAGAAGATGGAGCCGGACTCTTTTCAGTGGTGCCCAGTGAAGAACCAGATGCAATGGGCACAAATTGAAACAAAGGAGGCTCTGTCTGAATATCAGGAAGCACTGTGAGGGTGATTGAGCACTGGCACAGGTTACGCATGCAGATTGTGGAGTATCCATCCTTGGAGATATTCAAAAGCTGTCTGGACATGGTCCTGAGCAACTGGCTCTGAGTGGTCCTGCTTGAGCAGGGGCGGTTGGACTAGATAACCTCCAGAGGTCCCTTCCAACCTCAACCATTCTGTGATTCTGTAGGACTCTAGAGGGGAAAGGAAGTAAGTTACTAAAATTCTTTTGTCCCCTCCTTATGTAGGTGTTAACAGACCTGTGCAAGTCCTTCAGTGGGGCAAGATGAAAGCACAACTTTAACAGTCCTAATGCTACATCTGGGCTTTACCTTGCATGGGGTTGTTACTTCATGCTCATTTCTTTCAGACATCTACAGTATACCTTGTTGGAGTCCTGCTGTGCATGCAGTTCTTCACATTTCTGTTGAAAGTTTTGAAGTTTGTGTTTGGTCACATTCCGAAACCTTGCATGGTACAGAAACACTTGAGTTTTTTGTCAAATGATTAGCAGGAAATAGTTTAAATTTTTGGTGTGCTAGCTTTGAATTTTATCTGATTTATGAGCAAACCAGTTGGACAAATCTGTAAATTAAGAACTAGATTAAACTTGTTTCTTGGCTTGATGATACCTTTTGCTGTTCTTGTTGAAATGTCAGTAAAAACCGTCCTACAGATGACTGCTGTGAAAATGTTTGAATATTCAGACAAGTTTTTCAAATGCCCTTCATGAGCAAATGGATCTTGATATCGTAATAGAGCTTCCTTATTCTTTGTAATACATGCTCATAACACTTTAGCATATAATTTTGAAGCATGTCTTTCTCCTTTTATATACAACTATGAGATGGCATGTTCTTGTGTTCAAAAAAGTAGTGTGTGATATGTAACTGCTTTTATATGATATGAGGATTTCCCCTTTCTCTGAAAAAATGATACTATAGGTGTTTTGCTGGAAGTCATCTAACAACTCCATGAAGCAGTGTCGTTGGGTGTATGGCCGGCAAGTCTTCATGTCTGACGTTGCTTTAAATAGGAATGAAATAATGTTTGTCACACAGGATGGTGAAGCCTTTACAGGGAAGTGGCTGGAAGAAGGGAAAAAAATGTCAGAAAAGAAAGGTTAGCCATGTTTTTTAATTGTTTTTAAGTACTTCAAATCAATATAAAAGTTTAATCAAGTCTTTATAGTCTCTAATGGTATTATGTGATAAGTTTGTTCTTTCCTCTGTGGCTGACGGTTGGTAGCACTGACCACTACTGTTCTCTTCCCTCAATAAGACCAAGATTTACTTACTTTGCAACCTTCAGTTAATCTTCAGATGGAGAATTCCAGGAATAAGAGTACTTCTGAAGAGTAATAGTAGCCCAAGGGCCCAGTGTAATGATCTTGTCACATACTAGTCTCTCTCCTAAGAGACTGGCATTGAACAATAGGAGGAGCATGTACTTGCTTGCACTGCTAAGTCTGTGAAACCTTACGTGTTTCCCAGACCCTTACCTGGGCATACTACAGGGTCTAGAGCAATTTCTGCCTTACTAACTGGGCTCATATTGCTGAGAGTAGATCCTGATGGATTGTTTTTCTGTGAGGAAGATACCTGTCTACTATAGGACAAGATTTTAATTGAAACTGTCAGGTCTGTTCATGTAGAGGTCTTAAAACTCTGTGGATAGAAATGGATTTACTTCCAACCTGGAATGTATTTTAACTTTGTAGCTTTATGTTGCAGTTCTACTTCCTTTGATACCAAGATTTCACCTAGAGTTTTATCAGTCCATTTTTGCATTCTTTCACAGCAAAAAATCTTTCCTCTATTGCTCAATGCAAAGTTGCATGCTAGTCTCACTGTATTACTACTTTATTTTATTCTACACATCACATAGTAGTTCCCTCATTACAGAGCCACCAAATGCATCACCTCTTTGCTTTGTTTGTCCTGGTGCTGGTATGTGTCTGTAGGCACTCTTTTCTTTCTGCTTATTGCTGTTCTTTTTGTAGCTTTAGTATGTTGAAGAAAACATCAGAATCCAGACCTGTCAACTAGTTGAATGTCTAGTTGGTGATCATCACTAATTTGTAATGAATGAGAGCTTCTGGTTTTTTGAGAGGTTTTAATAAATGTGGTGAATGGTGTGCATGTATTCAGTTCTTGAAAAATAATCCAGTATTCAGAGACTATCACATTTTTCAATAATATTTTGTTAGTTTGGATGTAATTTAAACAGATAGAAGGTGAAGTCTGAAGGCAATTGTATTATATCTGCTGTAATTGCTATGACAAGAAAACAATCTTGCAGTGCAGTACACTGAGGCACAGCTTGTTTCATTCTACAAGAGGTTGCACTGAATGTTAGATGGAGTGTTTTCCCTTGCATGAAAAAGTGGCAAAACACTTCCACAAGAAGTTCTGGATAAAAACTCTCCTATATGTAATGTAAAGTCTTATTTTTCAATTGTCTTCCTGCATTTCAGCTAAGTGAGCTGAAATCTTCAGCATAATTTAAGCTTATTGAGTGACTCCATCAGTGGACTTAGGGGAGTCATAAATATGTCTTTTTGTTATATTGATTTCATTTTAATTAGCTGGATTGTCCTGTGGGTTTTTTCAATCTTCTTTTTTTTTTAAGCAGAACTTGTATCGAGCCTTCAGAATTCTTCATGTGATGTGTCCTGTGAGCATGATACAAACAGCGTGTATGAAAGAATTCGACTTCAGAAGCTTACGTTTGTCCACCGAGCTGTTAGTATTGCCACCGATCCTAACGGTTGCAATTTTGCTGTTTTACAGTCAGATCCTAAAACAAGGTATATTTAGAAGAATAGCTGTAATTCTCTTTTTTTGTGTGTGATTGCAGTTAAATCGTTCTGCTTTTCAGAACCATTTTCTGGCTCATACAGAAGTCACAGTAAATATGGTTATCCAATGTGGTTATCCATACTGCTAGAGAATAGCACTTGTTAGTGAACAACTGTGTGGAAGTTACCCAAACACCTCAGCTTATATATTTGCATAATTAGCATAGACAGGGTTGATGTTTTTAGATAAAATGTTTAACACAAGCATTTGCAATGTATTTCTTAACACACTCTGAGCTCTAAATACTGGTGAAATTCACCCCTTTACTAATTGCCAATAATCAGCTTTTAAATAGAAGTGAAAAGTGGATCTTTATTTGTTTGGAAAAAATGTTTAATGTAAAATGAGTAAGTAGAATACTGAACCATGTTCTTTGCACTATCATAATAGTTTCTAATTTATCTGATAAATAAGTAAATACTAGTGCTTTTTTTTCTTATTGCTTTGGAGAAAGGAGATGAAGATAAGATAGTTCTGATAATACATATTTACTGGCTACATTATATTTGATATTCCAAAGCTAGACAGATTTTCTATATGTGGTTTAATTGCCTAAATACCATATTATTAGTTCTTTTTGTAAAGAATAAGACAAGAAATGTTGAGTAGTCCAGCAACGTAAGAAAAAAACCCAAACAAAGCAAATGGAAACAACCTCATTCTTTTCATTAAACATACTATGTAAAATTTCATGGAGCTTGTAAATAGTGGGGGTTTTGATGGATTTCATTTTGTTCTAGTCTCTATGAGATTCCAAGTGTGTCATTATCAAGTTTTGGAGAGGATTTTGGCAAACTGTTAGATGAAACAGATGAAATGGACAGCATCCATGATGTGACTTTTCAGATTGGCACAAGAACTTACCCTGTGCACAAATACATCTTGGCTGTACGCTCCGACTTCTTCAAGAAGCTGTTTGTTTCCAGTGACAACCAGCTAGACACTCCAGATGTCTACCGTAAAGATGAAGATGCTGTTGGATGTGATCTTTATGTAATAGAGAAAGTTCATCCAGATCTGTTCGCATACCTTCTGCAGTTCATATACACTGATACTTGTGATCTTTTGACTCATGGTTATAAACCAAAAATCCTGCATAAAGGAAAATCTGAAGAATATCAAGATACTTTAATTTCTAACCTGAGCAAAATGAGTTTTGATGAAAATGTTAATGGAAAGTCTGCGTTTGAGATTTATAGAAATAATCAGGTGCAAGTTATAAATGAAAAACAGAAGAGCAAATCTAAAAAAGGCAAAGTCGTTGGTGAAGAAGCTAACCTCATAAAAATGGTGCAAAGTGCTGCAAAGAAGTTTGGACTCAGCAATTTAAGTGGAAGGTAAGTGAAAGGAGATGCATTTATATTCTGGCAAGCTCTTCACAGAACGTTTTTATGTAAGCTGATCTAACTTCAGTTGTTATCAAAGTAGAAGGCTAGTTGGGGTTTGATAGGTTTGCCTTTTTTGCTTGTTTTATTTTTTTAAGTATAAAAGTTTACAGCACACACCATCTTATCTTTTTAAAGTAACATCAGTTTGTTCTGATGCTTTTCGCTAAGCATTGATGACCTTTTTGAGTAATGTCAGAAGCAGACTTTCATAGCATGATTACGTACTTAAAGCATCTTTTTTCAGTAGGCTTCTATATGACAGAAATGTGCTGTTGACCCTTATTGTGTCCTAGAATCTCTTGGATAATTGTATTTAAAACATCTGTCCTGTGTTTCTTTTAAGGCTTGAACTCTCTGAGACTTGACATCTGATGCAAGTCATCTGACTTTCCAGAATGACTGTCATAAAACATCAATACGTGTTTTGTTAGATACAGCTGATCTATTTGAGCTTTGGATTGATGAATTTCTATGCTGTAGTTCATAGTCTATCAGTTTTTCCATAAACAGTGAACATATTTAGCGTGAAACAACACACAAAGCAAAGTTAAATTCTTGTTTTAACTGATGCATTTTTAATATTATGTGGTGAAACTAATGGAATTGAGACCAAATGTCTCTGTAGAACTTTATTACTCAGTTGCTTTTTTTTTTTTTTCTGCATTTGTCTCTTCCTTACAAAGGAGGGAACAAGCTTTTTCAGGGCAGTTTTCTTTACTGTGTTTTTTACAAACACTAAAATTAATCAGCAAAGGTGTGAAGCTGTTGCTAAAACTGAGTTCCCAAGTAAAATTTCCATGTTAAAGCACTTTCCCTTTGAAAGTGTATTGCTTTGTAATCCACCAGCAGCACTCCTGTGTCTTTACCATCCCATTCACAAGCCTCCTTGATGAATTAGGGTGCTAAAGATGCCTGTGCTGAAACATGCATCTCTTCCAAACCACTGTCTTTGCTCAGATAACTGACTGGTAGCAGAATGTGTAACTCCTATTTTTTTGACCCACTGTGGTGTTGGGCTTTGGCCTTAGAAGAAAGTCATACTGCCATAGTTGAGATAATAAATAAGATAACTGACATTCTTTCCAGGTCTTAGCTATATTTTACATCTGCAGTAAAGACTTTCAAGTAACAACTGTCCTTTCTAATTTTCTGTGATGAATGATTTTTTTCCTTTTTAATTTTCACAGTATGAGCCCACTGAATTGCTGTTACTTTGTGAAACTGTTCTTAATGGTTTGAACTGTATACTAATTGTATTGCTTATTACTAATGTTAATGATCTGCAGGTTGGATGGGGTCAGGTTAGAAAATGGAAAAATTAATGTCGTCAACAAGAAGAATGGGAACAAACCAAAGTTAAATCAGAAGAAATGGTAAACTTTTTAAATCAAACTTCCCCTACCCCCATCATCTTCCTCAAGTCACCTTTTTATCTGTTAAGTGTAGGCTAAGGTTGATCAGCTGTGTTTTAACTTCTAGTATACGCTTGTCTCTTTCACAGTAACTCATGTTTGGAAGTTTTCTGTAGATGCTTACAGACTGATCTGTGAATTAGTAATCTGGGATAGTTTATGTATCGTATATTTTTATACATTAATGTGTTCTGTGGATTAACTGTGTCATAGAATACTAATGCCAGGAGATATGTTGTGGGTAATCCAGTCAAAAGCAGTTTGACTTTTGTAAATATGCTTGCTGTGACAATAAGACTACATAGATTGGAAATAAGCAAATGTATAATATTTTTTCTAATTAAGAAAATCTCTGGAATATAATAATAGAAAAAATCCTTACACTTTTATCAAAGTGATGTTTATTTTTTAATTCCATTGGTGTGATTGGATTATTTATACCCAAAGGCTTGAATAGTCTCCTTGCTTAGTAAAAGCTACATTGCATAAAAATAGCTTTTTCACAGAATTTGGATTACTTTTGCTCTTAAAATTCATTGTCAAAGCTTATAGTAGCTACTAATGTAAAAGAAATAACTATCTTAACATAGACCATTTAAGATTGTCTAAAATTAGCCATAATTAATTTATTTGGTCATAGCAGTTTTGAAACAGTATTTGACCATGTTTTGAAGGAAATAGTTCAAATGTAATTTTGAGAGCTAGACTTTGGACAGAAAGTTTCTCTCTTGAAACTATCATACCTGTACTTTTAGGTTAATTTTATCTGATATTATTTAAGTTTAGGTGTGTTTTATTTTAAAGGATAAGTCCCAACCTGCTAAAGTAAGCATTTATTTGTAGAGTTTACAACTTGTAGCTCTTCTGAATAGTCATAGTTCTGATTCTATTAAATATCTTCTAGTTCGTACCTCTGCGATGTGACCCTGAAATCTTTAGATGGAAAGGAATTCCCATGTCATAAGTGTGTACTTTGTGCAAGACTTGGTATGTGTGTATATTTATATATATATATGTGTATTTTTATAAAAAATGTAAGTCGTATTGTCTTTTTTAACTGACATTTTATTGCATCTTGAACTGAAATGCCTTTCTTTACAGATTATTTTCACAGCATGTTAAGCAGCTCATGGATTGAGGTAAGCTTGCCAGTAAACATGTGTGGTGGTATGTTTCATTGCATCTAATAAGTGACAGCTTTTCAGTTTTCCTAGAATAGCAGATCCTAAATACTGGGGAAAAGGAAAGACTGGATTCTTGGATCCTGTTTGCAAGAAAAAAACCACAACACATTTTTGGTTACTCTATATTTGTACTGTTGAGATTGTGTATTAAATGAGAGTAATACATGTAATAATGTGTATCAAAGGAAATTCAAGCATTACTTGTGTTTCAGAGATTTATTTTGAGCTAGTTCATGGATTTATAAAAGCTGTCTGTTCTTGTGGGATACTGCTGTGGATGAATTTTCTTTTCTTTTCTGTAAAAGATCTTATGGTTTTTTTAGTATGCAGTATGGAGTAGCTTTTCATACGTACTGAGCAAAAGATACAGCAGAACTGAGAATCAATGTGTAGAATCTCTAGTTGACTTTTACTGTTAAAGAAATAGAGGATATCAAGGACTTGCTGCTTCAAAAGGTGGAGATCTTCTATTTGTCTTGGTTCCTAGTTGCTAGCTGTGTGTCAGTGCCCTGGTTGTTCCTGGACATCGTAGTTTCACTTAATGCCTCTGTTAAAGTATCTGCATACCATTGGTAATGCTTGTTGAAAGAGGAGAGGTGTAAATGGAGAAGCATTTTTCAGAGACTGAAACCTGAAGCAGTGTGCAAGAGTTTTCTCAACTTTCATAAGAGAGAAATAACATAAGCCAACTTTTGGCTATATTTAAATCTAAGAACCTGGCAAAGTACTGGCAGTTCTCTCCTGCTGTGTAACAGAACTTTACCTGTCCTCTAAGTTACTGTGCTGCCTTTTCCTCAGTTATCCCTGAGGAAATGTATCCAAAACACTGAGGAAAGTGATTGATTTTTTTTTTTTTTTTTTTTTTTTTTTTTAATTAAAGTGTTGAATGGCCATTTGTATCATTGGTTTATATATAAGTTGTATGTAGTTTTGTAAGTTACCTATTATTTCATAAGGAAATCTAAATCATACTGAATTCATAAGTAAATATTTGTGACTCAAGTGCTCTGGATGTTGTATATAGACCTTAATGCCTGTGAGAGTTTTTAAAATTTCAGATGGGAATTACGCCAGTACCAGTAGCATGTTCTAAAGCAAAAGAAATCTTTTAGTATAAAGCTCTGCTTTAGTACCACCTGAAAATAAACCGAAGTTGTTAAGCAGTGATGTTGCATAAACTTGGATGGTGACAATTCCGTGGTTTAATGGCTAATGTTTGCTCATACAAAAGCTTTGCCTTAATGGTTAAGATGGTTCTTCAAATTAAGGGTTTGCTGAGGACCTTGTTTTCTGAGGGATTAACAATAATGGCTACTTTCATTTTATTGCATGGGAACTTGTGATTTCTCTACATCTTTTACCTTGAAAGGAAAGCAGTTTGGTACTTCAGTAGGGGATTCCTGTGGTTCTACTTTTAGACAATTGTGGGTAAAAGTAATATAATCAGGGAGGATTGTTAGAGAAGACACTCAAACTTACAAAACACTGAACTGTTTCATGGATATTTATTCAGAAGTTTGGGCAGATTTTAATTGCTCTGCTACAGTGAATTCTTAATTAAAGAACTTTAATAGATTTTGTGCAAATGCTTAAATAATTGATTAACTTTGAAAATGTGACTCTCAGTCTGAGTAATTTGCTGAATATAATTGCTGTCTTAATTTTGTATTTTATTCCAAGTAGTCAGCTTCTTTTACTCTTTTTGTTTGTTTTTTCTAATCCTTTTGCCTTCTAGGCTTCCTGTTGTTCAGCTCTGGAGATGCCAATCCATTCTGACATACTACAAATAATTGTAGATTACCTGTATACAGATGAAGCTCTTGCGATAAAAGGTGCCGTTAATATATTTTCAACTCAACTGTAGCTCCTGCAGTTTTTATATTTTTAAACTAAAAATTCAGTACTTAATATGCTGGTGTTGGAGTTTTATGTAGAAAATCCAGATTTTTGTGACTCTTGCTTTAGATTTTGAGGAGATTGCTGTACCCCAGGCCTTTTTGTACCGTTTCTTTCGTTTGTCAAACTGTAGTTTTCCTTTTCCCTCCTTCTCTTGCTTCAAAAATATGACTGTTTGTGCTCTTCTAACCTATTCCTTGTGCTGTGAAAATCCTGTCAAAATTTGCAAAGTCATTACATTTGTCCTTTGATAAAATCTCATTGAAGCTATATGTGTTACAGTTGCTTTTTACTTGCCCATAGTGTTTATGTAATGCTTTGTTTTCCAGATTCTCAGAACGTGGAATTCATATGTAATGTTCTTGTGGTAGCAGACCAACTTCTTATATCCAGACTCAAAGAAATCTGTGAAGTAGCCATTGCAGAAAAACGTGAGTTCTTCCACTTGTATTATAAAGGGCTAGAGAATAAAAAATGCTTTTAAAAAACGTTAATGTTATTTCCTTTTTCAGCGCAGAATTACTTGCTTATATTCCTTTGTTTAATTAACTTTTGCTGTTCATTGCACAGCTGTTAACAATTGCTTCTTTAGTCTGGGTGATGTTCTAGGTTAGCATAATCTTCCATTCCTTGTCTTCATCTCATGCTCTTTAACAAAAGAAAACAAAAGGAAAAAAAGGAAAAAAAAAAAAAAAAGGGAAAAAGCAAAAAACCAGAAAACCCCCATCCCAAACCCACTACAACTAATAAACCAAACTTTTCTAAAACCTTTATTTCATTGAATTCAAACTTCTTGTCTTTAAAACATGATAAAATAAATTCTATGTTTCTATTTCTGTCCTTGTGTTTAGCTCTACTAGTTCTTCTGTTGCTTATTTGACAGAGTGCTCCTTCTATGTGGCTACAAAGTTCCGTCTCTTCTAGAAAGCACTAAGTGGTGTTGCTTAGGTTTATGCAAGAAGTCAGCATACAATTTCTCCTTGACATTTCTTAGTGACTTCCATTTTTTTTTTCCCCTCTCTCTCTCTCCTCTACCCCTTTACTCCCCCCCCCTTTTTTTTTTTGCTTTCTCCTTGCTAAAGGAACATTTGGAACTTTAGGAACTTTAAGAACTGTGTATGCTGTACATGAAACTTGCTATTTTTAACTTTCTTTTTCCCCTTTGTTTTGGACTGCTGAGTTTCAATATATTGAAACTGATACGTTTGTAGGTAGGGCCTTTCTATTTCTGTGAAGCAGCCATTGCACTCAAGCTGCTACAGAGTTACATGGAGCTTGCTGTAGTTTATGCCATTTAACATTAGCATTTTTTCTAGGAAGGGAGAAGTATACGATGTGTTTCAATAACTGCAATAAGTCTTAAAAACTGCTGCATGATATTGCAGTGTGTTATCCAATTTATTTTGTTGTGTTTCTTCTTTGCAGTTACTTTAAAGAATGCTGCTGAGCTGTTGGAGTTCTCAGTGATGTATAATGCTGAACAGTTAAAATTGTCCTGCTTGCAGTTTATAGGACTCAATATGGCAGCTTTGCTTGAAGCAAGGTAAGGAGGAATGCAATCGTGTTCATGTACCAGCTGTTAAATTCAAACATCATAGAGTCATTTAGGTCGGAAAAGACCTTTAAGATCAAGTCCAACCGTTAGCCTAACCCTATCTATCTGCATTTTGGTGAAAATATCAAATGTCATTACTGGGTAGTAAACAATTATGTTATTACTGGTATCTGACACTCCTGCGACAGACAGAACTTAGTCATGACAGCTTTGTGCAAGGAGAGCTGCTCGCATGGGAAAGACATTTCTGTTGAGTAAAGTCTGTTGCTGTAGTATTATTTTTTGGCATAAATGTCAAGGGATGTTGTGGCTGAGTTTTATAGAAGAATTTGCATAGACTTCGAGTATTAGATACATGTCAGGAAGACTTGGAAGTATGCAGAAATAGGTAAAGTAATGACCTATGATAACTGTATAGGCCTATGGCCTTAAGTAAAGGTAGACCGTTTAGCAAAGTTGCAGGTTTAATCCTGCCTTACAACAAGGGCATTACCTTGCTTATATTTTGTGTTCTTCCTTGTGACTCTGTGACCACAATAAATTGGTAATAATGCCTGTAGGTGAGATTCATCTAAAATGTTCATTTGAATTTTTTATTAATGTGGTTTGATTTTGTTTTTTTTTCTTTCTTAAGCTGGTAAGATAAATTGGTATTTTTTTTTTTTTTAGGACTCTGGATGTTCTAAGTGATGAAGTTGTAAAAGATCTTTCTGTTTATTACAGGAAAATGGTAAGTTGTACAACTCAAGTGCAAGCTGTTTAGGTTTAAAATGAGAACAGATAAGTGATAAATACATACCTGCGGGGTCTGTAGATGACAGGCTGAATGTAGAACATCTGACTCAAAAGCTAAGGTTAGCTGCTGCTATTATCACTGTCATGAAGCTTGTATTTAATTATTCATTAGCCACTGCTGCAACAGTATTGTGTCCTTTAAATTGATTAATTATATATGTTAAATGTATTAATGTTCTGTAATTAACAATTGTTGCATGAAAAAAACATAAGCAAAACCTATGTAAAAGAGCACCTGTTACTTAGAAGAAAGGAGAAGAAAGCAAATTAGTGTTCTCCAGTGTCAAGTTCAGGGTGATCATATAGATTAAAAGCAGTAAGAAGAAGAATGTGAAAGTTGAACTTTAATGCAAAGGGGAGAACCAAGGCACATTATAATCTAGTATTTTTTAACTGGCCAGTAGTAAAAGATTAATGTTTCCAAAACCTTGAAGCATTTTTTGTCAGGACTTATAGTCAGCTGAAAATGCATTCTGCGTCTGTCACTTAAAATAATTCTCCTTCTGTCTTGCTTAAAGGTCTAACTTAAGTTTATAAGCTGGTTAAATAATTAATTACCTGATCTGTAAAAGTGTTTTAAATGGCAGTTGGTATTGGTCCTTTTTCAAGAGATCATATATTTGCTAGCATACAACTTAAGAGAAACTTACTGTAATGGCTTTTACAACTGCAGATTCCAGCTATGGTCAGGAGAGTAATTACTCCATATCCAGATGGACCTGACATAAGTTCTTTTGAGCCTGAAGATGGAGAGAACTTTGTCTTTCTAAGGGAAGAAATGCATACAGAACAAAATTCTCAGTAAGTATTTATTTTTCATCAACATTTTTAACTAGGTCAGCTATATATGGTATTTATTCCCCCTTGGATGGTGCCTGAGTCCCTTTGGGTTCAGAATTGAAATATTAAGAAATAGGAGAAATGGAGATTTCAGACTGTTCTCAGTTCCCTTAAGTATTTAAAAATGTGACAGAACTGCAGTGGAGCACTTTTTTCAATTTATAAGTAGCATGTGAGTAAAGGTAACAAAACAAGTGTTCACATTAGTGTTTGGGGATTGGGCATGTGATGAGTGTGTCTGTGTATGTTTGAGACCAACCATGGAGTTCATAGAACTTCAATGAATCATGAGAAATCAGAAGAGAAAAAAACAGACTTTAATGTACTATAGATCTGTCTGGAAAATTGTGTTAATCTACATTTCTTAATATTAACAGAATTGTCTTGTGAAATACGAAGTTTTGTAGCATGAGTTTTTAATCTGTCAATTTAAAGTGGCTGCTCTCTGGCTGTAGAATAATAAAACAAGTGGCCTGTGTTTAAGAGATGGTAGCAAATGTGATCCAAACAACTGCAGATCACATAGTTTTGCCTTGGTGGTTTTGTGGACTTCTGGTATTCTGTCTTTGAATATTTGTTCTGAAGACACAGAGGTGAGAGCAATAGAATCTGTAAAGTCCTGTCAGACTAACTTAATATGCTGCTTTTCTGTGATGAGCAAATAATAAAATTACAATTGCTTTTTTTGGTACCGCTTTTAAACTGGAGAAATTGACTGTAACATCAAATCTATAAAAAGTTAATTTGGCAGGATGACTTGGTAACATGCTTCCAAATAGTGAAATACGATGTCACTGTGCAGATGAGTTCTCACCTGTGGTACTGTGTACTATTCTGACCACTTGTGTCAAGAAAACTTAAGCTAAATGAGCTAGGTAAGGACTAGTAGATCCAGGGAACTGAGAGGCTATTTTGTATTAGACTTCAAGCCTTTCTGTGTTTTTAAAGGCTAGACAACAGCCTTTAGGGAATAGGGTGGTCCAAGGATTAACACACACACAGACACCCAAGCATTGTAAAGTTACAGTATTGATGCGGGAACGAATAAGTACATACATAGTTATTTGACAAAAAGCTTCTCCAAAGAAGCTTTGTGAAATGGGGTTACTGTAGCTGTGATTAATTTTAACAAAACTACTAGAAATTCAGAATTATATGAAAGATGCCTTTTATTTGATTCTACTTTTCCTAATATCATACATAGGAATGTGTGACATTTTGGCCACATGACCATATACCTTCTTTACTGTAGAAGTAGTATTATCTTGGTGAAAATATTTGTGTTGGGAAAAAGTGAGACCAGCTGTGGAGTTTATTGAACTTTGCTAATTTAGGAGAAATCAAGAAAGAAAAAGGTGGAGACTTGGATGTAGTTTGCTTTATGTCAGTTGCTGCGCCGTGTAGCAGGTTTAATCTGACCTAGGTGGCAGTGCCAGCCTATGCAGTTGCTCTGTCTTCCACTGTCTCAGCAGAAGTCTTTGTGCAGTGTACTAGACCAGAGACTAGATCTAGATTGGAAACAATTTTTTCCCTTCCTCCTGGATTTCTGCCCCATGCTGCTTCAAATCGTTTACTGAACAGTTGTGCCAGTGCATAAGCAGAGCAGGGACAAGCAGCTAGTGACAGCTGGTGGGACCAGGTATTACTGCTTGAAGTACAACCCCTACTGCTGACTGAAAACCTTGACATTGACACCTATAGGTCTGAGGCTCAATTTCTTTGGCTTTAATCCATCTTGGGTTTTTTGTTTTATTTTGTTTTTTTTTTATAGGGAAGCCCTTTTCAAAAGAGCAAAAACTAAGGCAAAAAAGAAGGCACGAAAACGGTCTGACAGCTCTGGAGGATATAACCTATCAGATATTATTCAGAGTCCAGCCTCTACAGGTCAGTGGGAAAGAGCTTCCTTTCAGCTATAAAAACAGAACATAAGAGTTGAATATGCAATGCATTTTTTATATTTCTATGAGGAAATCTTGCAAAAATTATTTTCTTTCTAGTGAACACCATAGTTGAATTTGAATAGTGAAATCTTAGGATTAAGTTTTGTTTGAAAGAATGTTTGTCATATTAAGCTTGTGCCCAAAGTTCAGATTCTGTAAAAGCATGTATTTTATCAGATAAAGTTAATGGACACGATCCTGTGTGGTTTTAATAAGTGGAACATTTCTGCTAATGTGTTGGGGTTTTTTTTCTGGAATACAAAAAATAAATTAGTCACTATTTAATGAAAAGATGGTAGAAGCCTTCATTTTCAACAGAAAAGTGTCAGTGTTACTTCCTATTATGAGACAGACAAAGGAAACTGGAAGGAATCTTATTTTGAATAAATATTTAATATAGTTTTAAAGTTGCTTATACTTATTACAGTCTATTATTGTTGTTTAGTCCAGCTCTCAGATTTAATAGTTCTACTCTCTTTTCTTATTTCTTAGGCTCAGTAAAACTGGATAAAACTAACTCTGTAGAATCACTTCCAGAACTCTTAACATCTGACTCTGAAGGTAGTTACGCAGGAGTGGGTAGCCCTAGAGACTTGCAGTCCCCTGACTTCACAAAAGGATTTCATCCAGAGAGGACTGAGGTTGGATTTCTTTATTCTTAGCAATTCATTTGTGTTTATCTAGTCCATCAAAAGCAGAGTTTGTAATTTGGAGTGTTTCTGAGAAGCTGTTGTCCTTAAAATGGAGTGGACAACTTTAAGTAGTTATTGTTTGTCTGATAAAACAAATAAAAATGAGTATTCCTCATTAAATTTTCTAAGGGTAATGTATTCATGTGGTACCGTAATCAGAATTTTTATATGCTGTAGTGTTCAGAAAATTTTAAACCGAAAGAGCAATTATGTAAAGTCACTATCTACTTCATTTAAAATGCAAAGTAAATCTGAAGTTCAGAAACAAAAAAAAACAAAAATGGAAGCCAAAGACCTCCAGGAAAATTCTGCTGTTCTTTGACTACTGTAGTTGGGCAGAAGTATGGTTCAGGATAACTGAGGCTTAACTGGCAAAATTAAGTTTGAGAGAACGGTGATTATGCTAAGTGTTAAAGCTTTAGAAGCGAACGTCTCCGAGTGAATTTTCCACTATCAAGATGCATATTTGGACTTAAGTGATTCAGGTGAAGTGTGAAGCGGGTAAAAAAACCCACAAACATACAGATAGCAGAGTGATCAGGGATTCACTATGTTATTGCTGGTTTTGAGGTATTCTTAAAAATCTTTTCACTTACACATGTCATTCAAGTTGTCTGTAGCATCACACTTTTTTTTTTCTAAACGAAAAAATGTGAAAATATTTATTCAACACTTTTTTTTTTTTTCTTTTTTGTTTTTTTAGATGAAGGACAAAGCATGCAGTCAGGGTATGAAACCCTCTCAACCTAACAAGGAGATGAAGTCATATAAGGGTTCACCAGCATTGACGCAGTCTGTTCCACAGTCCATTCCCAGTGCCAAAAACAACTCTGCAAGCTCTCCCAATTGGGTAGCAACCAGTTTCAGGTGGAGTAAGAGTTGTGGCGCCTACCTGACTTACAATCACTGTTCTCCACTTGGTGGTGAATGCTAATAATATTCTATTTAGAATAAAAAGTGCTCTGCTCTTCAAAGTGATGCTACATTACTTGACACATTAATTAAAGATTTTAGTAGTTCAATAGAATTGGTACATTTTAAAATTATTATTTGAGAAAAGCAATTGCTAGATGCATTTTTTTAAGTTCTACCAGTCTGGACTTCTAATATCTTTTTTTTTTTTTTTAGAAAGCCTGATTGGTTAACACTTTGTAAAATAGTTGACAGTTTTTTGTAGAATCAGACCATGCTTGAAACCATTAGAAGCACCATTGGACTTTGACATTTTTAAGGCATGCCTTTAGACTTAAATGGTCCGTGAAAATCAACACCACAGGTTTAACTGATACAGTAATAAAAAATTGATTATTAATTTTTATCAGTAGCAGCATCTGCATATGAAAAAGGAGCAGTAATATGATAGACTGAAGTTCTGTCTTGCCTGGTGTCCTGTGTCTGACAGTTGTCAATAAACGTTGAATAGAGAAGAGTTTAAGGATTTAGGGAATCACATAGCGATAATTTCCCACAGTTTTCCCAGGCTCTGTTGGTTTGTAGCTGATGGGCTTTGTTAATACAGGTAATACAGCTGTAGAAATTAAAAGTTGCAGCTCTGAAGTATGTGGTTTGGTGAGCAGGGTCCATTAGGAATTTGTGGTTTTGTCTCACTATGTATTTGTGTAAGCCTAGTCTACGCAGAGAGGGTAAAACATCCCACAACCAACTCATTGGTCTTTAGACTGGTTGGAAGAAGCTCCAACTTCATCTGCTATCTTAAGTGTTCTTTTCAAACATTTTTTAGAGGGTTTCATGGAAGGGGAACAAATACAATCATAGGACTTTGTTATAATGTCTCTGTGCCTTTATGGGGCCTTGTACTCTGTCTTCTCTTTTTCTACTATTGCTGGTATGATGTCAAGAAAAAAGGAGGCAGCACTGTTGTGTAGAATGTTTAAAGGATTAATACTGTAGTGTGTTTGGTTGAACTACTGTGGAGGAGCAGTGACAACAGGGTTTGGTGTGACCTCCCAGTGGTTAACTCACTAGTTAGTCTATGGCAGTTGGGTTTATGTAGGGAGAGACAGAGGGGGTGCTGCTTATATTTTATTTCAAAGCCTGTCCTTGTATCTAGTTGTAACACAGCTTAGTTTATAAATGTCTTTAAGTACACAGGTTTTAATTTATAGTTTTATGCAAAGCTTGGAAATGTCTGGATTTAATTCAAGTTCATTTCTGTGGAAGTTTAAATTTAGGTCTTTTATGAAAAAGAAACTGATTCCTAAAGTTTGAGAATGTCACTGGTGTTTGTACCGAGCTCTGACTTTGCAGAGAGTGTTCTGTTTGCCATGTGAAATAATTTTAATGGTGTTCTTCAAAAAAATGGTCTAATTCAACCTTCATGAAAGAGCTGTGAGCAATGCCTCTCTGATACCTAGCATGAGCAGTTGACTACTAAATAAGTATCCTGGATTTAGGTATCTAATTTTTTTAAAGTAATCATAGTTCACATCTTTTTGTTTCATAGTATAATGAGTCTTGAAAGTATTTTTATAGTGTGCTCTTAAATATGTATATATTTATAAAAGTTTTGTCAGAAACATTCTATTTGAGGTTTGCCATAATTGAGGAAACACACATAAATTATACATCCGGTTACTGATCTTACGTATGATTTAGAGGATTTCAGTGAAGGCTGGAACTGTGGAATGTAAGTAAAAATGAGTGCCTTGTAAGGTAACTTTTATTTTTCATTTAGCCCTGCCAGCCCTCCTGCTATGGATCTAAGAACCATCATGGAAATTGAAGAAAGTATGCAGAAATGTGGAACCATGCCAAAGGCAAATTCAGGGTTGGTAAAAAACCAAAATCTATAAAAGAGAAGTGTGATAGACCAGGCTATTATGAATTTACTTAGTGGTTCAGGCAGTTCAGAGTTTAAAAAAAGCAAGAGAGAAGTTGTCCTATTTGTTTTTGAATGGCTTTGTTTACTTCACTTCATTATGGTGTTTTTCTGTGAGCATACAGAATTTATCCCTTTGTTTTACTATAGTCTGATTTGGTCAATTACTGCAAAAGCAGGTCTTAGCTGATAAAATGTGAAAGAAAGAGCTAGTGAACTAGTATCTTAAATCAGTGGCTTGCTCTGCTGAGCTTTCCTGTTTCCAAAAGGAATTAATTCTTGTCCCTAGGACTCTGGAAATTATTTGTAGACCATTACTGTAATTGATCCTGAAGTTTGTTTCTTGCCTCACAGTCTCTGACCTCCCCCAGCACCAGTGTGTGGATATTGACAGTTGTTCTTCAGATGCAAGCAAGGGTGGTTCTTGCTTGGAGAAGCATCCCAAAGACACAGGGAAACAAATGTACTTTTTCAGGAGGCAGTGGATTCAACCTAGTGTTTCTTAACTGACAACATATGGAAGAGTGCTGGAGATGACTTTGATGACCTTTTGAAGTAAAGGAGAGCTAAGACAGTTGTCCTGGAGCCTAGTAAAGGCTTGCTGGCTAGGTAGATTCAGAAGCTGTGAACAAAACAGCCAAGGCTGAGGAATCAAAATAACTTAGAAAACAAATTATTACAAATAGAAAAAATGGCTATATGCTGTTGTATACATTTCTTACTCATGAATATTTTGGGTTTAAGGGAGCTAAGCTTCCGACAATTTCTAAAAAGAAAAGTCACAAAATTAGAAAATAGTCTTCATCTGGTGGTAGTCCATCTGTTTAGGAGACTTGATTCCTATTATGCAGGTTTTCATTTGTAGACATCTATGTGAAGAATAGTTTTATGATGCTTTTCTTTCTGTCACTCTTGATATTCATTGATCCTCCTTTTGCTCCCCAGCCATCCAACTGCCCCGCCCCCCGCCCTTTCAGCACTCGACAAAGTATTTTTGTCTAGGAAAGTATTCCTCAATTTAATCTGCAAGACTAAAGGTGAGTCATCTCAAAGGACACTGATCTTACATCTTCTTCTTTCTTTGCCATATCAATTCACAGCAGAATGGCGTCTCATGGAATCAAGCTTTCTCAGAAGCAAAGGAAAATGATCGCCCTGGCAGCAAAAGATAATGGATCAGTAACTAGCAGCACAGAGCCTGCTACGCTAATAACCACACCACCCCCACCTACAAAAGTTGCAAAACTGGGGAATGCATGGTATGTTATAAATAAAATATCACTTCTTTTTCTTTGGAGGGTTTTTACATTGAGTAGTCTCTTGGAAGCAGCTTCTTAAATAAAAATGGCCTAGGTTCTGTTCATTAAAAGGACTAGCATTGAACTATTTGTATCTACAGTTGGTAGTAATCTAGAAATTAAAAGGGGGCAGGGAAATGCAATGGTTCAACAGTTCTTTGAATTTTTGCTATAGTGAGTCAGAAGACTGCATCCCATCTGGTTCTTGCCTGCGTGTGATGTGGTATTTGCAGATGGTATCAAAGTGAAGCATAGAAAAAGAAGGTTGAGCACAAGCTCTGAAACTTAATCAGGAAGAGATTATTGAAAACCATTATGAATGCTGTTTTTTTTCCTCTGTCAAAAACATAAAGAAAAATGTTAGCTCTTCCTGCGGGAAAGGGCTAGAATGACTTGGGAGTAGAGCAAAAATAGACCAAAATTATAGATAACAGAGTTATCTCAGTGACCAGAAGCTGGAGGGAGTGATGGATGCTGCTAAGAATTCTTATGGTGGAAAGATGCATAATGGGTTTAAAATTACTTTTAATGCTGATTACACACAATTAAATGTTCAAATTAATATCACAGTATCAAATAGAAAAATGGTTCATCATCTGTTCAATGAATGAGGTATACAACAATGAATGTAATGACGTGCTAGCCCAATTTATGCCTTGTTCATCACATTTACAGTTGGTATTGGATGAAAGCATAAAGGTATAACTGTAAAAGTTGCAAGCTATGTAAATTTAATTTGTTTATTTACTAGAGTATTAATACCTATGTGCATGCTCTTAACCTGAGGTAAATGTTGGGCAGTTTTCCCCCTTCCCTTGTTCAAGAAGGTCTAGACTTTTATTGCAGATTGTTTCTGTACCGGTACCCTAAAAGAACTGGGAGTCAGCCTCCTCTCTCTAGAGCTTATTTATTTATGCCTCAGTGGGAACAAAGCTTGCTGCATACCCACCACAGTCACTTTATTTTAAGTGCAGTATTTTTTAGACAATTTAGCTGGGTTAAATGCTATTGTAGTAGTTTTCCTTTTGTATTGGATAGATTTCAAAGTAAAATAGGAGTCTGTCTTTCAAAGGATAGATCTCTTTTCCACAGTTAGAGCTGTCTCCCTCTTGTGTCTTTTGGCTTTCTTTCCTTTGATCCTTTATACGAATTGGTTGCTCCTTTCAGAAATAATAAGCATCTGTTGGAATCTTTGCCTTTCTGCTATGCTCCTGTAAGTTCAAAACAGACATATAGTCTATTAGCTATTTAATGAGTGTAGGGAGGGAAAAAAAATCTCACTAGCTGGCTGAGGAAAAGGTAGGCTGCTTCCTGGCAGTAGTTGGTTCCTGAGGTGTGTTCTGTGTTAAAAGGGTTTAGGGTAATATCTAGAACTGCTTGCTTCTCTGCTCCATTTTATGTATCTGTTACCTTATCTTTCTTTTTTGGATGGATGTTGTTATGATCAGCACCTTGAGTTTGAAGTGCCTTTAGATTTATTTCAGATTTCACTTAGGTCTGTTGATATGCTATTATTTTAGTTTAAGACCATAGTAATAACAGTAATATCCCAGAACATAACAGTGGTAAAATAGAGCTGGTGTTCAAAATACTTATCAGTAACGTATGGGAAAAACTGTGAGAGTATGTTGTAATCATCCCAAAATTGTGCATTGTAAATCAGGTAGTAATTGATTCTAAAATGGCATTCTACTTCCATTATGACACCAGAGCAAGCTTTGCTCCTCTAGTGGACACCATACAGTACATTCAGCCTTATGGTTAAAGGGCTTTAGTATTTTACAGGGCCCACCAAGGATCATGTCAGTCTGATCCAAAATGGGCAGTTGTTTGGTGAATTCAAGGTAGTGTGGCATGACGTGTCCTTCAAGTGGTGATTCTGACAGTGGTGGCTGGGATCCCAACAAGGGCCAGTGAGAGAAGGGACAAGAAATCTCTGTAAGCATCTGTATATCATGGGTTGATTAGAACTAAAACAAAATAGTTATATACCATGTATTTCTGGTGTCCAGCTTAAAAGTTATAGAGGTACGTTCCTACCATAGTTATTTACAAAAATGAACTGCCTGATATGACCAGGTTTTAAAAATAGCCATCACACCATATTTCAGGTGAATCTAAGAAAAGGTTGAAGTATTTTGTTTTGATTTATACAAGCAGGACTTAGATATCTGTCTTCTCAGTTTTTTTTCAACCAGGTACACCTAGTACCAAAATTTAGGGTCTCATTTACTTCCCTAGCCCCCAAAAGTTATTTTGATATAATATTGGGCAAAGCCCACAATTTTTTCTGACCTCTGAACTGTAATTGGGACCTCCACAATAGGAGAAACAAGGTTTGCAAGATTTGTGTTACGAATTCTAATGAGTGGATGAATTTCAGAATCCTTTACACCGATCCTCTCAAATACTCAAAAGAACATGCTACCTGCTTTACATAGGTGACACTGCAGGTCAAGCAGCAAGTTATTTGGCTTAGCTAATGGAGGTGTTGCAGGGCAATTATAGCTCTGAGGCTTAAAATTTGCTGTGAGAGACTGATGGTTGAATCAGGTGGTGACCAACACAGGAAATACTGAGTTATGCTATCCCTTATTGCATTTTAAAAAAAAAATATTCCATCTACTGTTTTTAATCTTACTACTAATGTTATAATAACACACAAACAATATGTAACCTAACATCTGCAATGACATTGTATGCAGCCTTACATACACAAATCACACTGGCACATTCACACACTAATTTATGCATTGTTACAAACCCACCACCTTTCTACCCATCAGTGACTCAGCATGGCAGTACCAGGGAGGCGATGCTCTTGTGCACTACTTGATGGGTGACTCAGAGGTATGTCCGTGCTGATGTAGGAGGACAGTTATATCTGTCCAGGGGTGCTGCTGATGAGGTGGACTGGGGCCTCCATGAAATACACCTTTTCCTCAGGCACCCAGCAAAGGCAGGGGCCTTTCTGTGTTCGGTGGTCACAAGTGGGTCTTCTCTGGAGTCTTCAAAGGAACTTCTCCATACCTGCCATACTGTAGCTTGGGATGTTATCAGTGATCACTGGTGTAGGTATTTCATGGGTATTTTCAGCCAGTCATCTTAAATATCATCAGTTAATTTCCTTTTTTGTTTTACTAGCCATTTTCAAGCTGCAGTTTTATATAGTTATCTCTGACAGACTTTGGGTATCAAGGGAAGGGACTACAAGAACTCCTCTCCGCAGGAGGATGTTTGCATAGGGCGTCTGTCTTTCACTAGACTGGTCTTTCCTTTCTCCCCTTCATATACAACTTTTAGATACAACAAAGCCTGAAGTAGGTTTTGGAGGACATTGCGTAGCGTATCTAGTTACCTGGGCTTCTTCAGAAGGCTTTTATTTTTTTTGTTCCTGAAGTCCTATTTTTCAATGTAAGATAAATGATTCTTTAGAAGTATTTGTACTGATTGACTTAAGTGTGTGAGCTAGATGCCTCTAGTTAAATGATTTACTTCTTAATACAGGAAATAAGATACTAAGAGAAGCTGTGATAAAAGACATATAAAAATATAGGGCCTATGTCCTTGATCTGACATCTGAATAGTTTGACTAGTCATGCTATTCATCTGCTCTCTGACAGATAATACTTTACCTGTTGGATGTTACTTAATTTTAAACTGCCAACTGCCTATGAACTGTTCCTTGCATTTAAAAAGCAAGGTTGGACTGATTTTTGAATATGCTTAGATTAAGTGTCTCTAGAAAGTAAAGTATATTGTGATCTTAAGGTTCAGATTCAGTGGTTTGTGAAAGGAGCTGGGCTCTGTGTTACACAAACCATCTTAAATGGAAAGGCCAGGGTATGCTTCAGGAGGATGGAATCCAGTCTAACGCTCATGTGGTCACCACACATGATTCTGTACGTTTCTCTGCAGCGTTCCTCTGGCTGCTGATACGGAAAATGCCGGTAGCTCAAGAGTTCAAGCAAAGAACCAGTGGGAGGTATATTTAAAATTATGCCCAGTGGCTGGAAGGGAGCATTTGTTGAATAAACTTTAAGTTGCTTTAGGCAAACCATCAATTATTTGATTACCCCTGCTAGTTGTTCGAAGTATTTTTGTATGTAAGGTAGAATGGTGTTACTCATCTGCTCTAATATTATATTTGCAAAGTTATAATTCACAATGGACTGTTAGAGTGCATTTGGCAATAGATTGAGCTTTCCACGTGTGCAATATAGTCAAAGCCATAGAACGTGTGTTCCAATGAAATGAGATACTCATCTTGGATGTGCAGTGAGCGCACTTGCCAGGAGGGTGTGGGACCTTCCAGATCTTTTTTTGGTTGAGAAAAAGACAGAGTCTATCATACACAGTGTCCTACCTTTTCCACCAAAAGAATCCTCCAGTTTCATAGTTTTTAGCAGACTGAACCTATGTTTCCTCCTCTGATGAAAAGTGGAAATTATAAGGGTGACACCCCCCACCCCACCACCTGTAGCAATACTTTTCAGAGTATGTCATGCAAGAAGCTAGGTGTTAACTTTATCGGTTCTCCAAACCTACTTTGATCGAGGGAGGTGATGTTTATTTGTTTTGGTTTTTTTAAGCTCAGGAGAGGCTATGGCTTTTCAAGAGTGGAAGCATAAAGAAATTTGAAGTCTTTCTGGAGAATTAACAATTGTGTATTTTAATGTCTAGGTTGTCAGTTTGTCAGTATTCCAGCTTATATTGAAATCTCAACAAGCTGGTTTGGAACTTCATGCTTTGAAGTTTTGCAGTTACAGCTTCAAGAAACTTAGTCATATTCCCCTTTTTTTTTTAAAAAAATAAATGTATAAATTAGTGTTTCTGATGCTACAAATTGGATAGAAACAACAATGTATCAGGCAGGATAAGCTGGAATTTAGAGTTGTTACTGTTAGGAAAATTTGTACCAATTTAAGCCTAACCATTTTAAGCCACTGGTAATTATTTTGGATAGGTTCACAAGCTGAGAATGATGCAGGGTTGATTTTCTTTTGGTGGTGTGGGGAGGGTTGTTTTGGGTTTTTTGGGGGTCTTTTTTGGTGAGGTGTTACAAGTGGATCTGATTGCAGTACAGAATTGTCATGAAAATGGATAGGCTATTTAAATTGCTAGTAGCAGAAGCAGCTTCTTTAACAGCAGATCCCAAGGGAACCATTTGCCTATAAGTGTAATAAGTTTGGGGAAGTTCTGGTCAAACGCTTGCCTGGACTCTTAGGTGCCAGCTGGTGGTAGGAATAGAGGATGTGCAAAACAACTGAGCCCCTTCATCTGGAGCTTCCCATTCTGCTTTCTATACCTTCTGCACTGCTCATGCAATATATAAAAAACGACAACAAAAAACCCCCCCAAACTTAGGTGTGGGGTGGTCTAGCAGGGAGTTCAGACATCATATATAACTTTCAGATGCTTTTGTTGTAAGATTTCAGATACAATGTTGCAGTGTTTTAATTCCCTCATGTTTGTTATCTTAAATTGTGTACCGCATAGATACAGTTTCAAAGTCTTTGGCTTCAAATGCTTCCCTTCTTATGGCAGCTGCACAAACAATTAATATTGTATAGAAAGCTTGTTTTACTTCCGTAGTGCTTGTAATTGATCTCTTGTTTCTTTCAGCAGAGCTATTCTTCCAGTCTGTATTTTGTATGTTTGACAGTGAGTGGGACTGCTATGCTTAGTAAAGTTAACTAAAAAAATTAATTCCAAAGTCTTGATGGGTAAGGGAAAGACTAATGGTAACTGCCTTGAATTCTGTAAATAAAAAGGCTTTTGGATCAGAAAGCGTTGAGAATAGCTATGATGCTAAATTGCTGTATTTTCATACTGGTTTATTTTTGAAAGAAACTATGCAGGCTCTAGTTCAGTAATAGTGCACATTATACTTGGGCAAGTGAAAGACAGCGAAGCATGTCAGTTTTATGAATTGTGATTAAGTGATTTATAGAGCCTCCAACAGGTATGAGTAACTCATTCAACATCTTGGAGAAAGAAGATCAGTTATACTTGACTTTCATGGTGGTAAACTAACAGTATTAGAACAAAAGTACTAGAGCACTGTGTTATTTATGAGAATCCTTTTCAAGGAATAATACTGTTAGAAAAGGTACAGCTTGGCTAAGACAAGGTTACTGTGAAAATACAATTGCTTTTTAAGAGTATGGGTTGGGGTGGGAATAGATGGACAGGTGGGTTTAGGAGGTTGTGGTGTTGGGTTTGTTTTTTTTTTGTTTGTTTGTTTGTTTTTTTTTTAACTTCTAATGAAGTTTGCATGCTACTGGCCAGTTATGTTCTCATAGGTATTTATTTTCTGATGTTTACCTATTTGACCCAAAGTGACTTATTTTAGCAAATGGGGTCTAGCAGGCATGATAGTGAGATACAAAAGCTAAGTAATATTGTGGTTTTATTTTTACTAACTGAGAAGGCCCTCTTTGCTATCTGAATCATGGAACAATGTGGAATTGGAAAGTGCAAGTATAAAATGAGTTGTTCTTCTGCTTGTGTATTGTGGGTTTTGGTTTTTTTTTAAGGTCATCTTCATTACATTCTGCTTTGCCAAAGTCGTTCCGTGATCTTGTAATGGAAGAAGAAAAATGTATGAGTGCAAATAATTCACCTGGTACTGGTATCAAAAGAGCTGGATATAAAGGAACTGAGGATTCATCAGTCCAAAACACCATAAGGTGAGAGAGCAATCTTTTCCTAATTGATCAACCATTATACAAGAACCACAATAACCGGTTTAAATTCTGCTGAAATAAGAAAGCATAAAATTGTCCTTAAAAAAAAAAAAAATCCTGTAAGCATACTTTTAATGACTCTGTTCTTGGGACTTTATGAACAGAATACTCTTATGAATAGGAAACTTAATTTAGCAGTTTAATGCCACTGTTAATATTTTGTTTGAGGTCCAAAGTGTTTGTGTCCGTATATATGGACACGTATGTGTGTGTCTATGTGTGTATGGGCACAAACACTTCAGGCTCCAAAGAAAATATGCGCACATGTGTGTACATTTGTATATGTATGTATGTATAAAAATTATAAACCTGTATTTTCTAACTTATGTAGAAATTAGATATTCTTTAGCATTCAGATATGGCATGCATGAAACGGAGTTTGCTTAAGAGTATTTCTGTGTTACCACTGAGTGGATAAAGTCAGTTTATTTAAACACAGTTCTGGCGTTTCCTGTTCTGAGTTTTCATATAAGATGACTCAATCGTTTAAGTGCAATTTTTCATGTATTAAGAGGGGTAACTGAAATATTGATGCATTGGTTATATCTCTGTATTATGATTACTGAGGGACTACAACTCTAAGGAAAAAAAATTGTTCTGAGGTGCATGTGAATTATATGTTTAGTTATTAGACAATATTGCTCCTTGGTCAAATTGTTTTAGCCATGCATCCTCTCGCTACCTGCAATAAAACCTCTGGTTTAGATTAAAATAAATGTCTAAGCTGAGGAAAGAAATCTCAGCCTTATTCCTGAAGGTCTGTGTGACTGAGTTGCCCACCCACCTGCATCTTTTCCCCCTATCATTAGTAACTTTGAGTGCTATGTATTTCAAATATATTTATGAGACAGAGGGCCTGAAAAATCTTAGACTTTTGCACCACTGCCTGGAAGCAGCGCAGGGCAGCTGCCCCACGGTGGTAGGAGAGCCAAGGGTGACAGCAGGACCACCCAGGCTGTGGCTTCCCTGGCCAGGGCACAGCCCCACTGTGCCAGAGTGAGGTGAGCTGGGTAGACTCCGTGATGGAAACCAAGGTGAGCCACAGTCAGTCAGTGCAGACAGGTCTGTTGGGATGAGGCAGGGTTGAGGTCAAACCTGTAAGTCAAGTCAGGGTCAGGAACAGCAAGGCAGTGTAGCTCAAGAAAGGCCTAAGACTGAGGGGCTGAGCTTAAATTCAGCTCCTGAGTAAAGAGGGGGAGCCACAGCTCTTCCTTACAACTCAACTCTATTCGCAGAATCACAGAATGGCAAGGTTTGGAAGGGACCTCGGGAGATCATCTAGTCCAACCCACCTGCTAAAGCAGGTTCACCTAGAGCAGGTTGCACAGGACATCATCCAGGCGGGCTTTGAATATCTCCAGAGAAGGGAACTCCACAACCCCCCTGGGCAGCCTGTTCCAGTGCTCTGTCACCCTCAAAGTAAAGAAGTTCTTCCGCATATTCAACTGAAACCTCTTGTGCTTCAGTGTGTGCCCATTGCCCCTTGTCCTGTCTCTGGGCACCACTGAGAAGAGTCTGGCTCTGTCCTCGTGACATCCACCCTTGAGATATTTGTATGTGTTGATGAGAACCCCTCTCAGTCTTCTCTTCTTCAGGCTAAACAAGCCCAGCTCTCTCAGCTTTTCTTCATAGGGGAGCATAGTCATAGCAGCCTGACTCAAGTTAAGGCAGCTGTGATGAGGGAGAAGAGTTTGCAGAGCCTGTTGGTGCACAGGGAGCCCTGACACCCATTACCTCCCAGTTTTTCTTATGAACTCCTCTTCCATCCCCCTCCAAAAGGGTGTCCCCTCCATAAGGAAAAGAAATCTCTGCTGGGCTTTCCTCTTGGTTGCTCAGCTTGTGTAGAAGGTGTTTCCCTAGGACAGAAGTAGTACGTGTCCTATTGGTAAATAAAGAACAAACCAAGAGTAGAAATATAGGAACATTGTGTGTGTGATGGTGTTAGAGAGGTAGGAGGAATTTGGAGAATATATGTGATGGGTAGGCATTCTTCAGGAACAGAAGGATAAAGCCAAAGTAATTGTGGTAAGTGGAGATGTAGGGACACAAAGCACAAATCTTCAGAAAAGCAGGTATCATTAATTTTGTTGCTAGAAAAATAATAAAGCTTTTTGTCATGTGGGAGGCAGCAAGGGCTGGTGATAGGGGAATTTGCACTGGATGCTATTATTAGCTTTGTCACACCTGCTCTGTGATCTTCATAAAGTAATTTCTTTTCCTTTTGCATTGCTCTGTCTAGCCTGTGCAGTCTGGCCAGTCTGCATGCTCTCAAAGTGGATTATTTGAGCTGAATTCAGGCCTAATACGTTAGCTGTCTGAAAATGATACATTAAGCTAGGGGGGCCTAGATGACTAGATTGACTATAATCAGTTGGAAAAGGTGGCACTTCCAGAGCTATTTCAGGTTGTTTTGAATTGTGTCTGAAGATGCTTATTTTCTCTATTAGGTATAAAGAGCCTGGGTGACTAGTTCATCCATCTGAAAGTTAGGAGTTGAGTTTCTAGTTTGAGGTAATTTTATTCTTTGGCTGTACAGTTCCTGTCACAGTAGGCTCTGATTTTTGCCTGCAGCATTCAAGGTTTATTTCTGTGAAGATTAATTATCCACATCCTTACCTCTTCCTTTTTAAGGAAAGGAAATTGCATGTGCGTAGGGCACAAGTAATTCTCATCTGTTGATGTCAGACTCACTGATGAGACACTGAAGATACTTGTGTGGCTACTGTTCCTGCTTTGTCTTTTTTTCTTCCAATAAACTGTGCAGTAATTAAACTGACAATTTTCTTAAGTCTCTGGCTGAAGGGGTTTTGGTGGTTGCATAAACACTCTTCCATATACTGTCACCTTCCAATTTATGCAACCCAGAAATTTTCTATAGATGAACCATGTCATGAATGTGGAGATGTGAACTGGATTGAGTCCAGAGGCAGCTCAGCCCAAAAGCTGGGTTGTGTGGATGTGGCCGCATTGTTTCCAGGGACAGCTCAGCCTTGGGAGTTACGCTGTGCAGCTGTGCATGTGTAGCTCATAGTCCAAGCTGAAAACATAGGCCTGACATGACTTAACTTGTGGCAGCCTGGGTTGTCTTCACTGTGTTACTCCAGGGAGCAGTGAAGAGTCTTAGTGGAAACAAGTCTTTGTGGCTTCGCGTGGGAATGGCCTAGTTCTGGCATGGCTAATAATGAGCTAATGAGTAGTACATGACTCAAATGGTACAGCAAAACCCAAGAGGTTCTGCAGGAGACCAGGCTTTGCGTTCCTTTTCTGAGAGCAGTCATTAGATCAGGGAGGCACTGGACCTGAACTGGCTTCAAATGAACAAATCCTCAAGAAACACTGGGAAGCTGAGTGCTGGGACATCTTGGTGGCTGTGCCGGAGTCACGGCAAGTTCAGCCAACTGAGTTAATCAGGTTGGTTCAGTACTGATGATACTTGGCTGGTTTGTTTCCATGCAGAACCACTTATGTCTCTGCATCAGTCTTTAATTTTCAAGACTTCCAGGTTTCCAAGTTCTATATTTTTGAGGCTTTTTTCCATTTTTCTGTATATGCTAGCCTCCCATTTCCTGTCTGTTCCATTTCTCCTAGTTATTTTGATGCCAGCTGAGGAATTAATCTAGCATGTTGAAATATCTGCAGTTGATTTAATATCTGGACTGAGTGTCTTGCTAGCAAGAAACACAGATGTACGTATGTACAAGCAGCCTCAAAATATCTGAACTGCTTCCTACATTTTAAAGCCACATTTAAATTGAGGGACATGACACAGGTATTTAAACTTACCTTTTAATTGATCACTAGTGTGTGCTGTGACGCTGGAACTATTAAGTCCAGTTTTTGGAAATGTCTGTTGTGGTTTTTTTGGTGGTTGTTTGGGTTTTTTGGTTTGTTTAGAAGTCTTACTCTGGAAAGAACTTTTTATCTGTGCTGAAACAGGCTTGTTAAGTACAGCAATCTACTTGGATTCATTATAGTAGTGCTGTGAGTTGTTTGGATTTTGAGTGGGAAGAAGAGCATAGCTGTCGAATGGGCTGGGTAGATGTTGGTTACTGTCAAATATACAGGAAGGTGAGCATTATTAAAGCAGGTGGAAAAAGAGATAAAGTTGAGAGATGACTCCAGAATAAAGGCATTTAGTAAGTTGTACAAACATGCTCTTAATTAAACAAACCAGCAAGCAAAAAACTGCCTTCGTCTCCTCTTCTTCCTTTTCTCTGGTCCTTTCCTGCTTTTTATTACATTACTATCTTTCGTAAGTGCAGTAAAAGCTGGAAGCTGTTTTTTTCTAGGTTTCAACTAAAAAGTAGTCCCCTGCTGCTGAAATCATAGAATAATTTAGATTCTCTAGTTCGGCCTTCTGCTCAAAATAAGTCAAACTAGATCACTTTGCTCAGAGCCTGGTCCAGTTGAGTTCAGACTGCCTCCAAGTATGAAGATACCCCAACTTTTCTGGGCAACATGTTCCAGGGTATGATCATCCCCATAGTGGGATTTTTTTTTTTTCCATTTGTCTAACTGGGATTTCCTATTTTGCACCCTGTGTATGTTGCCTCTTATTCTTTCACTGTGCACCTCTAAGAAGATTCTTGCTGCATCTTTTTTCTACCCTCCAGTTAGGTTGTTGAAGACAGCAGTGAGATCTCCCCTTTGCCACCTTCTTTTAGGATTAACAAAGCACAATTCTTTGTCTTGTGCTCCAGCCCCTTATCTTGGTGGCCCTCCACTAGATTTGTTCCAGCCTGACAGCATCCTTCTTGTACTGAGGAGCCCAAAACTGGGTATGATATTCTGTATGTAGACTATCAAATACAGCATAAAGGGGAAGAATCACTTCCTTTGACTGCCTGGCTATGCTCTTGTAGCCCAGTATGCAGTTGGCCACCTTTGCTGCGAGGGTACCTGCCAATTCATCTTCGACTTGCTGTCAGCCAGGACTCAGCAGGTCCTTCTCTGCAGAGCTGTTTTCTAGTGAGTCAGCCCCTGGCCTGTACTGCTGTGTGGGGCTATTCTTTTCCAAATACAGGACTTTGCACTTGCCTTTGAAATTCATGAGTTCTCGGTTGCCCATTTCTCCAACCTCTTGGGGGTCTTCTGAATGGCAGCCTGGCATCCAGAATATGGACTGATGCACCCTTTCTCCCCGTCCATCTGTGGCCTTGCTAGGAGCATGCTCCCTTCTACCAAAGACGCTAAATAGGATTGGTCCCAGTATTGGTCCCTGAGGACCACCACTAGTACTTGGTTTCCAGTTGGACTTTGTACAACTAATCCACAACCCTTGAAGCCCTTTAATCCAGCCCATTTTCCACCTATCTTGGAGTCTATTTACTAGGTCCATATTTTTCAGACTGAGTTTAAGGATATGCTAACAGAACATGTCAAAGGCCTTGCTGAAGCCAAAGAACATGACATCCGCTGCTCTGTGGTTGTCTGCAGAACCTGTCATCCTATCACAGAAGGCAATCAGGTTGGTCAGACACAATTTGCCTTGTGTCGTAAAGCCATGCTGGCTGTTCCCAGTCATCATCTTGTCCCACATGTGCTCAGAAATTACTTCCAGAAGGATTTGCTCCACAACCTTCCCCAGGGTTGATGTGAGACTGATAGGTCTGTAGTTCCCCATATCTTCCTCCTTGAAAATGGGTATAACATTTTAGCTTTTTGTAGTCATCAGGAAACCTCTGTGGTTGGTTGGTTTGTTTTTCTTCTTGCTAATATAGAAAGCCCTTCCTTTTGTCCTGCACATCCTTCAGTTGTTTCAGCTCCAGCTGAGCATTGGCTCTTACAACTCTGTCCCTGTGCACAGCAGTAATATTGCTGTTTTCCTCTGGTGTAGACTGTCCCTGCTTCCATGGTTTATATGGGTCCCTTTTGAATGTGAACTCCATGTAGAGTTGCCTGTTCATTCCTGCAAACCTTCTGCTATGCTTGCTTGACTTAAAGGACATTGAAATGATCTGGTTTTGTGTTTGGAGGAGGCTGTCCTTGTATATCAGAAATCAGTCCATATACTGTCTATATGAAATGTAGTCATTCTCTCTTGTTCTTTCCTTTGCAAAGTTAAGAGATATTTTTTAGTCTTCTCTTGGAAAACGATCAGTGAAAGACTCAATATCAGTTACTCTTTCTTCTCTGCATCTATGACAGTTTAGATTATTCTTCCTTGAACCTAAGAGACCAAACCTGAAAGCTCATCCAAATAAGCTTTGTCCAGTGTGGTATATGTTGGCAAAACTATTTGTTTCAAATGGAAACAACTTCTTTCCCAGCCACATACTTCTGATTCTTTATCATGATCAGTACACCCTGGATTCTCTTTTTTTTCCCCTTCAAGCTGAAAAACTCCCAGCTCATAGCTACTACAGCCTTCACTTCACACAGTCTTTTGTTTCATACTTCTGAATTTCCTTTTCCATTGCTTTGTTCCACAGCCATACTGTTCATTTTTATACTTTGCTAAATTAATAGCATCTCTTAATATTTTCTACTCATTTGAGCTTTGCTACTTATTGTGTCCACCAATGTTAACTTGGTTAAATTTCTGTTAGTTAACTTATTCTCTAAAATAATGATTAACCCAGCTGTAGAGTGAATAAGGAATTAGCTAAGTAGGAGAGGTATAAGAAACTTCTTTAAAAAAAGAATAAATGGCTATGTGGCACTTGACTCAGTGTCTTACAGAATTCCGATATTCATTTATCACACTTATTTGGCATGACCTGATGCCTTTCTTAAATAAAATAGGATTCTCTAACCTGCCATTGGTTTTCTTTTACCAAAGATAAAACAGAAAAAAAATCTACAAGGTACTGATTTTCTACCTTTTTTCTATTTTTAACTATGATTCAACACCTATGGAGAATGCATTGCATATTAATGAGGTCAAAATAAAGGAACTGCAGCTATATAGATACTCAATCTGGAAAAGGGTACAGCAGATTTGACCGCTCATGCCATGGAGCTGTTGTTTCATGTGTCAGTTCTTCCAAAGCTTTGGAATAGTGGTTATCTGGAAATGTCCAGTTTGGAGGGTACCACACCTTTTTGGTTTCCTCTCCATACAGTTTATCACTGGCTGGCCTGCCAGTGTCTGATCTGATCACAATCACTGAAAATGGAGGGGAAGGATCATCTTGACTAATGTGAACTGTGCTTTCCTGGTGGAAACACAGCAGCGGTGTGACCTGGCAGAAGGTGTATCTCCTGGGTTTGATTCAAGGAAGTGACACTGTAGAAAGCCTCTTTTGAAGTCCACTCTTATGCCCTGGGCAGCTGTTGCTGCAGATATGTATATTTTTCTCTGAGCAGTTAAATTTGTGCTCATTCTGTTCTTTGAGTAGTTGACTATTTGGAGGGCAAAATTGTATTTTGTGACAAAAATCTAGGCATGGTTCATTTAAATGCCATTTTTTATGATGGATGTTGGATGTTGCATTTCAGATTTGCTGAGATCTTGCCTTCGTTGCTTAGCGGTAGGAATGATGGTTCTTGTTGTCCTTGGAATTGCATCCTGAGGAAAATATTCCAGGCAGAGAACTTAGCAGTTACTGGAATACTCTTAGCTTTCTATAGATTTTTTCCTCTTTTCCAAGAGTTTGTGGCCACTTACAGAAGATTACCAAAGCCTTAACGAAAATTGAGACTGATTTATTGAAATACCAACACCCTTAGAGTTTTTTACAATGCCATAGACTAATTCAAAAAAGACTGCTAGCATTTCATCGTATGCTGTAACAGAGTTTTGGAAATCACAAAATTTGCAAATGATAGGTATTAAGTAACGGGGATAGGTCCCTCTCCTCCTACTGATGTAGGATTTTTCTGACAAATATACTTGTCTCTTAAGGCATACAGTGTACCAGATGTGAATTCTTTTTGTTGAGAGGTTAACATTTTGCAACTGAATAAAATACCGTCCTGTTGGGAACTCTCTTGATATTTCAGGATTTGTTTTTCAATTCGGTTAGTTCTAGTTTTATGCTATTGTTATGAATGTGGGAGGTGGTTGCAGGACATGTAATGTCCATAATTTCTGGGCTTATGCTTGAGGAAATAATTGTAGCACTGATTCCTTTACATAAAATGCTTAATTTCAATACAGGACAGTTGTTTGGGTTTTGGGTTTTTTTTTGTCTTGAAGCCATATTCTTTTCGTATGGATTGCAAACATTTGTAGTCACTGGTGTTAGTGCATAACTGAGTTGACCATTTTCCATGTAAAAAAGACTCTTTTTTTTTTGTTTGTTTTGTTTTAAAGTCTTTTTTCAAATGTTAGGAAGTGCCAGAATTAATGTCCAAGCTGAAAATATCCATCTGGTAGTCAGAAATGAGCATCAGTGTCCCCTCTAGTCACAGTATGACACTTAAAGACAAATTCAGCATTGCATCCTAATGCCTTTCTTGTGGAAAAACCCTACACGTTTGTAACTGCCTACTGTAAATTTGTACTTCACAGTATGATGTAGGAGAATGCTCTGTCAGAGACTTTCACTCTCCTTTCCTACCTTTTTCCAGGTGCACCACTAGAAGTAGCTCAGGTCTGGAAGATCATGTTCTGGATTCTCCACAGCTGGAGAGTCATAAGTAAGTTTGACAGTGGCTTAGATTCTGGAGCTTGTTTTCTGTGTGTTATGCTGACCTTGTTCTTGATGTTGCCTCATGATGTCGTTTGTTTTGGGTTTTTTCTTTTTTTTCAGTCCTTGGTTAGCAGCATCACCAGCCAGCTCTCCTGTGATAGCACCTGTCATGTTTTCAGCTATCGTAGAGGAAGAGCTCCAGCAAGAAGCTGCTCTTATTAGGAGCAGAGAAAAACCTTTGGCTTTGATCCAGGTACAGTGCTAAGTTACTGCAGCTGTGAAGTAACACAAGGAGTTCCCAACGGCTGTTTCAGAGATCAGTTTTTAAGATGAATTATGTATTGGTACACTTAGTATCATTTGCATTATGATATTAAATATCTTTAATTATAACTTCACATTGCTGTTTGATAAGGAAGGCCTATATTAAAGTCAAATTGACTACTGAGTCCATGATTAATGCATTCACAGCATCAGAAAATGGTTGAGGTTGGAAGGAACCTCTGGAAATTGTCTAATCTAATCCAAACCCCTTCATAACCACGATACTGGTGTTAAGTGTCGATCTGACGCTGGCATACGTGTTCTTTTTTTCCTTCCAGATAGAGGAATGTGCTATTCAAGATTTATTGATCCACTATGAAGCTTTTGACAACCCTGATGAATTTGTGACCGTTGAAAGGGCTCCACAGGGACCTATAGCAGCACCTATGTGGAACAAGCACTAATTTGTACTCTTCACAGTCCATGTTGTATGTGCACTTCTGAAGTTCTAATTCTTGTAACAAGTAAAATGGGACTGGAAGAACAGGAATCACGTAATTTTTAACATCAGCATTAAAACACTGCACATAATCACTAGGTATTTGTTAGAAAGAATGGAGATAACGTGTTCACTGTGTCCTTTACCCCCAGTATATATTGTATGTATGTTTTGAGAGAATTTCTTTAGCAAGACATATTATTAGTAATGTTACATGAAGCTGTAGATTTGCAAATGCATTTTCTAATCTTAAATTGTGAAGGTTTTTTGTTATATTCACAGGTGGCTGAAAAGCGAGTGCTTATTTTGTGATTTAATGTGGAATTGAATGTACAGAATTATACATCTTTAAAGTTTGGGGCGGGGGGGAGTATGTTCTTCAGAGCTTTCTGGCAAATGGGGAATATTGGAAAAAGTTTGTGCTTGAACTTCATGTAAAAGTACAGTTTGACGATGCAGTTTTCCTTAAGCTATGTATGCAAGTACTGGTTCCCTGATTGTTGCGGCCAGTACTTTTTACTGTCATGCTCCACGACGAACCTCTACGCTGTGCCTAAGTGCCCTGCCGTTGCCTGCTCTCAGTTCAGTTGTGCATGTTTTGTCACTGTTGTGAGACTGGCCTTTGAGCAGCCCGCTCTGTTGTGAAGTAAAGCACACAGTTGAATAGAACGTGGAGGCACTTAATTAGCTCATCTGTAGTTTTATTCCGGTAAATGTGGTACAGTTTTAGAATCACTGTGTTTAAGGTACAATTCACTTGAAATGCTGGGGAAATAAAAGATCTGTGTACTCATTGTTAAAGCTATAGGGATGAATGCTTGACTGTGGAATTTGCAAACACCTAACTTTCAAAGATTGTCATAGGTGGCTTTCAGTATCGTGTGTTCCAAAGTTCTCTGTGCCTCGTTTAAACA
>NW_009260763.1:421950-432006 GCF_000687185.1 Egretta garzetta
AATATTCTGTCTAGTTTGTCTGTATAGGTGTGTTTGAACTTGTACTTTTTCCGTAGTGTCAGTAATCACGAACTCTGGAAAACTGGAATTGAGAGAGCTACAGAAAATGAATGTAGAGAATTGATCACTGTGTGATAAAAGAATCTTGAAAAATACCTATGTAGATATGTCTAATGGTTTCAGGTCAAGCTACACCAAAAAATCCCCCACAAAAATTGTAAACAAATGCAATAAACCATAAAATCTTGATTTACACAAAGTTAGTATACTTTTATGTGCTGTCTATATATAATCAACACTTCAGGTAACTATAGGGTAATCTAAAAGTATTTCTTTTGTGTATGAAACAAGAACGATAGGCATTTTGAAGTTACACAGGCAAAGGAAGATGTAGCTTTTAATTCAATTTTAAATTCTGGTGGTGATTCATTCACTATACTGATGACAATACTTGCATTAAGTGCTTTACTTGATGCTCTGCAGGGCCTTAGGGCCTGCTGAAACCGTCCTCCTGAATTAAAAGAAAGCTTATGTACTGTGAGAAATTGCTATAAAAGCAGGGGGCCTTTCCAGGTGTGAACCCAATTTGTTCTCAATATAAAATTATTGTAAAGTTGCTAATTTGCATTTTGATTTTTTTTTTTCAAAATTGATTAGAATATGCTGTTCAAAATATTCTCCTGTCATTATAAGAGGATTCATACTTCCACAGTGCCCAGGAGCTTGGCTACTTTTAAGTTCTGGGTTTATTGCTGCAGTTTGCTTATGGATTGTCGCTGGTTATGCTTAATATTCACAAAACAAAGTGAAGAATGTTCGGCATGTCACTTTTCTGAAATTGAGAACATTTTTTTAAACTGTTGTGTGAGAGCAGCTTAAGGCTAAAATGTGTCACAGGAAGCTGTGTTAACTTACAGATTCCATTTTTATTTAACTGCCTTAAAACTTGGAAGTTAACAGAGTTTAAAATGTCTGAAGCATACTTAAAAAAATTAAAGTTATAGTGGAAACAGAAACATTTCTAAATCCCTGGATACACTCTGGGGATAACTTATGGTACACATGAAAACTCAGACAAAAATCCAGCACAAGGCAGTTGCATCAACAGATGTTAAACGGCTTTCTGTGGAAGTGGTAGAACGTTAAATTTTCTGTAGTTGCGCACGGTGCTTTGACCGAAACCTTTCATTTCCCAGTATTATTGTGAGGTCAATCTGTATTGTTGTGTATAGACTTGACAACTGCATCATCATCTAGATTGAAAGCAACCGCTGGAGACTGCCCAGTCCAACCCCCCCTGCTCAAGCAGGCTCAGCCAGAGCAGGTTTCTTGGGCCCAGCCTGCTCAGGTTTGGAGTATCTCCAAGGACAGAGACTTCACAAACTAACTGGGCAACCTGGTCTCATGTTTGACCATCCCCACAGCAAAAAGGTATTTTTATACTTAAACAGAGCTTGCCGTACTTCAGTTTGTGCCCTTCCTTGACTCTTGTCCTGTCACTGGGCACCGCTGAGAAGAGTCTGTCTCCATCTTCTTCCCTGCCCTTCCATCAGGTGCGGGGACCCACTGTAAGATCCCCCCAAACCTTCCCTTCTCCAGGCTATCTCAGCCTCTCCTCATATCTCAGTGCCCCAGTTCTTTGTCATCCTTTGCTGGGCTGTCCACTATGTCCATGCTCACTGTGAGTGCTATTCTACCAGATGTCTTCTGGAAAATTATTTAGGAGTATTTTAAGAGTTTTAAAGCCTAAACAGTTCTGTTTATTCCCATTTACTCTGTAGTAGTAGATCTGTATTCACCTAGTGGAATGAGTTCTCGAGACTTGCGACTCACTTCCTTCAATGGTAGGTGGGTGTCTGCTGGTTTTAATGATCTTTGGTCATGTGCCTGTGGACATGACACTGCCTCTTAATGGATTTTCATATGACTTCCTTCAAAATGATGTCACTTTTTTTCTTTATAGTCCTACTTTTTTGTTTTAGTCTATCAGAGTCCCGGAGGCCAAAGAAATAAGTATATCTATCGGTAACTGTATAGGAAGATAAAAGTACAACCATTAATGTGTCTGGAGATCTGACATGCGTCAGCTGAATGAATATTCATAGTTTGATTACTTCTTTCCTAGAAAAAAAAAAAAAATCCCACAGGGAGGTTTTTCTAGGTATTGAACCTTGCTGAGATTGTTTTTACGTGAAGCAGTGATACGCTGGAATTGTAGTTCGAGTTACTGTCGGGTATCTTTGCGTATGCAGTAACATCACATTTCAGTTGTGCAGCTATTCCCTGCACTATGGTGTACGTCACGCCACCAAAAAATGACCAGTTTCGTAGCAGCTTTCAGATAACCTGCATGGACTTGTGTTGCACTGGCGCTACAGTGCTAGGAGCCTCAAAGGCCTTGCCTGGAGGAAAGGAGTTAAGTGTGAAGAAACAAGAATCTCCTGGAGATGAAGCTACTCCTCAGGTAAACTATATTTGTTCTTCCAGCAAAGATTCTGCCTTCCCCCCCCCGCCCCAGAAGCACATACAGAATGCTATTTCTTTAGCGTCGCCTTTTTTGCCCTTTGGTCTCTCTCATCACATGAATACAATGGAAAAAGAAATTGGGTAAACCTTTGCAAGGGCTTCAGATAAGGATTAGCAGTAACTAATACCAATATATAATGCTAATAAAAGCTGAAACTGTGCTCCGTAGGTCAGCCTTGAAGAATTTACCCGAGTTTGTCAAGGTGTTGCTTAAAACACATTTTATTTCCTGTAATTCAAGTGACTGAAATGCTAACAGTTTTCTGTTTCGATACGATGCGTATAGATTTCAGCTAGAGCCTGAAACCTGACATTTGGCCTCGGGGTAGGCGCTATGTGACTGTTCTAGACAGTACAGCGTTAGGCAATCGAGTCCAGGGAGTGTGAAGATCCTGGAAGGGGCTCCTGAGGACTGGTCAGTGGAGTTCTCTCCAGGTTCTGGTGCCTGCCTTGGCTGGGTCTTCGCCAGCTCCGTTCGGAGCGCATGAAGGTGCCTGAATTTGCATGTCTCAGCCTTGACAAAGAGGGAGGACAACTTCTTGCTTCGTGTTTTCATGGGAACACCGTGAGTTTGTGAAAAGCACAAGCTTTGTGTGAGTGCATTGCCTTTGGGTGACTCTTCTTGGAGGACGCTTTTCACTGGAAAACCCCAGGCAAAATCAAGCCCCTCTTGGTCAGTAATCTCACAGGGTGGGAGAACAGTGTTCTTGTTCAACAGCAGCGAAGGGTTTTGAGGGGAAACGTGATCCAGGAGGATCACATGGTCTCAGTTAAGTGATCGTTCAGAACAGATAACCACGCTCTCCTCCTTGATCACGATTTAAATGAGTTCTTTACTGATCTATAGAATCGCTTTTAAAAATGTAGTTTTAATATTAGGGGTCATTTCTTTCGAATCTTGCACAAACTTTTCCGATAACAAAGGGAATGGAACTGGCTATGGTTTGGTTTGTTTGTTATTCTTTTCTCATTTCATTTTCATAAAGGCTATCACACACATGAAAAACAGATAAGCGAGGAAGCAAGCAAGCAAAAGAAAAGCAGGTTTATGTACAAGCACACTTACACAGGCCCACTGCATTTGTTCTGAAGTAGTAAAGTACAGCCGTGGGAAAGCCGAAAGTCAGGTCTCCCTCCTCTCCCAATAAAAAAATCACTTTCATGAAACATTCTCAAATAGGAAAGTAAGAAGGGAAATTCTCCCAAAAGCTTTTTTTTACGGTTCTCAATACTTCAAGATTTTTTTGCCTTTTTTTTTTTTTTTTTTTTTTCCTATCTGTTAAAAGTTCATTCCAGGAAGATACGGGGAATGGAACACCTGAGGCTGGATTCTCAACTAATGTCTCGCAGTGGTAAACCATTTATGTCACTGCCTCCTCAGACTGAAGTGCCATTAAAGTAGAAGATGAGTCTTTCCTCCTCATGTAGTCATTTCACCATCCCGTAATTCCGCAGGAATACGTCACCTACGTTTGTCAGCCAGCGAACCCTGACTACGGGGAAATAGCTGCCTTGTCTCATCGGTTATGCGGCTCGAGGTGGGAGGATGCCAGGTGCCCTTTGCGTTAAGCGCAGCAGCTGTACCTGCTACGTGAGCCTGGCTATAATCCCCGTACGGCAGGTGAAGAGGTCATGAGAACTGCACGGGGAATATGAGCCACCGGCTCTCCCCAGTCATTGTGATTCATCAGCTGTGACTGCCTTGCAGCGTGACCAAGCTTCCAGGGCTATTTTTTTTGTCTAATGTTATAGGTGTGTTCCAAAGGGGACCCTGCCGCTTCTGCGAAATGTTGTTGACAGCAGCACAGCACTTCATTGTGAGAACCGTGCTCCTGCCATCTGGTGACAAAACATCTGGGACGACAAGCGATAGGTTAGCAAAAAGAAAAAAAAAAAAATAAAGAATGTATTAAGCATAAAGTAGTCTCATGTTTTCCTCATGCACACCTACAGATGTTTTTGTTTATCCTGCCTTCTGTATGCTGCCTTTATGGCAATACAAAGGAAAAATACAGAGAATCATAGTCCTTTTCCTGCTGTGTGTATTTTAAGATGTCTACAAGAGACACTGCTCACGTTCGTGCATACTGCAAAGATGGAATTGAGCTGCAAGGCTATGAACGCAGGGGGGTTTTCAGGATCTTTGCATTACACAAATAGCTGATAGCATCAGGGCTTGAAGGAGAATGCGTGTGCGTGCACGTGTGCGTAGCCGTAACTCTTCACTTCATTTGCTTGCAGTTGTAGAATCAAATTATGTTGCACCACTTCAGTAAACAGAGTTGTTATCTCTTCTCCCCATCTGTATGTACTGAGTGGTAGTGAACCTTGTCGTCTGAACTTTATCTCTGCGCTTTGCAAATGTTAACAATTAAGCCTCACTGTATTTGTGGGGTACAATAACTATCAACTGTTAGCCAGCTTCCAGGCGGCGGCTAGCAACATGCAAGTAATAAGTCGCTTAGTCTAAGATTAAGCAGTAAATTTATGGTCGTGTCCTGAAGGAGAGTCTGGAACTCTCTTCTTCCAGTTGTCCGTTCCAGCCCCGTGCAGAGGCTGTAGCTGTTCTGGGATCAGCTGTATACAGCCCCTTTCAACCAGGACTTGTTCCTCTCTTTCTCAGACCCTCTTTCTGAAGCAAGCAGCTCTGCTGCCAGAACGTGCTCCTCTGGGCTGCCAGTCATTTGGTAATACCGGTTCTTCCCTGTTCTGAAGGGGCTGCAAGCCCTTCATAAGCTGGTCAGCTCACATCTCTCTTTTTGCTTTGTTTCCATGTTCACAAGCAATTGCTGGTCTTGGAAACTAATATTCTTGTAAAAAGCGCCTGACCTGCTATTGGCAAGTCTACGATGATTGTTACCAACGGGTTTTAGTGTGACGATTTCACTCGAAATAGGGAAGCTTAACTAGTTGAACCGGTGGTGATGAATTCCTTGGGGGAAGGCACACTGGTGTAAGGCAGGAGTAGCATGTGCCACCTGCTTGGAGAATTGATGGGCTGACTGCGAGGTGTCTAAAGGTGAGTAGCAAAGAGAAGAAAATTGAGCTTGCATCCTCTGCAGTTTCTTGTTGATGGCAGAGAAGTAGTTTCTAGGACATCTTTTATATATTTCAACACATCTTTTTTTTGCATTGTAAGTTCAGTCCATCTCTATGTTAAATATAATGTATTATCCAAGCACTATCAAGACAAGAAAAAAGCAAAGAGAAGGTGAAGATTTTAATCTCAGCTTGCAATTAACCTCTGTGGATGTTTCCTTCTAGGCGTTTAACAGGCAACCTCTTTCAGCTAACCTGTAAGAACAGGCAGTAAGTATCTTTTGAGTCTCTAAAATGTCCTCTAGTAAATCTGGGAAAGTTCTGACCTGAAAGTCCCATTATTTGAAGCAATAAAATCAAAATGATTCCCAGTGGTTAAGCTGGGGGGGAGGACGGAGGACTGCAGGTAGCAGCAGAGACAAAGAAATGGCAAAACACGGTACAATAAAAAAGCGTGAGCCCAACTTGATTGCTTGGAGGGAAAAAGAGCTCTATCGTTACTTGTCAAAGCACGTGATATGATTTAATGCATGGGAGCTTTCAGAGCATCCCATCAGGGCTGGGCAGCGACGCAAGCAGAGGTGGGAATTGCACTCCCTGGGTGCTCTCTCTACTGTCTGATGGCATCAGAAAGGGAGTTTTGGCTGGCTGCCTGAGAACTTGTCGCGAGTCACGAGCTGCAGGTGTTTATGCTGCCGTATATGCATTCTCATCTTATGATTTCCAACCTCTTCTTTCCTAGAAACAATAAACCCAGGTTTTCCTCAGTCCTTTTTTCCCCGCTCCTTTGCAAGCTTCAGAAGGAGCAGTAATAACTGATGGCGCAGTATTGATAAAGCTTTGGTGGGCACGGAGATGTGAAGATCTATATGATACCGTGCATGCAAACTTACTCTCTGAAGTGCTATTGGCTATGTTAGAAGTGCTCCAATTGCTGCAGAAATTGTAAGGCTTTCGTCGTAAGTGGCCATGACAAAATGTTTCTGCAATGTTTTGGTTTTTATCAAAGAGGGGACTTGGCATAAACAACACCCAAAGATTCCTAATGTTCCCACACAAAAGTCTTCCCTGTGTAGCAGTCATTAAGCTGTGTGGTTTTTTTACGTTGTTCAAAGCCTGGAATTACCCACCTTCATTTCAGCAACGTCCAAGTTCATGTAGTTCTGAAGCTGAATTTAATTTCTCCTGGGTTGTGCTTTTATACTTCATGCAACTCAGAGCATGAGCAAGTCTCCTGCTTTGATGATAAAAATGTAGCTCGTTAAGGGGATGAGATTTTAAAAATTCCACCCCAAAGGAGCTATACAGAGTAAGATTTACACTAAGTACTAAAAAGGCTTTATGAAAACACAGCAGCAAAAAACCCAGCCGGATCAGAGGCATTGGGACGATATACTGGCTCTGAAATGCGCCTTTCTCCTGTGACTGCAGTGCCGATAGCCTTGGCACGACGGCTGCAGTGCTGGCTGTTTTGAATTGGCTCTGTCAATTCGTGAATATTTTAGCAGTTTTCTTCTGAAAGCTGCGATGCTTTCCATCTTAAAGAGAGGGGGTGCTTGCTGAGTCTTACGAGACTGAGGCAGAGGGATCAACCAGGAAGCGTACTGGGGTACCACGGGGCAGCTCCTACCTCGGCTATAGTGGAGTCCCTCCCCACCACAGCTTTATAAACCTAGCATTTTTTCCTGTTTTCCTCTGTCTCAAGTGATACGCAGTTGTGGTGGCGTACTGCAACAAAGGTTTTAAGTCCATTGTAAAATAAAGGTAACTACTGACCTGGTGCAAACTCTTTTTACAGCCTGAGGTCACTTTTTACAACGTGTTATCCCATAGATACATCTTTACTAACACTTTAACAGCTTGGGTATTTCTATGCCTGTGCCCTCAGCACAGATTTCATTATCTACCCCCAGCCTTGCTGTGGCGACTTGGGCTGAGCACAAAAGGGGGTTGGAAATGCAAGTTACAAAGACTGGTTTTGAACACATAATGACCAAATATTTTCCTCTTTTCAGTGCTATCTTGGTAATGAATATTTTTTTCTGTTCTTGTTTGTGTAGTGCTGCATTCCTGTATCTCAGGTGCATTATTTTCATGCATAAGCATGCGCAAGCATGCATGTACACCCACGTGCAGACACAGAAACCCACCATGAAATGTCTAGTTGAGATGTCCACCTGCTGTAAGCTGAGCCATAATTAGAAATGCCTTTGGAGGGTATGGGCAAGCTTAGAGCCACCACAGGTAGTATCAAACTGCTACTGTTATTTGTGATATATTGATAGCTGCTACTCATCCTGCTATTGCAATGGTATTGAGTAAAATCAGAGAATCGCAGAGTGGTTGAGGTTGGAAGGCCCTCGGCTGGACTCTCTCCAGTATGCCCATGTCTCTCTTGTACTGGGGAGCCCAGAACTGGATGCAGCCCTCCAGGTGTGGCCTCATCAGTGCTGAGTAAAGGGAAAGGGTCACCTTCCTCTACCTCCTGGCAGCACTCCTCCTAATGCAGCCCAAGAATCTGTCAGCTGCCTTTGTGGCACATAGCTGGCTCATCTTCAACCTGGAGCTCACCAGGGCCCCCAGGTCCTTTTCTGCCAAGTTGCTTTCTGGTGTGCCAGTGCCCAGCCTGTCCTGGTGCCTGGGGTTGTTCCTCGCCAGGGGCAGGATTTTGCAAGATTTTACACTTCACTGTGTTGAACTTCATGAGGTCCCAGTCAGCCCATTACTCCAGCCTGCTGAGGTCCTTCTGGATGGCAACACAACCTGCTGGTGGATCAGCCACTCCTCCCAGTTTTGTGTCATCTGAAGCCTTGCTGAGGGTGCACTCTGCCCCATCATCTGGGATCCTCCAGTTTGAACCTTTCATTTCTATGGCCTTTGTGGAGATTGAATTTTTTTTTTTTTTTAAATGTAAGCTGAGTAATAAAAATGCTGTTGGTTGCATATAAGCAAGAACTGAGGCCTCCAGCTGCTATGTCTTGTCTTGTTTTGCCAGCGGTCAGTGTAGGGCTGTCTCTCCTACTACTTTTCTGTCACATGGTGCTGGCAGTCACAATGGCCACATCTGTAGTCTAGGGGCCCGTCTTGGCAAACTAGTTATCTTGCTAAAGGAAAATTAAATGTCCATGCCTTTGGACTGACTAGGAACTTCTAAGGAGCAAATTTTCCGGTTTGAGTGCTCAGAGGCTGCCTTCAAACGGTAGGTTCTTTGAAGGGCAATGGTCCTAAATTTGGGGAAACACACCAGTAGAACAGGTAGAACATAACTAATACTGTTAGTTCATCTGACTCCATTTGCTGAGGAGAGTGTTCCTTTTTCTCTCCATTTAGGGGATGCGCCATCTTGCATTTTCCTTCCCCACAGGTTGGATGGGACACCACTGATGGATCAAATGGGTCTTTACTGGTGGTATTCATCTGAGGCCTTGCAGCCTACTCACCTCCTTGTTTTCTGTGTTAGTGAGATGTTAGTTAGGGGGAAAGCTGTTGGAGTTCACTTAGTGCCAGTGACTTTGCTTGCTTGTGTCAGCTGTTTCATGAGTGGGAAATGAGCTTTCTCTGCTCGCTGCCTCCCCCCACATCTGCATTTATATGTCCTTCTCAGCTTTGCTTAATGGAGTTGTGGCTAGGGAATGTCGACACTATCAGAATAATCCTTAAACAATAGTTTAAAGCAGATTACCGTGTCATTAATTGCATAACCTTGTAAAATATGTATTGCTATTACTGTGATTCAGTAGCTTGCAGTGAGGTCTTGACCAGGTTCTCAAAAGCCTTTCCTGCAGAGACGGAAATATGAAAGTCCAGCAAGCTCTTAAAGCTGTGTTAGCACAAAATGTGTTGAAAGTTAAATAGGAAAGGAAATTAATTTATGAGCTATTGAAGGCAATCTACTTCGGGAAGGACTTATCAGTACTGTTGTAAGATGGGTATCTGGAGATAAGGAACTCTGAAAAGAGAACTTCTGCATCAGCTATATTTAGGCAAGGAAAATACAGGAACTTAATCTCCCCTTGTAGCCAGTGTAAGGAGGTGGATACCTTTGAAAGAAGCAATTTCGTGGGCTGGAAATCAATGCTTTGCTTTATCACATTTATACTTATTGCTGCTTCTCTGTAGTTTTTTTGGCTTTGCCTGACTGGGTTCTCCTGAAGGGCTGTGAGGCTATTTGCTTTGGTAGTCTCTGGCTATAAAGTAGAAGAATATTTTGAAAAATCAGGTTTTTTAGCTCTGTTAGACTACCGCTTCATAAGCTTTTTGCATGGAAGAATCATGATGGGCCCTGGCTTATGTGGCAGTCATGTGGCTATGTGGAAGTAACAAATAAATTTTGCTTTGTAACATGGAGCTGTAAACTGTGGACTGCTTATCATGGCCAGAGGGAACAGGGACATTTGCTAAACTGTGATATATGGATCATGACTTGCTTTTTTGGGTTCATGATGTGTTCTTTGCTTGTTTTGTTCCCTTCTCCCCCCTTTTCTCCCTTCC
>NW_009260763.1:432094-446605 GCF_000687185.1 Egretta garzetta
ATGAGAGGTATAGAGACATCTGCTCTGGTTAGGTCTCTGTATTGGCATATGAACAGTCTTCCCACTTCAATCAAAGGAAAAATTTGGTTAACTTAAGTAGTAGGATTGAGTTATGCCGTTATTATTATTTATACACTTATTTTCAGCAAGGAAGATGGGATCAGGTAAAGACTGTTGGCAATGTCACCCTGTTTCATTTTTGTCAGTCCTGGCATTTGGGAAGAGACAGGAACAGTTCCATGTTTTCATTCTGGGAACATTGCTAACAGCTCATAGCAGTGGGTAGCTCAGGAGAGTGCAAACACATTGCAATTGAAAAATTTACCATAGAATAAAAGCTGATGATCTTTTATTTATTGAGAACTAATTAATAAATGTCCATTCTGGAAGAAGGAAGATTTTTATGTCCAGGTATTTAACATTTCTTTAATTAGCTCATTAAAAGCAGCATCACTAAGCTCGGGGTTGGGTGTTTGTAATGCTGCTTTGGACCCTGGGGCAATGTGCTGACATCCAGCAGGCTCAAGAATTGCCTTTTTGACTTTTACTGTTCTCTAAGTATTTCTAACTTTTTTAATAACAACTTTAATACCAGCTTTCTTGGATTTTACTGCTGACAGTGAAATGATGATTAATTTCAGTTACTGGATGTTAAATTCCTTTTAGCCTTATTGAGCAGTTAATGGGGAGAGAAGCTAAAGCTTGTTTTGTGTCATTCAGATGTGAAGCAGGAGTGGAAAATGAATCCACAGAGACCTACGTCCTCTTGAACTATACCTATAGAGTGTTTCTCTTGCAGCTTCCCAGATTCAAATCAGATACCAGCTTGCCAACCCTGTTCTCCTGAAACTATCTGTACCTTGAAAAATCTCCAGAAAGTATGGCTGCTTCTTCATGTACTCTTCTGTGGCGATGCAGCTGTGATACAGTTCAGCTGCCCTATGGTTGTAGGTGCACTATGTGGAGCTGGAGCCTTTGCAGCATTCCTGGCATTCTTCTGTCAGTTTAACACATTTTGGATCAGTTTTAATGCATTTTGGATCAGGCCGAGAGGAAGAAAAAAATCAAGTTGCATGTATTTTAATGTATTAACGCAAGACCAACTGAAACACTGCCTTGCAGTAATAACAACAATACCAAGGACTGGATTAAGACTGTCTAATGATATTTTGATAGTAAGTGTAAATTATATAGTACCAGAAAGCTTTCTTGAATAGAAAGGAAAAAAAAAAATCAGAATTATTTTCTCATTAAACAATTTTTATGTTGACCTAAGCTCTGTAAGTGCATCCACTTCACAAAAGGCTAAGGAATATTTAACTAGTACCGAGCTAAAAACAAAAAAATGGAAAGAGGAAAGTCATATTCCACTTTATGATTTATACTAGCTCTCAGTCACTTGCCATGGAGGTTACAGTAACTCCCAGGTAATGGTATGGAGGCATAGGCAGCTAAGCATAAAAAAGCAGGATGGAGGGCAGACAGAAATCAGAAGCAATTCCCTTCTCGTGTACCTTCACACACTCACGTCCATGATAGAAAATGCTTCCAATTGAGCAAGGTAAATTCCAGGCAAAATTGACTCAATCTCCTGTGGCTAAAAGCATTTCAAACCAGTAAGTTATCCCATCAACTCTTTCAGTTCCCTCTTGTGTGAGGCAGGAGTGAGACACAAGAGTGCAGTGTCCTGGTCCTGTTTGTTTTTGCACTGTCCTCACCAAGAAAAAAAGTCCTGAAAGTTTTTTCTAGTTTCTTTCTGTTAGATCATAGCACCCTATATAGGGAGACTGCATAACTTTGTCCCTCTGGCATATTTGTTTGAGACAGTAAATTTAAAACCAAATGACGTTGTGTTGGGGTAGATTAGCTGACTTAATTTTGTATTGACAAATATATAAATAATTGCAGCTGGAAAGGGTGCTGGGCCATCTTGTGTAGGCTGTGGTCTTGCCCAGCAAGGTTGGTCCAGATGATCCTTGAGGTCCCTTCCAACCTGGTATTCTGTGATTCTATGACTCTTTAATCTGAAAGAAACACAGCACTCTCCTTTCCAAAGTGATGGTATTTCACTTAAGTGCTCAGTCCTTCTATTCTAAAGGGAAATTAGAAAGAAGGTCTTCCACACAACTTGTCCCAGTGAGAAAGACTGATGCTGACAAAATGTTGTTTGTACTTGTAGCAGGCCTGGACTTCTTGGGCACTTTTTTTTTTCTTTCAATTTAAAAAAAATGCATTCTTTGGGCTTTTAATAGAAGATTTGGTTTTCCTCCTTATGCGATGGTAATATGGTGGCAATGCAATATGCAGATATTTCTACAAACTCACTGCAAGACAACAGCCATTTTCTGATACTGTCCTATTGAAATGCTGTTGGGTTTTCTGTAATTTTTTTTTTTCTTTTTCTTTATGTAAAGATTTCTCTGGGACCAGCAATACCCTAAATTCTCAATTTTGAATATTGTTTCATATTATAGAGAGCTAGAGCCATGTAATTTTACAGCAAAATCCCATTTCAGCTCTGTTCCATGACCTGCTGTTAGTGCTATGAGCTATCATTATCTCTTTGCCACCTAGCTTGACTTCTGCAAGTATCATGACCACTTACCCACGTGTCCTTGGCTGAATTTGGCAATTCTGGCTTTTCAGAAATAGGCTTCTCTCTGATCTGACAGTGGCTCTGACTCTTGACAACACTTGTTCTTGATGATCCACTCTGCCTTTTAAGTGACGCTTTCAGGCTGGCTCAGCTTGTCCCTGCGGTCTTCATGGGCACAGGGAAGAATTCTTCCCCCCGCAGGGTCACCCTGACAGAATAAGGAATACGAGCACTTGGATACCTCTGCTTTATTTTCCTATTTCCTTTTAGTGCCTGCCTTAAAATTCTCAATTAAGCAGGAAGGCTGACGCTTTCCTTTTGACTGTGAGTTCAATGTTCTTGTTCAGTTGGTGTCTTTTTGTACAGCAGGGCTGCTCTGCTCAGCAGTTAGCTAGCTACCTCTCAGTCACTTCAGTGAAGTACCTGTTTTGATTGTGATATTTTTTGTTAAAAAAAAAACAAAGCAAAACAAAACACCCTAAAACTTCCACAACCCACTAATCAACTAAGTGGGGAAAAAAAAAAAAGTGTCTCTCCTCACTGGCTGTTATCCTTTCCTACTAATTCCTACCTATTCTTAAAAATTCTAGCTAGAATTTTGTGAAGAAGATACTTTTTTTTAAAATATTCTTTCCAAGTATTTCTTGACCATCTGTTAATGATGAAGCTGATGTGCAATCCAGCAGCTCACTGCCTTTTGCTGGGGTGGTACTTCTGCTCTGCCTGGCTGATCTCGTGCTGTAAGCTGGTTGCCTTTTCATTCACCACTTTATTTTTCAGGATGTGGTAGCTGGCTTCCAAATCCTACCAACATTCAAATTACAGTGTGCTGAGGCAGTATCTTGTAGAAGCTTACTCCATTTGTTGTCTCAGGTGGTGAATGTACTTGGAGGTCTTTGAGAAAATATCAGATAGTTGAAAAGTCCTAATGATTATTGTACTGATAATGATAAAGATGGGCATCCACAGTAACATTTTTACTTCTTCAGGGTCAGTGATGAACAAAAGGCTCTCTTCTGAATTTGTGGCTGACTCATAACCGACCTTTTCCCGTTATTCTATTCTATTTTACGTTTACTTGTTGTATGTCTTAAGTTTAGTGCAAGTTAATGTATGCACTTTCTTTTGGTTGAAAGCTGTGACTTTTCCACCCTCTGTGACATTTCAATCTCTTATACCTTTACATGAGTCTAACTGTTGCTTATAAGAAAGATCCCAGTGTCATCTTATCATACAGTTTTAATTTGCACTATTTAGTACTTTAGCATGGGGGAAAAAAAAAAAAGTGTTGACTTTCTCTCTTTGGCTTCTGATTTCCTGTTCATTTATTGCTGTCTTGTTTTTTACTTGCGGCTGACAAATCTTTAATTTTTATTTTTGCATTTCATTAATGTCTTGCATGAGAAATCTTGAAGTCACTGACAGGTGAACTTGTTTCTGAAACCCTTGACATAATGTTTCTACGTGTAGGGTTTTTCCAATAAGCTTTCTACACAGCATCACTAGTTTTATTCTTGTATTCTCTTTGCATCTTGTACATTTGCTATTGATTGAGTGCTGGTTTATTTTCCGCGTCGCTCGCTTGCCCCTTTCTCCTCGGTGTGTTGTCTCTGCCCCTGTTTAATTGGTGATTTGCATTTGCGTACAAGCTTGTTTGTCAGGTTTGCGCGAGTCTCTACTGTTTGGTAGGGTTTGCGTCAACTTTCTGTGCTTTCGTTTCAGCTATTGCCTGTTCCGTTTCTGTTTCTAGTGCCATCTGTTCATCTCTGGAAACTGGGTAACTACCCACGTCTCTTGGTTTCTGTAGCTTGTTGAAATATTATCGTGCGGTTCCTCCAACTTCTTGATTACACTGTTCAAAAATGTGTTTCATACATGTCTTTTTTTTTGCAGATTTAAACAGCTTTTGGAGAATTTCCAGGATTTCCCTCCCTCACCTCCTGCAATCCTCTGTTTTATTTAAATGCTCCGGCATTACATAGAAGCATTTTTTTAAATGCTGTTCCTTGTTCCACTGCATTTGGCTCCCTCTCTTTTTCTCTCTTTTTATTGCAATTTCATGGTGTCTCTCATTACCTAGGGAAACCTTACTTATTAAACATCTTCCTTTTAAAGCTCATCTGCTTGGAAACAAGAATCTGATCTACTAACAGATGCTTATTTGTTATATATTATTTATATATTCCTTTGCAATATTCATATTTATGTGACTTCCACAATGTTCTATCTAGACCAGTTTCTAGCTTTGTTTCATCATGAACCCAGAATCGCCCTCCATTTTTTTTCTACCCTTTTTATTAGATCTGGATGCAAACAGTTGTCTGTCTTTTTTATCTGTATTAAGGGGGTTTTTTTTAATACGATTTAGAAACTGGATTAAAGTTTACTATCCTATGCTTCTACAGAGGTCTGTAAAACTGCAGTCAGAGACATCTCTTAAAACAGTTTTCTGTTCCCATGTTCTTTTGCTAATCATTAGCCTGAGCATTGGACAGTCAAAGCCATTTCATACCCACCTGGGATCCCCCTTATCTGATACACTTTAATGTACTCAGACATAAGTTTTCAGCAGTTTAGTGCTGGTGATTTAAGTAGCTTAATTAAATATCTGTGAAATCAAATTAAGAGAAGTCAATGAGGGTTGAGTAAGATAAGGTAAAACAATAGAGGAACTCTGCCAGCTCAGGAAAATAAAATAATCTTTCAGCTACTTCTGGCAGTTAATCGCCAGCACCAGCCCTGATTCCTGCATCCTGACTCTTGTACAAACTGACGTGATTTTGGAGAAAGGGCATGCAGTTTTTTGTGAGCAGATGCTGGAGGGGCATGTGTAGAGCTTGCTGTGGGAAGCACAACAGCACATTTCTGCCTCAGGAATGGTGTCTGACCAAGCCATGTGTAGAAACGGGCAGTTTAGGGGAAGGTGTCTGCTGAGTTGTCTCTTCTTGTGGGCCTGAGTGCAAGGCTGTGGTATCAGAAGAGGCTTTCTCATGCGCTGTGTGATGCTTCGGAGGTCAGAAATGCTGCTTTGGGTGGTATGTCAGCATGTTGTTCCAGTCTGAGAAGAAATGGAGAAGCAAAGCAGACTGCAACAGGTGAAGGAAGTGAGCACTCATGAAGCTTTAATGGTTGTCAGCAAGGCTCGTGTTTGATTTTAGTTTGTGATATAGATGGAGTCTGGAGTCAAATCCTATAATGCTTTTGTTTCCTCTAGACCTGATTTTTAAACAATTCCCTAGCTATTCAGTATTTTTGCATATGAAAAAAAAAAATCCTACTTTCCTTGTGATGAAAAAGACTGGAATTGAGCTTCTCAACTTGAAAATGTCAATGACTTTTCCAGTATAAGAACTCATATTCTTACCTTCCTTTGTTGCTCTCAATGAAGAAAAATGTTGTGTATTAAAATTACAGACTGACAACAACCCAGAGAATTAAGGATTTCAAAACTCAGCAAGTTTGGAAATTGCTACATTAACCTAATCAAGTCTTGATACAAGTGTAGCTCCTTGATATTTAATGCACACTGTCTACCACCTGAAAGTCAGCTGACAGATCTATAGATCCAGCAAAAAGCTCTGAGCAGTCTCGTCTCCTACACTAATGGGCCGAATTGACTTTGAATCTTATTTCCTTAGCTTCAGCTTCCAATCATTTGCCTCAGTACAGGTCTGCAGGACCTCAATGTATTTATAATCCCTCAGGATAAAATTGAGTAATTTACTAAACTAAATATGCTGGATTCCTTTGATGCTTCTCATCTTTTAGTTATTTTAGCAGCTCTTTTTTGAAACTTTCTGGATTTTTTTTTTTCTTCTTAAAGTCCTCTTTGAAATGTGAATATTTGGGTGCCATGATCTGATATGGCATTCCACTGAAGTCATAGTAGAGCAAAAATGCTCGGATATATAAAATTTCCCTGCTTTTCTCATCTGACTTGTTGACATAGACAAAAATCGCAGTAACCCTTCAACTTTGTTGCGTACTGAGTTCTTGTGTTCATCTCATTATCCCTACTTTTTCCATCGTCACTGTTTTCTTTGGTAATCTCTCATACTGACATGTGGCTTTCATTTTTAACTCTATATGTAGGATTTTACATAAGTGTATGGAGTCATGTATTAGGTGCTTACATGCAGAGTGCCTGTTGCATTCAGAGGTCACAGTGGGCCTTTGGAGCACCTCCTTCTGTGTCTCTGCAGTAAAATGGTACCTATGAAAGTTGGCTGGACTTGCTCTCCTGTGCAGGTTTCTGGCTGAGATGGACACATTTCCTACCAAGAATCAATTCAGGTGTAGAAAATTTCACTACTGAGGAAGGACTGGAAATGTTAAATTTGTTTAGCCTCAAGAAAAGAATAGTAATGTATCTCCCAAAGCAATAGGAATATACTGCACAGGGGAAAAAGTATCACCATTTGTTGATGTCTATGGTGAATAAGGAAGAAAGAAGCTGAACCATGAAGTATTCACCTTAAACATTCGAAAAATTATAATAGAAAGTATGGTGAAGCCTTGCCATGACTTCCCTAGGCAGCCTTAATCACTGAAGTCTTTAAGAATAGGCTGGATGAAGGCAGGTGTAACTAATCCCAACTCAGGATAAGGTGAACTGGGTGCCTGTCTAAGCCATTTCTTCCATTGCTCATGCAGATTCCCTCCTGCTCAGCAGTTCAACTGAAATCATGACCAGCATCCTCCTAAAAAGGAAGCATTTTCTGCCACCACTGACATCTGTATGAAACAGACACCTTTGTATAAAGACAGTTATTATGAGAAAAGGTTCTGCATTAAAAGCTGCTATTACTGCAATGAACTTTTAGTATTTTTAGTGAGGAGTTCTTATTAACAGTTGATATTCATGATTCATGCAGCTAAGCACTCAGACTTGCCACTTATTAAGAGCATTGGCAATTTTTTCAGGACAATTATTTGAGAGTAATTGATAACAACCCCAGAGAGCTATCAGATCTCAACAAATCAATCCTCGAAGGGAAAACAATTAAAGAACTAATAGACATCAAAAGATAAATTTCATGTTCTGTGGCTGAATAACAAGATTTGACTGACTATCAATTTTTACTGCTCTGAAATGACTTCTCTTTAAGCATAATCAGAATTTATTTTGATTATTTCAGTTTATTTCAGCAAGTGGCTTTTAATATGCATCTATGTGCTTGAAGTGCCATTCTAAGCAGCTAGAGCCTGGTGTTGTCTCAATGAAAAGAACGTACTAACGCTACTATGCCTGTGTGCATTTATGTAAAACATCCATTTTTAAAACCCATTATGTTCTTAAAAAAGAGGTGATTGTGATTTGGAAATTCTGGTAACTGAAGAGAGAGCCAGGTGCTTTTATCTTGGTAATCAGAAGGATAAGCATAGCATGTAAGTGCCCGGCTTTTAGGGCAGACGTACAATAGCAGTATGAATGTGCAAGCGTGTATGAAAAAGTAAAGCAGGCTGACACAAATACCTGGTTGCATCTGCTCTATTTTACATCGTTTATAGTAACTGGGTGATCTCTTTAGCCCTGATCTTCTTCATATGCTGTCCCTACCCCCCCCTCAGTTACAGAACATTAATTATTGGAGACCTTCTCAGCACCTTCTTTTGTGTCAAATCACCTACAGAAGCAGAAATTAAGCCATTCTATGAAAAGTGCTCTGGAGTGCTGAACCTCTTAATTACGGATAGTAACTGTGGGTTTCAGGTTAAATTAATCTCCCCCAAGTAAAACAGAGGGTATGAGAGTGTTTTGGTAAGAAGTTGTGAGATCTTTCAGAGTTTGGATTTGCAGAACATAACAGTTGACTTCCTAGTGACCTTTGCACGAAAACAAACAATAAAAGAAAAACCTTTGTTTAAAACACAGTGATTGTGTCCCAATCAAACTGTATGGCGATATTTTTAGTTTAACTACATTTCTTGTGGTGATGGTTTCCCAAAGGTTTTTGCACTCGTTAGCAGTTATGGTTAGCTCAGCCAAAGTAACTGTAGCCTGGCTGCTTTTATTCTGCATCCCCCCCTTTTGGATCTCATTAAGGAGGTCCAAAAATGAAGTCGAAGTGAAGGAAATAAATTGATGTTTCTTGAGAAAAGCAAGAGCGAAGCTGTGCAGGCGTTGAAGAAATGCATTGTTTCATTCTAGATTGCTTGGGCTAGGCACCATTGCAAGAGAGAGAGTCTGGAACACCTGAACTTAGGCTCAGCTTTTACAATATGTACAATTAACACCAGCCCAGCATTATGTGATCAACTTGTGCTTGATCTCATGGGGGGATACTCATGTTGCAGTAAAGAGAGGACGTTTAGACCTCTTGCAGTACAATGGAACATTGCGTTGGTCTATAGACATGGCAAGTTTTGACTAACAGGAGTAGTTAAACAACATGCACAAAACGAAAGACTTTTGAATAAAAAGCAAAAGCTACTGTAAAAGCATCCTCTTCACCTTGAGGAAAATGCTCTTTCTGCCTTCAGACCTCTTGCCTTCTCAGCGCATTTACCTTTTGAACTCGCATATTCCCAGTAAAAGCATCTCCTGTATCTGTAGACTTATTTTTTTCTTTTTCCCTTTATTGTGAGAGTTATACCCATTGTAACTCTGGAAAGATTTATTTATTTCCTGATTTATCTGATGAAGATATTTGTGAAGAGCAGTTACAAGGTGTGGTTACCTGTGGTGCCACATGATATCTCTTGTGCTCCTGTTCTTGTTAGGAGATTTAGTGGACCTCTGAATCAGGAGCTTCTAACAGTGAGTTTTAGCTGTGAATTTGGAAGTAAACTACTGTATAAGATGAAGAAGAATCTGGGCCTGGGGCCAGAGCAGGGATCCTGTGAAGGGTCTGAATCTCTCTGCGCCAGCACCACTGACACACACCAGTAGGACTGAGAAATCAGAATTTTCTCGTAAGGGGCCCCTTTCTCTTAAGCGAGGTTGTCTTGAAAGCGTAATGATTAAGCAGGGACTTTCTGAAACCAGCAAGTGGTTCACACTTGCTCCTTGGTCTCCCAGTTCACAGTTGCCATAGGACGTTTCCTCTGCTAATCATGACTACACAGCATGTTTCTTGAAGCTACACCACTTGCTGACACGGGGAAGTAATATGAAAAACAAGAAGGCTTAAGGCTAGACATTTCAGAAATGCCAAAGGTGAAAATCCCTGCCATAACATGACTGCTTTTCATGGCAATTTAGCAAGTGGAAATGAGGAGGAGAGCCAAAAAGCCTTTAGCAAGTTAAGTCTCCACAGACCATGAACAAGCAGTGTGTTCTTGGTCTGGAAACCGAAATAGAAACTGGCTCAGACAAGCCAGCCGAGAACAAGAGCTTGCTGCTATGCTTTCCCTCGTTATTCCTCCCCACCACACACACACGCACACACACACATGCACGCACCTCAGAAGTCACCACCACAGTTAGCAGCTGATCATTGGTACAAGGTGCAGGCTTGATTCATAGCCATACCCTCTAAATCTGCAAAGGAAAGATCCCAGACCCTCTAGTAGTAAATACATGGGTAGCTGTACAGACGTGGGTTGCCTTGTACAGAGGAGAGGCTCTGTGTACTGGTATTAGAAGCTGTTGGAAAGAAAGCTAGCATAGTTTTGATCGTTGTGGAAGAACAGGGTCTGAATACATTTTGCATCTATTTCTGTTTTAGCCTGACCACAAACGTTACCTCTGGAATTTAAACCTCTCACAGTTTGAGAGCTCCAGTCTGAGCTCCTGCCGGATTCCTTCCTTTTTCTTCCTGCTGTATTTTTTTCCTGTCTCCTCCTTATGTGATGCCTTCTCTTACAATTTCTTGTCATCTCATCGTTGCATGAAATGCTTCTTCCTTGTTTTGTTTTCAGACACGTTTCAGAGGCAAAACATCCTGTAATTTTTGAAGGTCCTTCCTTGCTTCCTCCTTGCTGCTTTTCTGCTTGCTGTATCTCACCCCTTGCATTTCCAGTCTCTCTGCAGGTACGTTTGAGATCTTCATGTTTATTTGATATAACCCAAGTGGTTTTACTAAGTCTGAGGTAGTCATTTAGAACAACAAGGACTACAGCAGTTTTGTGGTGTGTACAGACTGATGGTAGTTGCTCTGGAAAGCGGCTTTATTCTCTGCAGAGTGCCTAAGGGTGTTATTTCACAAAATGTGCACCTACTCCAGAAATGTCAGGGTGCAGGGTAGCAGCTGGAATATTAGTTTACCACGAAGAGCATATGGAGCAGTTTGAATGTCTGGGGGAGGAATGTTCCTTCTCAGCTTTTATTGCCAAATGGAGTGAGAGCATCTTCTGATTATGTTTATGCCAGTTTGCCCCCAGCTGTGAACTCAAGGTGAGCAGCAGCCTCTCTGCATCTGCTGATGACTGCATTTCTCAGTAGCATGGAGTGGGCAGGGAAGGTCCCAGGAAAGGGATAAAGATAAAGCCAAATTTCTGGAATGTTGTGTGTCATGTGTTGACTTAACTTGGTTGAGAAACCAAACTGTGAATCTGAAGAGTACAGAATAAGAAAATATTCCACAGATAAAGGCCAGGTCTGATGTTCTGGGTGGTTCCCCATGGGCTGATGCAGCTCTGAGTTTATCTGTTTCTTCTACCATGTAAAGATCTCTTAGCTGGATTCCAGTCCTGCTATCCTATTTACATCAACAAGGTAATATCCTGTCAGTCACTTGTGTGGGCTTTTATTAAAATGTGCATTTCTGAAAAAATAAAAATACTGAGTCATACCCACCTATGGCAGTTGTGTTCATAAATGGCATTTTTTTTATTTCTTAACCAAAGTTTATCTTCAGTGCCTTATCAATTGACTGACAAAAGAATAATGTTCAAGTAAGCTTTCCTCACTACAATATTCTATGCAAATGAGTACTGAAACAGCATTGCCTGCTTTGGAGTCAGATTAATCTTGCTAAAGCTCATACAGTAGCAAGCCATCAACCTCTCCACACGAAATCACTGTAGGATTTCTACAGCTTAAAGAGAAAAGCCAGAAGAAGACCTTCACAATTTATGGGAGAGAATTTGTCCTCCCACATGGAAAGACTTGATTAACGTGATAAGTATGTTTTGAGAACATTTCTTCCTTATGGATACCAGCTTTACTTTAACATGAAAGGTAAGAACACTTCAGGCCATGCATTTGCAACCATTATCTCAATTAATTACCCATTCAGATGGAAACATTTAAAGATAATCCCTATTCTGTAATTAGAGATATTAACCTGTTCTTTTACTTCTCCTGAACAGCTCCTAGATTATGTTGGACTTTTTTCCTAGGTCTCTATCACACAATTTAAGAATCTCTTTTATTTCCATATCAGATTTGTTACTGTATGGGGAAGTCTCTATATGTACACGGAGCAAGTGCTTTGCAGTTGGGTGAAAACGTGCAATGATAAGTTACAGATCAACACTACTGTTGATAATGCTAGTGGAATGAGTACTAAAGAAAAAAAAAATCTTTCCATATAAAAAAAACCTAGTAGAGCCTGTGGAAAGGTGAGCAATTGGCAGACATGTATAGATAACTTCTGCTAATCTCCTTTCCAGGTCGTTTATAGCGTTCAACACTTGGTAGCATCACATTGAACTGAAGGTATCTTTACATTCTTCTTCCCCCTCTTCAAAGACATCTTAAACTCGGCTGTTTGATTCCTTTTTCATAAGGTTGGATTTCTCTAATGCCTCATATTCAGATGCCGCCAAATAACAGTTATTTTCATTGCATTTAAAAGGCCCTATTCACTGTCAGTGTTATTAAAAAAGCACACTGTGAAATGAGTATCATGCTTTCTATTCAGTAACGACCTTACTGGCAGCCTGATGTTCTGCCATTATCTGCAGAAGTGCTCACTTTATGCTACATTATTCACTAGCTCATATCAGCGGTGACTGATTCAACATGACGAGATGACAGTCAACGCTTTGCTCCCTACCAGCCAGCTCTGCCACTGATGAATGCTAATAACAGCACTGTGAAGTGACTTGTGAAAGAGGGGCTTGTGTACAGCCTGCAATGCTGCAGGCATCTCCAAAGTTACTGGTTTTATGAGGTTGCTTAGGAAATGATGAATTTCAGACGCATAACGATATTTTACGGGGCATTGCTACTAAAGTGTGCTTTGAGATATTTGTGACACTTCTGATTGCTTTAGGGCTATATCTAATATGGTGAGTCACTAACTTGAGTGTAGAATGTTCTAATGGTGTATTAACATTAATGAAAAAGTACTGGGAGATCTGGAGGCAGCCTGAGCACACCAGTAATTCTTCTACTTGTAATTTTGATGAAGTAATGGCTAACTAGGCATTGAAAGAGTTAGTGCCAATGAGACAGTAAAATTCTCTCTCAGGGAGTAAATGGTTTTGTTTATTGGTCTCTTTCTGTAATTTAGATTCTTTTTTAAATAAGTAGATACTATTTATTCACTCATTATTTTAAATTTGTTCTCATTTTTTTCTGAATACCTCTGTAGTCTTCTAACATGTTTACTAAGACTTTGCAGCAAAATAGAGAACATTTTAAAACCCCTATCTTATTATTAGAAAATTATTTAAACACAATTACTGGAGATGTTACAAGGTATTTTTCATAGAAGATATTCAACCTCTCACCTGAGACCCCAAACCTGGAAGACCGACCCTGTTTGCATTCTTAAATTACATCATGCTGCCATTCAATGCAACTGTGGTATGCAGGATCTCACAGAGTTTACAACTCAGCTGTGTTAGCTAATTAGTACATTCATTCTCATTTATGTGAACTTTTGTCCAATCGTGATGTTTTTCAAGATGATTTATGAGGTTGCCCAGGGGGTCTCCTTCTCTGGAGAAATTAAAAACCCATCTGGACGATGTTCTATGCAACCTGCTCATTACTGACAGGAAGACTGAGCGGATGAGGCCCTCTATAGACAGGTAAGAGCAGCCTCACGTTCACCAGCCCTGGTCCTCATGGGGGACTTCAACCACCCCAATATCTGTTGGAGGGACAACACGGCAGGGCATAAGCAGTCCAGGAGGTTCCTGGTAGGCATTGATGATAACTTCCTTCTCCAAGTGATAGAGGAGCCAATGAGGAGAGGTGCTATGCTGGACCTAGCTCTTACCAGCAAGGAGGGGCTCATGGGGAATGTGAAGCTCAAGGGCAGCCTTGGCTGCAGTGACCACGAAATTGTGGACTTCAAGATCCTTAGGGCACCAAGGAGGGCACACAGCAAGCTCACTACCCTGGGCTTCAGGAGAGCAGACTCTGGCCTCTTCAGGGATCTGCTTGGTAGAGTACCATGGAATGCAGCCCTGGAGGGAAGAGGAGCCCAAGAAAGCTGATTAATAGTCAAGGATCACCTTCTCCAAGCTCAGGAGCTGATGCATCCCAACAAAGAGGAAGTCAGGCAAAAAACACCAGGAGGCCTTCATGGATGAACAAGGAACACCTGGACAAACTCAAACACAAAAAGGAAGCCTACAAGGGTGGAAGCAAGGACAGGTAGCCTGGGAGGAATACATAGGAATTGCCTCAGCAGCCAGGGATCAGGTTAGGAAGCTAAAGCCCTGATAGAATTAAATCTGGCCAGGGATGTCAAGGGCAACAAGAAAAGCTTCTATAGGTACATTGGTGATAAAAGGAAAACTAGGGAAAATGTAAACCCTCTCTGGATGGAAACAGGAGACCTGGTTACCCGGCTGTATTGGGTTTGTGTGGCAAGGTTTTGGTAGCAGGGGGCTCCAGGCGTGGCTTCTGTAAGAAGCTGTTAGAAGCTCTCCCTGAGTCTGCTGCTGGCCACAAGGCCAAGCCACAGTGGTAGCACCTCTATGATAACGTATTTAAGAAGGAAAAAAACCCAAAACCTGCTGTGGGACAGTAGCCAGAGAGAGAGAACTGAGAGGGTGTGACAGAACGAGCC
>NW_009260763.1:446654-458487 GCF_000687185.1 Egretta garzetta
CAGATCCCCACCTGCAGCCTGGGGAGGACCCCACGCTGGAGCAGGGGGTGCCCAAAGGAGGCTGTGACCCCATGGGAAGCCTGCGCTGGAGCAGGGTCCTGGCAGGGACTCAACAACTTTTTTTGCCTCAGTCTTCACCAGCAAGTGCTCAAGCCATGCTGCCCAAGTTGCAGAAGGCAAAGGCAGGGACTGGGAGAATGAAGAGCCGCCTGCTGCAGGGGATCAGGTTTGAGACCATCTAAGGCACCTGAAGGTGCACAAGTCCACCTGTCCCTGATGTTGCATTCAGCTGCATCTAGGTGGATATTTTTAAAAGACAAGTCAAACAGCTCAGAGGCTAGAAATCCAGGTCAGAGTTGACATTTGTGTGAAAGACTTCATTCGACCCATGGGAGATCACACACCGTTTTGGTTTAATCGTCAGTTTTTATTGCGGTGCAAAAGCTATGTTTGTTCTGTCTTTCCCAGTTCTGCTGGTAGTAGTGGTCTTTGGTGCCTGCAAGTCTGGGGCATCAGGCAATTACGTTAACATGACACACTTCCTATTGAGATGTATTTGTTTATTATGTTGGATTTTTTTTTTTTCTGGAGAACTGTAATAATTGTCTATTAAATAACCAGCAACCACATCTGGCTAATATTCTTTGACTTTTAATCAAGAAAGGTAATATTTGTGCAGGGGGAAAAAAGTCATCCTGGTCCCTTGTGTTGGTCTTCACTAATGCTAGAGATTGCCTATAATTTTATTTGTTTCTTAGGATTTTGTGCTTTAAAAAATGAGTAACATAAAACTTTGTGTGTCTGTCTTTGTGAAGATACATGAGAAGAACTAAATATACTTAGTATTTTATTGCTTGTTGGGATGAAATATCTAAGATTAAAATATGGAAAAATGCTCTATGAAGAGCCCATCTGAACAGGAATAAATTTCTGTTTAAAACCAGTGCAGCCATTCGTTCATAAGAAAAGTTTTAATGGCCTCGGTCTCATTAGAAAAACTTTGTCTCTAACCAGAATGCCGAACTCATCTAATGTAAACATAGTTTATGATGACAAAAGAACAATTTTGCTGGCAGAAATTGACGGCACTGCAAGTATACACTGAGCGATGCGTAACTGAAGTACTTTCTCTCTCATGATATAACTGAAAAGCCATTATGGTTTTGTCACTTAAAGAAGAAATGGATCATCCCACCCACACCTTGCAGTAGAAAACTGGTAAAAATTTCTAGTGCAGACCTGCGATCATACAATTAAAGGAAAAGAGCTCCACAGTGCAGAGGCAGACACACTAGTAATAAAAATACTCTTTTGCCGCAAAAAAACCCTCTTTATACAGCTTTAAAAACATACAGGCAAGAGAAAAGGCTTCTTAATTTCCTTTTTTTTTTTCTTTTTTAAGCTATATGTAAACTGGTTTGATCTATAGCTTATTCTTTGAAAGCACTGATGAAGATGTGAGTGTTTTTGTTGAAAGATATTTGGGATAGCCATTACTTGATTGGGATTAATGGGCCAGAGAAAGCTTTTCAGCGTGCACCAGGCAGGATCACACTGAGATCGTTAAGGAATCTTTGTGTTGCCCGTAAACCAAAGCATAATGAGGTGAAATGTGTGTGTGTCTATATTTATTTAGCACTGTTGTGTGGTTCAAAGAAAGGCCCAAATAATGTTTTCTATGTTATAGGAGGTAACTTTATTGTCCTTCATTGGAAAGTTCATGTTGGTCCGGGAAGCAGGACTTGGACTTTGTTTTGTTAGAAAAACATGTTTTATTGCATTCTGAGTAATTTCCGTTGGCGAAAATTCTGCTTTCAAAAAAAGGGTAAATAAAACTGTGGAGCTTCAGCATGTTTCAGAGGAAACCCATCTTTCTTCATTAATTTGTGAAAACATAAAACTAGGAAATGTAGCTGTTGTTTATGTGTGGATTGTTGAATTATTCTGAGTACAGGTGCCAGCTGTAGCTCTTAACAACTATCGGATTATCTGTGTTGATTTGTGTTGATACACCACCACACTTTGGTGACTGAAGCACTGAGATGGGGGTTGAAGTGAACTACTGCTCTGTGTCAAAACAGGAATCAGCAAATTAAAGAGGGAGTAAATCCAGAGAGGAGAAATGGGTCGAGGAATGCAGTCATTGCTTGAGTCTGCGAGAGGCTCTGTTGTGTGCTCCCTGAGATCCCCAGCTCCCACTGGGAAGAAATGGGAGCAGAGAGGACAACTCAGCCTATAGTGGGATAACATTTTCACACGAGTTACAGATGTGTTGCTTTAGTGTGTCAAGCATGGGTAGCACTGTTGGTACTAGCTCATCTCGTGTTTCCTATCGCACGCGTCTCATAGTTCTATGTAAGCGTAAGGTTGCTTGTGCTGCTCTGAGGACCCCCCATTCCTCTATTGAAGGAAACAGAGATGAAATGATTGCTGAAATGTTTAACAAAGTCATGTGTCAGGAATAAGTGTGAGATATGTGTGTCTGGGCCTTGACACTGTACATACCCTGCACACGATGGAAAATATTTTTTATTCAAAAGTGGGAATTTGCAGAAAGTTACAGGCACCCAAAACCAGGGATTTGGATTTTAGATAGGTTAGCTACTGTGAAGCATTAATTGCTGATGGTAGTTTCCATTCCTGGTCAACTATTTTCTTTTAAAGTCAATGAGCAAGTCTAACAATGGAAGAATAGTTTCTTCCTTATTAGAAAATGTGTGAGTTTAGGAGATTATTATTTATGCAGTTTGTCTCATCTGCATCATTTCATTGGAGGAAAAAAAAATTAATTAATGAAACAAAAGTGTGTTCTCAGTATTACTGGGACAGACTGGAACAGCAGCGCAAAGGACAGCATCCCAAATCTGAAGACATTGCCAGGTATAGCTCTTGCTAACACAGGTGGCATCCATACAGCATTGACTTCAGTGGGACCTTTGGTGATTGCAACACATCAAGATTTCGCTGTTTGTTCTTGCTCTGTCCCACACCCACTTGAAAGTTACATAGATAAACACTCGAATGCACCCACTAATTTCAACATCTCTATCCATGTGGGTAACCTTAGATGTGTGCTGAGCTGGGATCGCCTCTCCCGGGTGTTCCCGCAGCACCCACTGCGCAGCACTGTTTCCTACCGAACCGCATAGAATGTTCTTGCTCGCAGGCTCCTGAATTTCAGTGCAGATGTTCAAATGACTGTTCAGATGCAGCAACTTTATCTGGAGCCAAAACGAGCCATTACTGCCAATAGTATGAATGATCCCACAATCCACTCTTTTGGGGCTGAGTTTATTGGGATGGACTGTGAAGACAATAGACTTAATGGAAGAATCCTAGTTTAAATTGGTTGAGAAAGATTGTTTAGTCAAAGGTATTCCACCCTCTGTGTGGACACTGCAAATAAAATGAAGGGCATTTGCGGCAGATTTCCAGTGTAATCAAACCAGTTTTTAAACTTGGGGAACTACCCTGAGAGTTGATGGCATTTAATTTAATTCCCTGCTCTACTCTCAGGCTTCCTACAGGAAACTAATGTACACCTCAAACCTGACTATTTAATTTTTGTCCAAGGTGAGGATTGGAGCAAGCTCCATTTACCCTCAGCATTGTTAGTGCTTATGCCTGCATTTCCAGAATGGGGATAACAGCACTTCCTAGCTGCCAGGGCTCTTGTAAGGAGATATACATTACCAGTAGCAAGAAGCCCAGATACTGCAAAAACAGTCACCACATAAGTGTTAATGTCAGTTAAATTTGTGCATTTTGCTGAGCTAATGAGAAGGCCTGATGGACTGTGTTTAGCATTGCCCTTTCTTTCCAGCTGCCTCTTTCAGGGGCAAAACTGCCCAATATTTAACTGTCAGTAGTTTTATCTTTCTCTTATTCTTGTGAGCTCTTGCAATCCCAGTTGTCTATCCATGCACAAGTCAGGCCATGAGGGAGGAATTGCTCAAGCATGATGGTGGGCTTATGGAAAATTCAGCACTCAGACGAGAGTTCAAGGAAGTTTTTGTTTGTAAACTTGTTGGGCATCTTTCTGTAAGAAAGAGCAGAATTTCTGCCAGCCTGTTGTTGCTAATGGTCTACAAAAAAATCTAAATGACACTAGGAAATTTGAAGAAGAAATAAGAGTGGAAATGATTAAGTGTGGGCAAATTAGAGAAGGCAGGATGCTGGTCACCTTTCTAAGAAAGAAGTTTGAATTTGTTTCCAGCTCACTTATAAGAATTTTTCTGATGTTATTCTCTTGTGTATTCAGTACCTTTAAAAAAAAAAAAAAAAGTAAAGGGGCTGGGGATTCAACAGAGCTCCACCATGATCTTTGCCACTAGCTCTTATTTGTGGCTCCAGTCACACATTGTTTAATCTAAGACAAAAAAAAGAAAAAAAGCTTATCTGTAATCCTTCATATTGTCTCACTCTCTGTACATACTGCCAATAGGAAAGGAGGCTGTGTTAGCTACAGAATAAAGAGTTGTTGTATGTGTTGGCAAAGGAAATTCTTAATTACCCTCTCTGTTCTGCTTTGGGATTCTGTTTTTGAGGCGAGCTTCAGTGAGATTTCTTGGAACTTTATGGGCTCTTGGACCAGAGAAAACTGATGGCTTGAGATTTCCAGCCCACCACTTGGATGAGAACATGTAGGTCTGCATGTCAAGCAAAAGGCCCGTCTCTTATCTGTTATGCTGGACAGGATTTATTGCCCTGGAGAAATGAGTTTCTCTCTATCCAACCCTCTTGAAATAGTGGCATTCCTAAGCTCTCCTGTGGGCACCAGCCAAGCAAATGCCAGGAAACTCATAAACTTCTTAGAGGTAAAAGGCTTTTACTTTGAATTTCCTGTAGAAGTTATTTTAAAAAACCCTCCCTGTGATTTACTGGTCTGAAAATTTAACTTTGCGTAGCAGGTTGAATATCTTCAAATAGGTGATTAAAGAAAAAGAAAAACCTTTGCTGTTTCTAAGGTGGAGTTATTTTTTTAGTAGTCATATTAAACTAGGACTCCTGCATAACTACAAATGTTACAAAAAGTGACTAATTTCACAACAGCATCTTTTCAGCTGTTTTCTTTACTCTGAAACATGGTTCTCCTACAACTTGAAGGCCTGTGTCCAGCTTGTGGAAATATATGAATTTTGATAAGCAATATCTGTCATTGTTCCATCTGTACTTCCACTGTACTTCCATCAAATCAATATGGGAACTTCAAAATCTTGGGATGGGATATTACCAAGGATGTGGTCCCAAGTTATACGATAAACTGCAAATTTTTTGTATCACCATATAAATGCCTTTTTCTCCCAATCTCCCAGGCATATGAACCTTTGTGCTTTTCAGAACATTACATTTAATATAAATGATCAAGAAATGTATATTGTGAAATCTTGGAGTGATGGAGATTATTTTTTTTAAAGATGTACATTTTTTTTCTTTAAGGACAAAACACCCTTTTTCTAAAGAGGCTTTTAGCACTTCATCTTTCCCACACTCTTTATTCTTTCTTTTTGCTCCTGGGATGCTGACAGGAAAAAACTGAACTATAAAATGCATTTTCACTTCCTGCATTTCATTGTTTAGTGGAGTTAGAGTGCTATGTGTTCCAGTTCTGGAAGCTCTTTACAGCTGCATCTAATTCTGAGCGTATATGTAGCCTCATGTTGCTGTGTTGCAATGAGCTTATCTGTCTTGCTGAATTACAGTCAGAATGCTCAGAAATAAACCCTTGAATATATGTAATCCACCCCTACACCTTCTTCCCCCCCAAACTTGGCTCACTTCTCTCAGTGTATATTTTGAATAATCTTAAGAAAATTGTGGAAACTATGAGAAATGCAAAATGACAGTGACTTCCATTCTCCCAGTCATCAATGTTCTGAGCTCTCCAAAGAGGCACAGGTTGATTAGCCACCTAATATTGAAAGGAATGCTTAAACAGCAAGAACAGGATACTGATGACTGTGTCAACAGAAATTAAATTTATATAGCTTATTTCCTGGATTCACTGGTCACTTACTCCTCTGCAACCCATAAATTTTTTGCAAAATTAAGCAATTTGCTTCTTCTAGCGCGGTAGCTGGCTGTGCTTGGAAAAGTGGAGTCAAGAAAGCATCCAAATTGTGATGTTTGTATTTCAGTTTTCTGCAGAAGCATCCCATGCACATATATATGACAGTGCCTGTCCCCCTAGCCATGAGCTGCGACGAAGGGGCATACCACTGCTGGGACTTCAAAGCTGAGTATCCTCTGTTCTTGCTGCCTGGTGACCAGAGCTAGATGGTGTGCTAGTTTTTCAAAACATATGGAGTATATCTAGCATGTAAAACAGTGAAAAATGCAACCAAACAGAGAACATTCAGAATTGTTCCCCAAAGGCTGTGAAGGCCTTGTGTGGGCACTGTTAAAGAGCTTGGTGATTGATGAGAGCTGAGGATGCCTCAGCAGCTCCCCCTTCCTTCCTCAGAGAGCTGCCTTTCTGCTGGGATGATCAGCCTCATCCTTGCCCGAGCTGCCCCACAGGTATGCCCATGTCCTCCATGTCTCTGGCTGCCCCTGACCTGCTGATAGGACTTCCTGGCCTGACCATGGATGGCCCCATGGTTATGGACTGGCCTGGTGGCAGCGGGCTCTGGACTGAGCCCATTACAGCCCCATCCTGGCCCCATGGGTGCGTAGTGGGTCTGCTCTTGGAATTCCTGATGGGGATGTGACTGGGACCTACAGCTTGTTCCTCAAGTGAGCAGTCTTGTGCCATCTGGATAAGTTAACAGGAGCCCTTCAACACATGGTTATTCTGGTAGAAGAAGCTGCCATTTGCCATTACAATTTCTGCTTTTGAAATTGAGGGGTTGTTTAACATGTAACATTTGTTCACTGACCTACAGAGGCTCTGTTACACAATACCGATGTGAGCATGCGAGTGTGTTCTCTGGTGCTCATGCCAAAATCCTTGGTGTGGTATACGAGTTACTGACTTGTGGCTAGCCTGGCTGCTGAGTCATCTTAGGAGCCTTCCAAACCAAGGAGCCCAGGACTGGCAGGGCTATATTGATTTGCTTTAATTCCCCTATGGAGGACAAAATGGGAAATATTACAGCACCCTCAGCAGACCAACTTGATTTTTTTGTTTTATTTATTGGTAAGGCTCAGATGAGTGACTGTGATGTGTTTTCGGAGCAGATTAGTCCTCCTCCTAAAAAGGGAAATCACAGCATCTCAATTGGTTGTATTGTGTCATTGAGGGGGATTCCAGGTATAATGAAAAGAGCAGAGGTGATTTGAGCTTCATGAGTAAAAAAAGCCCATTTCCAAAGGTGAAATCAGCTGTGAGCTGCCCTGAAATCACCAGGGAGAGAAGAGCCTTCTTGGCAGGCAGAAAGGGAAGAGGCAGCCTGCAAGAGGAGAAGGAAAAGAGAGAGACCTTCCCAGTAGTATTGCGGTCCAAATTCCTCTCCCCTCCATCCTACCAGGCTGTTTTTAATTAATCATCTGTTGTGAAATATTGCATTCCCATAATTCCTGTGTCAGTGTCATCCTTGACCCTTGTTATTTTCTAGTAGCTACTTTCTGGGTTTCTCCAGACAGTTGTTGCTCACCTCTCAATTTTATAGACGAGAAAGCTGCAACCTGAACATCTGATTTGTGGGACATTAAGTCTCACCCTACAGGAAGCTGAAGGACCCGGTGAAACACAGGCTTTGGGAAGCTTGGCAAAGATCAGTGCTACCAGTGCCTGAATCCCTGCAGCTGGGTGGGGAAGTCATTACATAGAGGCTGCTTAGGTGGCTCTGAGGGATGAGATGTGCCACAGAGGAAGTGCAAGGTCTTTCCCAGTGTGTCTCTGGAGAAAGTTCTTTATCAACACCAGGTGCAGTCCTGGCAAAAGTCCTGAATGTGGAAGCCAGGCCGATTAGCTGAATATATAAACAAGGTGATCTTCAGAGTCCCCAGAGTCGACGGCTGGCACCCCTGCTGTCCTTTGAGCTGCTCTTCTATGCTGGGGTAGACAGAAGCTTACTCCCTGCCTGCTCCCTTGCCCACAAATGCACACACCTGGGTATTCAGGTCATGGGGTGAAGTGGTGTAACTTTAACTTGCTTTGTACCTGTTAGTTCAGAGCTGTAAACATGCTGAGCTCAGGGCTTTCCTATTCCCTGCCTGACTTGGAAGTGCCAGGGAAGATTCAGATTTGCAGATCATTTTGCTAGAGGGACTTCCTAGCCTGACCCCAGCTATATACAAATTATTTACTTCGCATAGGCAGGGACTAAAAGCCTAAACTGTACATTTAACCTCATTAAAAAAAAAGAAATCATAAAGCATGGAGCTACAACTTCCTTCCTCAGCCTTTGCTCCTTCTGGTTTTAGTTCTGTCAGAAGTGGGGCTTTTCTTTGTCTGCTCCTGGTAACCTCTGTCATTTCCTCTACTGCTCTATAGGCAACACCACAATGATATAAGTGACCCCTCACAGTCCCACCAGTCTGGGTAGATGAAATCCAGAGAACTGGATATTTGGTCTGCTTTATTTCTGCTGCTTTGAGTGTTGTACAACAATCTCTGCGTCAGACAGTAGAAAACTAGGAGCTGGAAAGCATCATTTATTTGCAGAAGAGAAAACTGATCCTCATACCCCTAGTGTTACCACAGGATCCTCTCCCAAAACTTTATTTTGTTATTGCATCCAAGGGTTGGAGATCCATTGACTGTTTGTAGGTAAGTTTATTATAAGAAGGCCTGATAGCTGTGCTTCTCCTCTTCCACAGTATAACCCTAAATATAGTTCTAATATAGACATGTATTTTAAGGCATTAATATATACATGTTTACTCTAACATAATTCCTCAGTTTCACCAGTTTGTTCTAAGAAACTGTAGACTGTAAGAAGGCACTCGATCTTTCCTCTTTTCCTTTGCACTCCTGTTGCTTTGCTGCATGCAACTGTGTTCCTCCCTGTGTACACTGCATTAGGAATGAGCCTCCTTGCAGGTACTGAAGGCCTTGCCAATGTCATTTGTCATCCCCAAGGAAGTACAGCCCAGCCCTGTGTGTCCTAGCAGGCTTTGGGAAGAAAATATACTTCTAGTGAAAGGTCAAGAAGGAGCAGCTGCAGTAGGCTGATAGCCAGCTGCGATAAGAGATCAAACACAGCTGAACAAATGCAAACATCCAAACAGTGTGGAAGCGGCAGGTCATGGCAAATCAGGCACAGTAGCAGAGACTTGTTCTGTCCTGCAAATTTACTTGATCTTGACACTAGTCTTTAATACTTTTCCCAAAATTGTCAAGTTTAAGGTCTGTCATTTTCTATAACAGTCATATGCTTTCCAGAGCTCTTTCCAAAGGAATAGAAAGGTAAAATTACTGTGTCAGGAGGGAGCTCCAGAATCACATGAAGGAAAAATCAAACTAACAACCAAAGAACGTCCAAACTGATCATTTCATTAAAAAAGCAGCTGTGAGCTGTGCCAAAGTTTAGTGTAGAGCTGTAAATCTCAATAATACCTTGAAAACTCCTTGCTTCCTCTGCTTGGAACATGGCCACTACATTTGCTTTGAAAGTTTTCCTTTCCTTTCAGAGCATTTTGCAGAAAGTCACCATATGGAAAGTCATCTTTTATAAAGTGCCATGGATAATGGAAACTTCAGTGTTGTTTTGTCTTCACAATGCTTGTCTTTCCTTTTTGTTCCCACAGAAATACTAAAAGCTTAAAATTCAAAACTGAATTTATTGTTGTAAGATAATGTATATAATTTCTAGAAGTATGCTTTCTGTGTTTTTCCTCAAATATCTCAAACAGCTGGTTAAAGATGCTGGCCAGCAAGTTTAAGCTTGTGGATGTAACCACATCTCACGTTCCTGGATGCATGGTTTCTTAGAAGCAGGAGCCCAAGCTTAATCTATGTCCCCAAAGGGTCTTTTGGCCAAGTGCACCTTTCTGACATGTTTTTTTCTTTATGGGGTATGTGCTAACTGAGTAGTATTTTATTTATTATTGACATTTTTAAGGTGTGAACACACTGTTTTGTTTTAATAATCTCAGTCCACATTAACACAGTTTCTGAATGAATGAACTGGAGCCTCAAGCCAAAGCTGAGATGAATCCTAGAGCCTCCTGAAGAGCAGATAGCAGTACACTTTGACACCTAATGATGAGAAGTGAGGAGTACTATAGCTGGTCTTCATGAGGCCTTCGTCCCATTTTTTTTCGGCTTATGTGTATATGAGCAAGAGAGGGGAGGGCTGGGGCACAGGTCAGAGCACTGTCCTTTGATCATTTAATTGCTAGCATCCTCCCAGGGACGGTTTTGGTCAATGGCATTTAGCATGTGTCCATGTACTGCTTTGGCATGGTTCAGGCACAGCGTGGCCCAGGATTATTCCTAATAAGCAGTTTGGACAGGGATACTCTTTCGTGGGAGAAAAGAGGTGCAGATGGGGTGTGGGAGAAGGGTGAAAACCATAGTGTAAAATCTGAGACAGAAAATGCAGTTCTTCTCTATTTACTTGTGTAGTTGTAGCCTTCAATCACCAGGTTTAGGTGAAAGCATCCTGCTGGCTTTAGTGAGGGACAGGTCAGACTCTTAGTTGCATCTTTGCTTAAAGGAGTTTCACCAAGCAGCTCTATTATCTACAACCACTTCTCTTTCCTTTCTTCTAAGTTTTCCAGAGCTATAGTTTCTTTCCATGAACTCCTTTCCTTGAATTGCTGTGCAACATTTGCCTTCTTGTCCTTGACTGTAACTGCATCACTGAACAGCAATAAGCTGGTTTACAAAGTCTACAAGAACCTTCAAAGATACATTGGACCTGCAGCATGGGCCCTTTTCAACAGCCATGGCAAACTGTTAACATTAGTGACAATGTATTGGCCTAGAGTCACTAACAAGGGAACTGGACTGCTTCTTAAAACAAATATAGCCCCAGAGACCAAGAAGTTTCACCATCTCTGCCTTTCACCATCTCTGTCTTAGGGTGTGATGGTCAACTTCTGTTGACATCAGTGGAAAGATTCTTTTTAAAAGAACCACTGAATTGGACCATTACTCAGAAGGAAAAGTCACACTTATTAAGTCACTCACACCTCTTCTTGTGTTTTCCTTGGACATCTGAACTATCAGATCTTCTGAGAGCAGATCATGTCCTGAGACCATGGAAGAAGACAGTGTAACCCAGTGACTGGCTGTTTGGTATACCCATCATCTGCTGCTGGTGTTGCTTAATTCTAACCCTTCGTGACAGAGTGCCAGCAATGCAGTTGCACATTTTTTATATGGCAGGTCCAATACGCAGTAAGTACTGTTTACACCTGGGGTACTATGCAGATGTAATTTTGGGTTAGTTAGAAAATTACAAATTCTTTTCCAAAGATTAAGTTTCTTCTGAGATGGCAACTGTAATCTGCTGCCCACCTACATCTCTAGCAACTAGTTTTCAAGTGCTAATCTGTTTTGCTGGATTCCATCTAAGCACGACAGTTGTGGTGAGAACTGAGTCAGATTCTCTGGTGGCTCTGAAATTTGTCATCATATGTGTCAGAGCTCTACCACAATATCCCTCCCTTCTCAGAATAGGCTTCTGATGGTCTCTCTCAGGGTCACATCCCTGTTTGAATCATGGTGGTCAGGCCTCCACACCACATTTCTGTAACTTTAGATCTCCTGCCACATTGCCATTATTTTCCCACAAATATAGCAGGAGGAGGGATGAGATGCTAAGCACTATGTTGTTGAAGTGTTGTTTTCTGGTTTAGTTGTGTGAACTTCCATCTGCTTTACTGAGAGATATAGCAGAGGCAAGCGGTGAAAACTGTTAAAATGTAAAGACAAAGACAA
>NW_009260763.1:458630-513140 GCF_000687185.1 Egretta garzetta
AAAAAAAGCCATAACCCTCTCGCAGGCCGGGTCAGCAGCAGAGCTCCGCTTTTCCAGCCAGTTTAATTAAAAAGTATAAACTTCCATGGCTCACTCGCTTCATCCCAAAGCCTTTGCTATAAAATCAGACAGCCTAGGCTTCCCAGGAGCAGCATTTTCCCCTTTGCCAGCACAGTGTTAAATAAAAGGCCATAACAGAACAGATTTTTACTGAAGGAGGAAGAAAGCAGAAAAGCTAGAGTGCCATTTCGAAAGCCTGAATAACCTGTGCGCTATCCCTTTCCCCTCAACCAGCGTGTGCTGGCCTCCTCTAAGGGCTGTGGGGCCCTGCTGGAGTAATCATTTGTTACTCTTCTTGCCCAAATGAGCCCCACTTGGAGTCTGTTGCTGCCTCAGAGGATTTTGATAGGTAAGAAGGGATGAGGCTTCCTGGAGCCTCTACAGCTCCCTCTGGACAGAAGGAATCATTGTTGTCCACTGGGGGATGAAGGCCCCTGCGAGTTATTGTTGAACTGTAGTTGAATAGGAAGTGATACTCTTGCTTGCATGGCTCTTTTCTAGCCATTAGAGTTTGCTGGAGCTGCTACTGGGCTGTGCTGGCCCCCAGATTGCAGTGGTATTTAGTAGGTTTCAGCTCCTTTGGGTGAGGTGGAATAACAAATGGGGTCTGCAGAGTCTGTCACAGAAAGGATGTTTCCTAAAAAGGTTTTTTCTTCCCTTTGTAAAAAAAAAAAAAAAAAAAAAAAAAAAAAAAGTGAGGTTTGGGGAACCTGCTTTGCTCAAGAAAGTTTCTTTTTCACAACATTTATCAAGTTGGCACCTACCCTCTGGGCATTCTGTATGTTTGAGTTTCCAGTGGTTGTCTTTATATTTTGACAGACTTCACAGCTCCTTCACTGGTAAAATGTAGCTGATTTTAACAGAAGAAGCCATCTTTGTCAAGCATAGATATAAAGCACGGATATAAAGCAATCAAATTTAGTCTGGCCTTTGCCAATCTGCTTGCTTCGTTTTCCACAGTGCTTTCCCTCTGCTGGGATTCTGTCTTTCTGGAGCTCTATGGAGGGCTTGATCCTTTCTTTCAAGCCTTAAGCAACCAGGCTCTTCTTCTAAGGCAGTGACTGCAGTGGTTTTAGAACTTAAAAGGGCAAAAGCCGTGGGTCAGATATCCATGATGAATCACTACAATCTTTACAAAATGAGACATCAGTGGGAGCTTTTAATTTTGGCAAGTTTGGAAAATAAGGCGCTTTTTTCATCAGTAACCCAGCTGTTATCCTTATCTAACTGCTCTGGGATGTCCTGTGCAGCAGTCCCTGCTATCTGAGAACCTGGATTGAGGTTTTTATAGCAAAAACTCTTCCAAAGGCCTATGTCATGAGACAATTTTGCAACTGCAATTAAAATTAGTGTAACAGCAGAATTTCTACTGAGCATGCTTTTGCATTGGATTGAGGGTGTCTTGACTGTATTGCCTTAATTCAGTTTCCCAGTGACAAAGTTAGGCAGGTTTCCTTATTTTAAAGTGTGTATCTGAACTTGTTTAGGGAGAGTCCAGCTACTTTGACAGTACCTTCAGCAGCTTTTAAAACTAGATAAACATTTCTGTACAATGACAAATTATGGCAATGTAATAATCATTAATAATAAACCTACAAGTCCCACCCCTAGAACAGGCAGCCAGCAGGAAGAAGATGGTGAGAAATCCTATGGAGATTGTTACTGGCATGTATTTGTAAGCAGGTGGAATCTATTTTATTGCCAGAGATATGTTTAGCAGTAGCAGGTAAAATCAAAAGAATACAGATGTGGCTGTTGAAGGTGTCCCAGTGGAAGATGGGTGGTGGGGTGGCTGCTTGATGGAACGGATGTGGGAAAATCCATGACAACTGATTTGAACGAGATCTGAGTAGCCTTTTCCCCCACACTGTGGCAGGATTAATGACGGCAGCAATAAGCCAAACAGTTCCCTGTCCTTTTTATTATTAGCAGTAATAATAAGAAATAAGTATATATGGGCCACATATAGACTAGAGAATATGTATGTATACACAAACATGAGGTGACAGATTACTTAGAAAATCTATGGCAGATGCAGGCCTGTGTTCAGAAGCCTTGGTCTGTGAGTCCTTCTGAGAGAATATTTGGTTCCAAACCATCAGCAAGGCCTTTTGCTTTGGCAGGGTTTGTCAAGCTCTCTCAGCTGATACTCCATGTCAGGTCTTGATCATCTGTTGGTGATAACAGGGGCGGAAACGCCAGAAGGAGCAGATGAACTCCTCAGAAGCAAGCTTTCTATTTCTGTATAAATATCCTTTGCAATAAAGTGAAAGGAAGAGAAAATACAGCAAATCTGTTACACAGTATCAGCAAAACTGTTGCTAAATAGAATGCTTTTATGAGCAGTCAGCAGATTGCTGAGGCTCAGATATTAGCCTAGTGACCGTATAACAAATTACAGTCATAATATAAGACTCAGTTCAGTTTCACCATCTTGTGCTTGTTTTAATGGCAAAAAAAGGCCTTCTGGTTTTCAAGGTGATTGGTTGTTTTTTTGGTTTTGGGTTTTTTTTTTTTTTCGCCATGAAGAATCATATTCCCTTTTGCTGGCATTCAGCAGACTTCAACTTAAGTCAAAGATAGAGGGTTTCACCTCATTATCTTCTGATTTATTTGTGTGATTTTTGCCTTCTCTCCATACAGATAAGTCCCTTAAATCTCTTTGTGGGTTTTTGTGATTAGACTCCTCCAGGGCAACAGCTTAGTGAACATAACATGTATCTAACCTAAATGTTACAATAAATACCCTTTCAGGATTTTTTTATTTTGTACCCAATGTAATTTTGGGGTTGGCTCTGTGTGTGTGTAATGGTCTTAACTAATCAATCCAAAAAGTGGTGGTTATGCCTGAGGTCCAATAAATCTTCTACTGTCCAATTCATGTCAAAGCAAGTGAGTTGAAAAACCTCCATGGGGCCCAGCAGAATTGGATCAGTCCCCACACCTTTAGCAAAACTCGTATGATTTACAGGGCAGAGAATAAAGTTATAGTTTGTGTTTGCTTACAAAACCAGGGAAGGAAAGCATACTTTCAGCAGCTCCTAAATGTAGTTTATGCCTGAACTGTTTCTGGTTTGAACCGTCAAGAGAGAACACAGCACACTGGCTACCCATGGATCTATTCATTGTCTGCATTAATCAAGACAGAGAAGACTTTACCCTTTCAGACAACTAAGTTCCTCCCCAGACAGCTGAAGGAGATAAAATAAGATCTGGAAAAGAGACGTTTTTCATTATTTTCCCACTACCCTTTATCCTTTGTAGCTCTAATTTTAGGACAACAGCTCTTTCTGATGAAGGGTCTATGCAGCAGTGCTGTCAGCTGAGAGATGCTCATATTGAGCAGAACTTTCATTGTCCTGTGGCTTAGCTTCTATTTTAAAATGCTCTGGACTAAGGGCATTTGTGGCAAACTAAAGCAAACTGCAGAGTGCTGCCTACAATGAATAAGTACAGGGTGTCTTAGATGGTGGGGGTCTGAGATGTCTTGTATTTATATATATTGAATGCCCTGCCCATGTATATAATTTAATGTTAATAGAAATGTCTTAGCACAGTAAAGATGGGTTGCACTGATTAAGTTTTGGGGTTCAGGTTGCTATTTTCACTTATAAGACACTCCTAAATGTAAAACATTCAGCTAAGTTTTTCAAGTTCATGATCTAGAAGTCCAGGAAAAGATGTGCAGTAGATGGTTGGGGTTTTTTTGTGATTCCCACACTCTGGTCACACCTCAAAAAACATTGACGTTTGAACAGTTGGAGAGCATCCATCCTCTCTTGCAAGGCTGCATTTCATCTGTAACATCTGGTGTAAATAAGTAAATTCCTTTTGGATGTTGAATTCTTGTTCTTTTGAAATAGTTTGCAAATTTTCCAAGGTTGATTTTTTTTCCTTGCTTGTGGCTTATGTTTGACTGCAGTTAATGAATACTGTGTGTTCGGGATATAAATGATCTCCTGTTTTACCTGAATGGAAATTACTCTGATGTGTGTGCCCTTTCAGCATGAGGTAGTTTATAACCATACGGCATGTTTCCATAAAGTGTCCTATTAACACTTTTCCTATTTTCCTTTTAATAACAAAACCCTGAAGAACACCTACAAATGTATTTAAATTACTTTCAGCGTTTAGATGAGTGGATGAGAGCTGCCAGCAGGGTTCCTGCAGCCCATTTACAATCTCTTTCAGCCATTGCAACACCAGCAGGTCAAATTGTTTCAAAAACCAGCTTGGTTACTGCTGAGGTAAAAGTGTGTTTAAACTTATTTTTCAACACAGGTTGGAAAACTCATGGGCTCTGGTGGGGGGGACGACCTCCTTACTCAAGAGTTCTAGAGATTTACAGCTGAGGTGCTATTCCATGGGCCATGAGGTCTGACGAAATCGTACTGTTCACTGGGGCTGTGCAAAAAAGAGCTCTGATCATCTTGTCATCTGCCTCGCTCCCTCCTGAGCCCTGGGTATTGGCCACCCTGTAACTGTCTGGGGCTGTTCTCTGATTTCGGGGCCTGTTCATTATGTTTGTATGCTCATGGGCTTTACTGCCTTGTTTCTTCAGCAGAACTGAGAACCCCATGAGACGTTAAAGAAATATTTGCACTCTGTTAGCAGCTTGCTACACTAGGAATATTTAGGGAGAAGGCATAGGGATGCATCCTCAGCAGGTGAAAACTGGCGAGGCTTAAATGAAGGGAAAGGTGCTTTGCTCTGCAGCAGCTGAGGATTTGCTGCTATGTGTCCACGAGGATACTGAACACTAAATAAAATCTCACAGTAAAAGTGAGAGCAAGTCTTTAGGGAGAACTATCATCTTACCTCTCTCTGTTACTAGTGATAGATTTGGGAAAAACAGATGAATTTTTAGGGCACATTCAGAGAAGTGTTTTTCTGCTTGAAAACTTACCTATTGTCCAGTTCCTACAGCGAGTCCAGTAAAATAAATTATTTCTCCTTTAGAGAATTTTCTTTCTTTTGTATGCTAAAACAAGTAAAGCACTGTTTGCTCTAGAAAAAATTGCGTCGAGCACTGAAGATGAATTATCGCTTATGCATCTCCCTCTTCTACTTTGGATGTGGGAACAAACTCCCAGGCAATATTACCCCTAAATTAAAAGAAATGTAAATTGACAGGTGCAAATCAGGACTGTACAATTTAATGCTCATTGGAGACTATGCTTTTCACACAAATTTATATGAGAATAGGATTGGGAGCCTCGGATCAGATTTATAATCAAGAATGAATTGCAAGTGATACTTGCTCAATTAGACAGAAATCATATTCATGGTTATCTGGCAAAGGCTGTTTGGCTTGGTTAATTGAAGTGTGTAGAGTAAATTACTGGCTGCACAGTGCACAAAAATAGCATTTGGACTAGTAATCAATGTTTCTGCTTCTGTTCTTAGTTTGATCTGATCCTGTGAGATACTGAGCACGTGCAGTCAATGACAATCGGGTGCACAGCAGACAGAAGTACACCATATCACTAGGTTGGGAATTGTCTATTGGTTTTGTTTCAGTGTTACTGAGCACAGCTTTTACCTGTTTTGACAGCTTCTTGGATCTCAGATGCATCAAATAGTGCTGAATGGTGGTGACGAGTGAGGAAGCTTCTGCTTCCAGCAAGAATATCTGTGCAAACCTGGAAAAAATGAAAAAGTACCAGCTACAGGTGTGTTGAAGGGGATATTTTTACAGTAAAGAGACAATTAAAACCCTTTTGCATGATGTATTTTCCTCAGCCACTTTGAAACTTTCTAATAGAAGACTTTTAGAGATCCACTTGTTTCTGTTGCCTTTTTTGCTTTTAATTTGTTGTTCAAATTATCACTAAGGTCTGGAGATCTATCTCTTACAGCCTGAGGATGAAACTGCATCCTTAGGCCATTTATCAGGTACTCCTACCTGAAACCCAAACTGAAGATCTCTTTTTCCAGTTAGTTCAATCTTTTTTATTATGAAGACAGTGGGTACAAATTTGAACCTAGAAGACTTAGCTGATTTTCAAGATAATTTCCTTTTACCTAATGGACTCTCAGCAGCATCAAGACATTTCCTTTTTTCTTTTAGAAGGGTATATGTGGTAAATAGTTATTGCTTTCAAAAATGATCATGCATTTTAACGTAAATAAACTCCTCTGGTGGGTTGGCCCCAGTCAGCAGCCAAGCACCCACACAGCCGCTTGTTCAAGACTTTTCATATCCTCACAGGTCATGCTCGGCCTTTTTGGCAGGGTGGTGGGTAACACAGGACGTTGAGGTCAGTGGTTTCTTTCTGCTAGTCCTTGTTCCTTACTCTTTTCTGTCCCTGTTCCTTCCTTTGTACTCGTTTCCCTCGCTCCAGCACGTGTTGTTCCCGGGCTGCGGTCCCTTGGGGGTGTCACCAGCTCTGCTGGGGCTCACCTTCTACTGCTCTGGCCTTGGAGGTCCTTTTATTTTTTCTTTTTTCCCCCCCTTGGCATTTACTGCCCTTTCTTAAATCCACTTTCCCTGAGGTGCTGCCACCGTGGGTGGCTGCTGGGCTCAGCCCTGCCCTGGGGTGGGGTGGGTCGGAGCCGGCTGGAACCGGCCATGTCCGGCCCGGGGCGGCCCCGGCCTCTCCTCACAGAGGCCGCCCTGCAGCCCCCGCTGCCAGCGCCTCGGCATTTATACCCGATGCATCGCCCTAGCTTCCTGCTTTTTAGATCCTGATTATTGACTTCCAAGGTTTGTTTTACAGAAATGTTTACCTGTACAGGAATGTGTACTAAACAAACTTGTCACCCCGGCAGGGGACATTCATTTAGTCATATCTTGTCTATTTAGATTCTGTCTAGCACTTCTAGACCTATCCTCCCATTAAGAAATCAAAAGTAGTTGTTAACTTTCCTGATGCTTCTGGAGTACAAATTGCTTCAAAAGTGGCAAGAAGTGGATTTCAACAGGGCTGGAGTTCAGCTCTTACTTTGCCTTTCTCAGTAGAGGGACATCTGCTCCCAGCTCTTCTCCAAGCCCCCCAGAAGACTCGCCTGCAGTTTTGCCAGACAGGCAGAGAAGACCAGGTTGGAGGCAGGGCAGATCTGCTGTGCTTCAGCACAGTCAGTAAATGCCAGAATTTGATTTAGATACCTTGTTTTCAACAACTGGAAGAATATATTTGAAAGGACTATGGCTGCAAACAAAAATTAAGACCAACATTTTCAAGCATGGACATTGCATGCCCATGTGCTTGCAGCAGATTTTCAGAAGCATTCCACATTTCATGCTCTCCAAAGGGAGAAATGCATATTAAATGAAACCACTCTTTTCACAGTCTTGTTCTGTAGCAGAATGTGTAGCTTTTGTGCCTGTATATGTAACGGTTGGAGCATAGGTTTATCTGCACTAAATTCTGTAAGGCCTTCCCACATGGGGGTTAGAGCCAGACTTCTCTTGGTCCCAACCAAGACTCCTTGATTCATATGTCTTCATATTAAGGAGTTTGAAATCCAGACGTCTACCAGATTTGTAGCAGCAATAGATCTAAAAACTTGTAATAGCATTTGATTCTTTCAAACCCAAATTTTACCTAGGACTGAACCACAAGTTAATAAGACGTGTCACTAGGACTTATATGGAGGTGGGAAGTGAAAGAAAAGAGTAAGTGAACCGCAGACTTTTTCTGCAGGATTGCTATGACAGGCTTAAGCTGGTGCTAAGAGTACAACAAGAATTTAAAGCCAACTCAAGGATCCTATTACTACCTGAAATTCAAACTGACTTAAGTAGACGTTACATTAGAAAATATGCTTATTAAATGAAAAGATTTGCAAAAAACATCCTTTAATGCTCAAGTTGCTGCAGTGGAAGATCCTTTCCCAGATAGGTTTGGCTTGGTTCGCAGTAAAAATGAGCATTACTCACCACACTAAAGCATAGCTGCTTAGAAGATTTGGTTTTACTTTGTAAAAGAACTTTTTCGTGAAAGGATGAAAGAGGGAGCAGGAGGAGGGATCTCTAACCAAGGAATTTGAACGTCATTCTAACACAAAATCTGCATGGTTTTGCATCACCTGAAGCATCTGAATATCTTCCAGAACTTGTAGTTGTTTTTTATTTTAAATAATATTTTCCACTTTCTATAAAATAAATGCCTTTATGTGCTTTTAGGTCTTCTTTTATATCCTTCTTTTTTAGTGTGAGTGTGAGTGTGCAGGAAATGTAAGTCCAATCAATGTTGCCTTTAGATGCAACATATTGATTAAGAGGCCAGTTTCCTGTCCAAGGCAGAAGTTTTGTCTCTGGCCCTGGCAACTGTTTTCTGCTGAGCTGAAAATGTGACATCACAGCAAAGGTGACAATAGCAATCCTGGTTTTGGATACATAGGTAATTTCTTGATTAGGTCACTTAAGACAATCCCTTGCAGTGATTTGCATATTAGGACCTGAATTTAAACTGAACTTTTATTCCTGTCATGGAGTTACTGTGGAGACAAATGCCCTGGGAAATTGTGTCCATACTGACCTATGCTTTCCAGGTGACCCAGTTCATTCCCGCTCTAAATCTTTCAAAAGCTGTTTCTTCAGTAAGCTAACAAAAATTGTTTCTGGAGGTAGTCTGGACATACACTACTAGAGTTTAATCCAGACTAATGTATGCAAATGAATGGTGGATACTCTTTATCTGAAGTTCTGCATACTGCTTTCTGATAACTTCAGTTTGACATCTGAGAATGAAGCATACTGGGAGGTTTTTGTTTCCCCATTGTCATCTAATGTCTGGCAGGTGAGCTTTCAATGTAGCATACATTACTTGGGAGGAAACCGTGTATTTAAAGATAATGGTCAGTAGGGAAAAAAGATATTTCTGATGTTCCCTTTCTGAAAAAGCTGGTGTATCACTTTATCTTATAAATCTTATTTATGAACTATCTGTGCACTGTACACTGCAGAAACAATCCTCAGCATCACCATGCTCCAGACACTGTTCATTCTTCCTACATCCCACAGTGAACACTATATTTTTAGGAAGGCTCAGAAAAACAGTGTTTTTCTTTTTCTGCTTGTCCTGTAATATATTTGTGTAACTGCTCCTGATGTTTTTGCAAGTGTGGCTGCAATGACAATCCTCCCCTTCTTTCACTTACCCTTCCAAAAGATAGCTACCCAAAGCCACACGAACTCACCAAGTGTCCTTGATTCTCAACTCAATCATTCAAAACACAGCTGCATGCAGTTTGTCTAGCAAGGTCAACAAATTCATTTGGTACAATAATCACAGCTTTTGTGACTGTCCTTGAAAACTACAGGTCTGTTCATATCAGTCTTATACCCTTTTGAAAGAAAAGAGCTGCCATCTGAAACAGTTTTCACCCATGTGAAGATAATCTGCACCTAAGAGAGCACTCCCCTTATTTTTTTCTTGTGCAACAGGCCAACATGTGCTACAGCTTCTGAGAAGCCAGTATCATCTGAGGCTTCACTAGACAGATGCATCAGCAATCTCAAAGTCAAATCTCCCACTTACGAAAATGGGTAAAGGTTTGTTTAAATCAGTAGAGAAGCACCTGATTGCACCCTTTGATTATCTGATTCTTAGGATCTGACAGAATCAGCAACTCACTTCTCTTAAATACTAGTTATATCACTTAGTCACATATCTAGCCTTCCTTCCCTTTGATAGCCTTCTCCATTAAAGACAAAGCAGGTAATTTATTTAAGCAATTTTTATTTTATCCATTGGGGTTTTTTTCTCTGGTATCAGTTCCAGCAAAAATGCAAGAAAGACATTTATAAGCAAGTTCTTAAAAAACTGGCACTGCATCAGCCAAATTAAGCGCATGAGCAAATATGAAGTCCATAAATTACTTTTAAATGATGCTTCATAGCAAGAAACTGAACTATCATCCCTGGTAAATCCAAGTTTTGGTCATTCATTGTTTTAGAAATAATAAATAGAGTAAAAATGAGAGAGAACAAAAGGTTTAACAAAATTTCTTCTGAAGATTGAAATAAAACCTCACAAAACCTGGAGATATAACATGCCTATCCCTGAAAAGGGAAACAGGAGACTATCCAAGTGCAGACATTTTTTCAATAAACTGTGGCATTACTATTCACCATCTGAAAGGAATAATCCAGTACTTGCTCTTTTGGCATGTACTTTTCTTGGCGTGCTGTGTATACCAGTATCAGGAGTTTTCATAGAGGTATGTATGAACAAAACCTGCACTGTAGGACGTTGTTCCTTCTCAGGCAGACCATTAATGTCCTTAATGTAGGTGAACAAACTGATTATGGAAGAAGTTCTAACACAGTCAGCAGAATTTCTTGTTGATGAAGATGCTGTTCCCTTATAAGTATGGGTGCTGTAGTCAAATCTTTAATAAGGGGGATAAATAGACATGCTTTTATTTAACTTGCAGCTGAAAGACAACAAGTATTCTTTTTTTTTAAATCCCTCTGATGCTTTTTTCACTGCAGTAGCTGAACTTGGTAGAAATAATAATTAATTAATCTTTATAAAAATTCTGTGAAATGGGCAATCTGAATGCTTAGTCTTGAGCAAAAGAGCAAAACCACTGAAAACTTAAGTGTTATGCTCAAAATCACAAACACGGCGGCAAAATCTGAAATCAAGACCTAATCTGGGTTAATTGACTGCACTGAGACCCCACTACCCTCTCTTAGAAAGGAGACATAGAAAATGTTTGCAAACTTGCTGGATATTCAAAATGAGTTGTCAGCCAAGTTGCCATGTTTGCAACCCAAAAATGTCCAGGTTTGAGTCTTCTACCTTGGAATGTGAAAAAAGAGTGAACTGGGATCTGTATGAACAGAAATGATTGCAGTGTAGGTCTATCTATCTGTTGCTCTGCTGGATGATAAATGGCCATTACTTTTCTGTGATCAGTGTTTCAGTGCCCTACTGACAAGTAGAAGCATACACAAGTAGTGAAGATTATTGCAAGTACAAATGAGCAACTGCAGAGAGATTATTCATTGCACTCTGCTACAGATCAATCACAGAATTAATTCATTTCAGATGCTGAACAAAGGTTTTGAATTCTGTTCCAAAGAATCATGCTAGTGACTACTGACATGGGGAATAACTGCTGCCTCTGCAGGAGTGAACATTGCTTGAACAAAAAGCTAAGTTCAGACTGGTGGTTTTTTGCCATTTTTGATCCAGTTCATTAGCAAGGTAGCTAGGTGAGGGAATCCCATATGCCTGGGGCTGTGCCACAGTCACTTTGCTTGTATCCTCTAGCTATCAAAAATTGAAAGAATGAGGCAGTGGCTTTTGTTCAGCATTATGTGCAGTGCTATTTATCCTAGTGAGCTTCTCTGATATTGACATCCTGGGTTAAGATCTTCATCAAGACATATTGTAAGTTATCACCATAATGCCCATGGGCTTTGAAATACTCAAAGGATTTGTAATGGAAATATATAGATATCAAAACTTCTTTCAAGCTTTTTTTCCACAAGAATCAGATGTAGCTGGCTGTACTTTATTAAAACAGTAGAAGAATATTGTATCATGGCCAAAAGTAGCAAAGAGTTTTACAGATTTTTGGAATCAAATCTTTTCCTTACATCCACACATGATCAAATTAGCCTGTAAAATTAATTAGAAAAGAACATCACAATGATAATTCCTATTGGACAGAGAGCATGTCAGAGTGAGAGAAATGGAAACTGGGAAAATAACTGGGGAGGAATCAGACCAGAAAACTTTCACTGCATCTTCTGTGGGTATCCAATGAAATCCCCTGGATGGCGCAGAGCCATTATTATACTTACAAATTTACTTTCTTGGACTTCTTGAATCTGCTTTAGGTCAGAGGTCAGCTGGGCTGAGGACAAACTTCAACATGTTTCCTGGGAAAAGAACTCAACGGTGGAGAGGAAATCTTATATTTGTAGATGGTTGGAAAGACCTGCCTCTTGAGAACCTTCTGTGAGCGTGGCCTTCAGAGATCACCCAGTTTCTGCCATTGGGAGCTCTGGATTAGTTTTCAGGATGCTGTGCAGGGTGCATATAGAGTAACTCACCTTGTAAAGAGCATTGGATGCAGACTCCCTGTTGTGGTCTACAAAGGAAAAATGTCCCACACTTAAAGCATGCAGATTGGCTTGGTGTAGGCTGAAAGAGAGGTCATTTTGTGGCCTCTGACAAGAAGGGGTGAACCCTGAAAAGACATTAGAAAATGTGGTGTTTTGGAGAATGGATGAGTTCGTTCTATAAAATTTGAGGCAGAGCTGTGGTGAGAGGAGATAAAAATGAAGAAATTGTAGCTCTGCGACGAATGTTCTCCTGACAGAGCCAGGGTTTCACCTGGCACATCCAGACTTGTTTCACCCAAAAGGGCCATGGAAAGCATCTCTCATGCTGACAAAAGAAATTGCCTTTGTGTATGTCTCCCCTTTGTGTAGTGGCCTATGAGATACCTTATGCCTCAGGCTACATCACATGGAGGACAAGCTTCTACTTGGATTACTGTAAATATATACAACCTGCAAACCAGGAAAGGAATGTAATGGGAGAAACAAAATAGTTACAACTTTTAAGGAGTATGAACATTGGAGGCAGCCAACTGAAAACTGACAGGAGCTAATACAGTCCTGGAAAAAAAGAAAGAACGAGCCAATTAAATAGAAACATCAGCATAAAAAAGGAAAATATTTCAGGAGTAACCTACAGGAATAGATAAATATATCAGAAGGACACTTATTGCTTTTCATTAGAAATAAACGTGTTCTGAAGTAAAGGTGTGAGCTAGTAATACTTTTAGTTCTTTGTAGGGCATTTGAAAATTCTATATGATGTTACATATGAGAAGCAGCACCCTTTGTTTTTTCATATTTCCTACAGACTAGACAGAAGAGACACAGTGATCTCTTGTGGAGATGCTACCTAATATGTATCCTGACTTGATTCAAAACGAGCTATCCAAGCTTAAAGGGAGAGACTGCTCTTCACTGGAAATTTTAAGTGGCCACACATGTACTCATGTGATGGGAGGAGGTAAGTGTGCCCTGTGCTTCTGTATGATGCATGGCCAAGAGAAATACTTAGCATCATAGCAAGCAAACTTTTCTACTGTGATTGCTATGGTGATAAGGCATTTTAGTAGCAATTGAAGGAGTAAGCTGCTCAAGACCCATGCCTGGGAATACAAATAGACAAGTACCTGTCATGATAGATTACTTTTTTCCCCATTTTATCAGCCTCTGGAGACTAAGATCCAGAAAGTGCATTTGGTCAAACTGGCAGACAAGGAGGCTTTCAGCCATGGTAGCTGGTGGGATCCAAATGAGCAGATGATGATGGCTTGGTGATGGTTTCCAGCTCTGTGAAGGAAAACTCCTGCTGATCTGGGAAGTTCTCCTTGATGAACACCACATGTCTATACTGAAATTTCTCTTCTATTTATCTTAAATTTCCTATGAAAGTCATTGCTATGTGAAGGAATAAAGAAGCTACGTGCTTAAAAAGAAAATCAAACTGTAATGCTCAGAAGTATGTTTATTCGACTGTGAAGTCCACTGTTGAAATAGGGATTGACAGAGGTTAGCATATTTTATCACTGCTCTCATGGATGCCAGGACTGGAAATGCGTAGAAACAGCTGATGCCAACAGTAATATGAGCCATCAGCTCTCAGTTGAACATGTCCTGGGAAGATTTATTCATGCTTTTTTTTCATTATGCTTATTCCAGCCTTCCCACAGTAGATCTTAATAAAAAATATTTGAAATTTCAGTGACAATTCCAAGTAACTGACTGAGATGGAACAAAGTGCACCAAGAACTTGATTTGAGGAAGAGGGCACCTGAAATAGGATTTAGGAGAGATGTAGGTGCTTACCTCCAACACTGCAATCCTCAAGACCTTCTCTCAGCTGCAGCCTAATGCTGGACATGCATCAGTTGTGTTGGCATCCTAGTCTTTTACTTCCTAGGCAGCCAAAATTTGACATCTGCTCTGTCCAGAACCTTCTTTGTGGTAATGGTAATCACATAGCAACCATCCCATGCCTAAAACGTAAGAGGATGCCAAACATGAGCAGCCTTCCTCTGTCTGCCTTGCTTGGAGGTGTTAATACAATAGGTGATGGGAAAAGGGCACACCTTCTCCAGGATGGTCTCATGCACAACATGCAGCAGGGATATTTTGTCTGATGAGGATGAGAACTGCAAGGCAAACCTGTTTCCGGACAGGAGCAAGCTTACCCTCTCTTACTGAGACTATGTCACTTTGTCTAAAGATAATTTGAGACTCATTTTAGTGCAGGAGCTGTAAAATGCTCTTTAATTTCACCAGATGAGGATTAGCTAAACAGTGTACTAGCTCACATATGCCTCATGGCTTGTACAGTGTAGCTCATGATAAGGAAAGTAGCCAGGAGTGGTTCTTGAAAGTCAGAAGTGATTTATCAGTTTTATGTCTCTTCCTGACCTATCTCTGGCATCTTAACACAAACACACACACACACACTCATTTGATTAATAATCTTGAAAAATCTTGAGAAAAGCAGAAAGGCTTAAAGATTCACTACAGGTCAATGCTATGTTCAGCTGCATAATCTGTTTATATCCTCATCACATAATGTTCTGCCTCTGAAAAGGGAACAGACACAAAACGATCTGATTGATTAATGGGATGCAGTTACACACAGTGTTGTTATAAATACATACAGTGAACTATTCACAAACAGCAAAATATGCAAGTCTTTTTCATTAAAGGAATTTACAAGTCACTTCTGCTAAAACTGTTTATTTCATAACTTCTCTGTCCAAGATTTGCAGACGAGTGCAGGTGAAATTCACTGAAACAGTGATTTATTGCAATTACTTAACTTGCTTTCAAATATATTTATGTGCATATATGTGCAGAGAGCACATGGGATTTTATGAAGGAGGGAGAAATAATTCAGTGGATTATTTGTTTCTATACAAACAAAATCCATGTGCAAGTTTTGGAGGTAGGGAAAAAAAGAACAGAGCTTTTATGTTCTCCAGAAGCGTCTTGAGGAATCAGTCCCAATTTACCGCACCTCATACACACTTAAAGGGGAGGTTAGAGATTTTTTTTTCCCCCCATGGGGGAAAGCTGAATGGGATTTCTGTGGAGTACTGCTTCAGCAGTATGCAGGAGAGTGATGTTCGCCGCAGCTGGGTGAATGGTGCTCCTGCCCGAGAGGCAAGGCTACATGCTTCTCCACCACCCTGGGCATCCTTCTGCCCTGGAGCACCAGCTTGGATCCAGAAATTATGAAAATTTGTTTCATCGCAGTGCAGAGAATGAGCTGCAGAGCCATTTATAACAGCCAAAATAATTCTGCTGTGACCTCTTCATGTTCCCATAAAACTGTTTTTCCCTCGGCATCAGGAGATGAGTCAGCAGTAGTGATAACAAGAGTTAGAGAAAGACTGGAAAAAACGAGTGTCCCAAGTACTTTGGCAGTGAAAAATTAAGCTTCAAAGTGATTTCTTCATGGAACATTTTTTTCTCTCTCCAGGACACCAAATTGACTGACTATTAAAGAAAGAAGAAAAAGACTGAGAGGGAGAGAAGAGGACCTGGATGACATTTCTCAGCGTCTGCCAATATCTAACATGCTTTTGGAAAAGTTGCGTAACACAACCTGCCAAGAAAGCCTGGTTTGAATAGAGGTTAGTAATCCTTTCTATTTGGTGGTATGCTTGTGGTTTTGCAGGACTGACCCACAGGGCCTGATTTTCAACCGGTGTAACAGGCTGTATTGTTTGTTAAGACTATAAGGATCAGGAAATTGCCCTCTGAATGCAGCTTAATAGACCACATGCCTGCCCAGAAATTACCATCAGGTTACCGTCAGGTCTATCATTCTTCTTGTAGGACACTGAGTGGTGGTAAACCTTGAATGTCCTCTTCCTTGAAGGACAATCTTTGCCTTTGGTGATCAAATGTACAGGTAGGATGTCAGGGAACTTGCAATGTGAGGTGTTATGTTTGAAATAATTTAAACAAGGACTGTTGCAAAGGTTTTTTTTCTGGTTTGCAATGTTTTCAATGTAATATCTTCAGATTTTTTAATCTACTCTGTATGATAAATTAAAAACGGTATTGCAAAAAGTTTTTTCATGACAGATAAGAGTTAGTAATTCGAATATTCATTTGGGGGAAAAGAACTTTTAATATTTAGCTAGTTTTGTTTTCATGGCCTTTTGAATAATGGTAATGAAGAAAAAGGCAAGGAAATAAACTAACTTACTTCCTTTTCATGAAATGTGTTGTAAAATAATTTCTTTGCCCCTTGTTTGTGAATATGAGAGAGAAAACTGAAGAGGTACATTCCTATGTGTGAGGTGCTTTATGTCCAGGGCGTAGGTGTATCCTAAAAGGTCCTCTCCAAGCATCCAAGGCTGACACCAACACTGAAAACTGCTGTCTGAGCCTGGAGCAGGCAACCTGCCCTCTGAGTAACAGTTTGGCAGTGGGATGGAACATCATCTCCTTCCTGAGATTTGGGGCCTACCTGCCATCCAAAGCTACCACCTTTACAGCTGAATTCGTATAATGGACCCACAGAGCCTCCTTGCACAGACATAGGTTGTACCACACCTCTGGCAAAAATCTTTTGTCAGCTCAGGGTGTTTTTTGGCTGAGCTATGCGCGTTTGATGCCGGAGACCAATGCACCTATCTCTTCAGGTCCCTCTGGTGCAGAACTTTCCTACAGTGGCGCTCTGTGTAGTTGGGACAAAGGAGGTTCTGTGACACCTGTTTGCAGAAATGTAGCTGCCCAGGGGACTTTTTGGGGATAAACAGAGGAAAGAAGGAGCTTTGGGCGTGCTTGAGGGTAGATAGCAGCTGAACTGCTGTGTTGAGACTCTTAGGTGTCTAAATCTCTTTGTGGATTACACCCTTGTGATTTTAAGCAGGACACTCGAGAAATATCCTTGCCTGTGTCCCTCATAGCTGGCTGCTCGATAGATAGCTTGTGTGCTTGGGGTATTAGAAAAGCGTAATGATGCACTGGCAAGGCAAGTTGTGGGCTGCTATCTTTCCAGACTATGCCAGAGCACACACCCAGAGGCAAGCAGCATCTACCTGGGGGTGTCACCCTTGTTTTGGAATTGACTGTCTCTGAGGGTGAAAAATTGCCTATTATTTTAAAAAGTCTGCAGAAAATGTTTGTTGCTGTGACTCTAAAAGGATGTTTACTGTAGTAATGAATCTAAAAAAGAAATGTGTTTCATAAGGCGTTTCCCAGGAACTTTGCCCTCAATTTTTGCTACTTGAAACTAGTAAGTGAAAAAAAAAAAAAAAAAAAGACCATTGCTATCTTGTTTTATTGTTCTGTCTGGCACTGTCCTGTGTGTACTGTTTGAGAATCTGACTCTGCACACCAGCAGAAGCTTTACCTTGATCCACTTCTCCCTGTAGTCGTGAAGACGCCTATCAAATTAGCTGGGATTTGGATGAAGCCTGCTGAGAGGACTATAACATTCCAGCTTTCTTCGACTGAGAGTTGTGAGAAATACTCACTGCAAAACCTAAAACTTTTCAAGTGAGCTTAGGTTGATTATCAGATGCAGGGAAGGTTTACTGTTGGGTGGAAATAATGCAAAACTCTACTTTTGCCATACTTTCGACCTGAAACATGACAACGTTCAAATATTTTGACAGAAGTTACTTTGAGACTACAAAGCCAAAAGTTAAAGAAAACCTCAGAAAATGCAAAGATGGCATGAAGAGCTCAAACTTAACGTAAACCCGCTTCAGCTTTCATGCTGGACTGAGCTAGGTGCTGCTTAGCCTCTCTGCTTCCAAGCAAACAACAGGCCTATTATTAAAGCATTGCAATCATTGCAAGCATGAACACAGACTAGTATACTGTCAAGCCTGAAAATAATCAAGTCAGTTTTGTATTCTCAAAAAAAAAAGTCATGAACTATGGGGATAAGGATGTTACTGGTGATTCTCCCAAAGATTTGCTCAAAGGCATTGTTTAGAATCCCAGCTGAGATAGAGCTTTCCTGGGATATCTAACCCGAGTTGTTCCTTGCTTGGTGTTGCCTTATCACTGTCAGACCATCTCAAACTTTGATGATGAGCAGCAACTTGGAAATAATCTTATGCAGTGTATTTGTGTTGTCCCCTATTTTAAAAATAAATTATTTTTTCTCACCTTGTATTGCATTAGGAATGACTACAAAAGGTCAACACAGCAGCAAGTAGAAATAACAGCAGGATTTGCTTAGTTATTTTACCCAGACCAAATTTAGTGGAAAACCACTATCAAATGGAGAAGAGGCTGTGTTGCATTTGCAGATGAGAATATTGTTGGGAGAAAAGAGCTTTTCTCCATAAAATTGTTACTGCAGAGGATCAAACAAAGATTTCCAGCTCTCTGAATAGTTCAGGTTCTGAGAGCTGCAGTACCAACAGCCTCCAGGAAAGGAGTCAGTCGTGCACACGTATGTGAATCCTCTCACATGAATGCACAATAAAAGCAAAGAAACTTTTTGAGTTGCCGAATCATAACTTTTTTTGTCAGCATGGAATTTTCTGTCTGGAGAGAAAGAACATCTTATTCTCTCCCCTGCTGCTTCTTGCCGCTTATATCATCTCCCTAATTGGAAGCTGCAGTATAGATGTGCAAAAAAGGATATTCTTTGAGCATACCTCAAGGGTGAGCTGTCTAACCAAGGAAGCAATTTCATCCTGTCCATTTCTAGAAGAGCCTGACCCAACCAAACGTCTGTTTCATTGCTGCGCAGAGCAACAGATGGGAAGGAGAAAAGACTCTGACAACAGAAACTGCAATACATTAATATTCGTATTTTCTGTGTGCGGCTTTTTGTAGTCTGATACAAAAAATATTTGCCTTTAATTTGGATAGCTGAAGTTCCAGCATTCTGCTTTTATCACTGCTTCAGGTTAAACCATACTTGAATCACTGAAGAAAGAAGACATAAAGTTCCAGACTAGATCTGTTGCTTGCTGCAGAGCGGGCTATGCTTTTGAATGGTTTCCATCATACACCTTGCATTTTGCACTCACAGGTGCACAAGTAGAACTAGCAGTTTTCAAAGGCAAGCCTGACAGTTTAGCAGTGCTCTCTGCAGGGGGGCCTTGATGTGTGGCCTGCACACCTGCACAAAGACCTACTCACCTGGATACCAGTGGCACCCGCAACATAAGTGTTTGTATTAAACCATGTCTAAACTAAAAATTTTTTAAGCTGGTTTCACTGCCAGGAAGGCCACAGCTGTACCAATGCCAAATTGCTATTGCAAACGGGGCACAGCTTTAGTAAGTATGATGATATTAATCCAGCAAATTTCAATGTTAGAAATATCCCAGCTAACACCAGTGGAGTTATGCAGATGTTTAAAATGAAGCATATGCATATTTTCTGTGTGGTATTTTGGAAGGGTGTAAGTATAGCTGAACCAAGCTCCAGATGCCCTGTTTTCATTGCTGACATTGTTTGGAATTTGAGAGTAATATTCGTCATCAAAGACAAACAAATGGAGGATGAGTCAGTCTCATCTTCACTTGGAGGGGAAGAATCCAAAGGGAATTGGATTTCCCTGTTTAGAGAAATCCACGCAAAGGGAAAGGAATTCACATTTGTCTGAAACAGTGAAATGCAATCCTGCTAAAAACTGGTTTTCTGTAGTTATTCAAAATTAGGTCTGAGGTTTTTAGGTCAAATGCAGCTGATTTCTCTCTCACAGAGAAAAGCTGAAGGAAAGGCTTGATATTACGGTGAACTTTTGCTTCTTGAAGAAACACACGATGATTCCAGTTTCACATGTGTTCCTTCTCAAATCAATGAAAAGTACTTTTCAGATACCAGCAACACATCAACCACAACTTGCTGCTACTTAAGCCAAGAGCAAAAGATAGGTCCCTTGACAAGCCACAGTGAATTCAGCAGATAAAATAACTTTTTTATTAGCCCCCTCCCCCCCCCCAATCAAAACCACTGCTGTAGTACTGATATCTTATTTTCCTTATGTGCTTGGTGTCTTAGTTCTTATTACAGATAGTGAAATATATGGCAAAACAATACACTGAGTGAAATGATTACAGAAAATTGGAAGATCTCATCAAATGCTCTCCTGGGTAAATGCAAGTTGAAAGGTTCAAGTACTGAGCTCATCAGAGTGGCTCAGAAATATCCTTCATTGCTTTTTATTAACTAAATATCTCACCTTCCCTGGTTAAAGCCCTGCTCATTTTGTTGAGTAAATGCATGAACAAAGCTTGATGGATGGTGACAAATTAGCCATAAAGAACTTCATAAGTAGCAAAGGGCCATTAATCTGGCATAGTTTGAGCTTCACTTTCAGCACAGTGAGTAGAAGTTAGCTGTAATTAGTAACAGAGATTTTCTCATCATTGTCAAGTAACTATTAGAAGGTGCACAGCTCTGAACTTTTTTTATGATACTGAAACACCACCTTTTCCAACACACGCCAGCAGTAAGTTTTTATAGCTGTGTGATGGGATGCACTGAACCTCTCCTGAGTTACACAGAGAGTTTTCCTGAGCAGAGAAAGTAGTACTTCTGTTAGTTCTCAGCACAAGAATTGCCATGGTGTTTCACCAGGAGGGAAACGTAGTGGGGCTCAGCTGGATTAAGGGATTGAATACTGAAAGTATTAAGAGAAATGTGGGGACAATCCCCATGAACTTCTGGCCAGCAAGGGAGAGGGGAAGAGACTAATACTCTGAAAGAAAACTTTTGAGTCACACGTTCTGACCTGCACTGCTGTGTGTAGTTTGTGGAAGGACAAGACTTAACTGCAGAAAATTTATGTGTGAAACAAATCTGGATCAGGGGGCTGGTGAGTTGACCACAGTGCCCACTTCAGTCATGTAAACCCTCACAGTGTGCTCCTATTTTCAGTACAAAAGTTGTCACAGAGACATGCAGCATAAACAGCACATAGAGAAAGGATGTTCAAAGAAAAGTTAAGTAACGCAACATTCAAACTGAATATGAGCAAAACATGCTTCAGTTAAATAACATATTTGATATATATTGAACTCTTATTCGTGATTTTCCTTGCGGCAGTATTAGTGCAATAACAAAACAGATGAGGCTGAGTGCTTGATTTAAAAAGGTTGAGCCTTCAAGGCCTGATTTACTGTCCAGCGAGGCTCTGCAGGCTGGTCTTCCCAGGCGCAGCGGTTCCCAGGTTTGGAACGCCGAAGCAAGAGACTTGGAGCGCAAAGCAGTCCAACTGCGGCTGAACATAAGGTCACAACCAGGAACATATGAGATGAATAAATCTTTATTGGGCAGGGCTGCAAAACATTAGCTAATGGGGCCAGTGACAAAAAAGAACTTTTTCTGAATCATACTCCAGAAGGCTCACCAGAACTGGAGTTCAGGCCTCTAGCAGGGGGCAAAACTCACATTTCTGATGATGATAGGAAAAAAGGAAATAAAAATCAAGTAAGAGGTTTCTTTTGCTTGTGTAAGTGCATGCACTGTACACATCCGTAGCATTTCAGTCTGCAAGAGCTCATGGCAGTTCAGAGTGGATGTGCAAGGCTAACACAATCCTTTGCAGTTCTTTTCCAACTTCCATCGCCATATCTGTCTTCTGCCCTTTTCTCACCTTCTTTCTCACCTACAAATAGAGAAATCAAGCTGAGAAAAAACAGAAAACAAAAAACCCCCAAACCTTCCATTTCTAGGGTAATGTTTCAGTACTTGTTTCTACCGTGACTAGGATGGAAAGTTGAAATATCTCTTCTGCCTCTCCCCATGGGAAACAAAGTTGTGAAAACTCTTTCCTTGGAATGAATGAAACACTTGGTTGTGAATTATTTTGGAATTAATTTCTCTGTTGAACTGGATTGTGCCCAGGGTTGATGACCACACAATTGCAGGGCCTGCTGAGCGAAACCTGAGCTGTCCATCTATTCAGGTCAGGTATCCAAGAGCCTATGGGCTAGAAGTTTGGGATCCTTCTTCAATTCATTTATTGACACATACACCATGAGCTATTTCCATCTATGAGGACAAGGGCTGATCTCCTGTAAAGGAGGAGAGCTGCTAAGAGTGAATCAATCCTGCAAACTGTATCCAGACCTTAGGTCCCCAGTTGATCCATTTTAATCATCTGTATTGTGACTACTGCTCTGTCCAAGATAGGGACTGATCCAGAAAGACTCTAGCTGCTCTGCTGAGAGGTCTGTGGCTACCTGTGGGATGCTTTGGCCCCTGCTTGGTCCTGCTCATGTCTGTTCCTGGGCCACCTTGTGCCAGAGGTCTGATCTGAACAACCCTGTTAGTCTTGCCTCCCTCTCTACATCAAGTGTGGCTTCTTCTGCTCTGGGCATGCAGCACTTCTCATCCCAGAAATGCTCTGAATTAGATTACAAATTTTTCATGTCAGGACTGACTGGGCTCTTTTTTCCTCTCTTTTCCAAACACTTCCATGAAGGAAGTGCAGTACAATGCAGACAAGAAAAAAAAAAGGGACAATGGACCTGTACAAGGTGTGCAAAACTCATAAATAAGCTGTTACTGAGGAAAACACATTTGAAAGAGGAATCTGAAGGAGAAGAAAGCAGGTATTCAGTCAATCACAGCTAAGGCATTCTTCCAGTCTAGTGGGCTGCCTGATGGTCTGTTGCCAGAGAGGAAAGGAAGTGAAACAGGTACTAACACATTTTTCTCAACTTGTTACGGCAAGGAGAATAAGTAAGTTGTGCATTAAAATGAGATTCTTTTAATAAAACTGAATGTTGCTGAAATTGAGATGATGCAGTTTGCATGGAGTGGAATTGCACTTCAGATATGAAGTTCTGCTCTTTCTTTTTCTATTTCTATAACTATGCCTAGGAGATGTCATCTGGTGGATTCAGTTGAGTTTGTAATGCTTCAAAAGGCTTTAAAAACTAGTATTGTGAAAAAGGACTGTAAAGCACAGAATTGTGTGTAATGAGACATGTAATGATCTCTGAATTTACATCAGACACAGGAACAGAGAACGAATTTAAAAAGAATGTAGCAAAACTGGAAGAAATCTCTTTCTGATAAAGCACAAAAATTAGTTATGAAAGATCTCTTACATCTGCTCCCCACCGCTAAAACAATGTTGTCCAGTCTTGTCTTAATTTCTTTGGTCAGTGGTGCTACAGTTTTTCTCTCTAGGAAGAGGTTTAAGCTTTAAGAAGCCTAAAGAAATGACCATTACAAAATGAGCTGAAACATCTGAAATGCTTTGCAACTAGACACAAACAATTCACAGTAATTTCAATCCTGGTTAAAGTGTAATCTGTTAATTTTGTGGAGTTCAAGTGACCACAGGGACTGAGTTTTGCTCAATAGTTCATGTTTTGTCTTTGACCACCATCCCACCACGCAGTGAACTCTTCTGAATAGCCTTTCTTCTTTGCTTTCTGCAAAGCAGAAATCTGAGATTCGGGGAGAGCATGTGCCTGGAATCGACTCACCTGTACAAATAATGTTGCTGCTTTCCTTTGATCTGAGTTTTCCTGAGGTAGTTAGTGGGTGCTAGACCAAAGCACTCCACAAAAATCTCTCTTTTCTCTCATGCTGTCCTGGCATGCGTGGAATCTATTTTCTGACTCAAAGTCAGCATCCTCATATTGTATGTTGCCCCCCTGAAGACTCATCATTTTTATCGCATGTGAGGAAAGCTAGCTGGCATCTTGTTTAGTGAGTACTGTAGTTGTATAGCACTTGCTTGTATGGAGAGGGTAGAGTCAACGAGAGAAGAGTGTGGAGGAAATACAGGGAGGACAGCCTGCAGGCAAAGAACCCTGTGTTCACCAAATACCTTCCTGTGCTGAGATGCCACTGTGCTGAAATAGATTATAATTTACGTTAATATTAAAAGCCAAAGGGGCTTATTTCCTTTGACAAAGTCAGGTTGGTTGGAAATAAACTGCATTTCAATCCATGGTTTGAGTTACTGAATGCACCCACAACAGTGCACCCTGACTGCTCTGCTTTCCCTAGCAGTGTTTCTTGTCCTGGTTGGCTCCACCTGAAATTTAATGTATATACCCAGAAAAGTGATTGGTACCTCTCCAGTCTTCACAGGCAGCTGCCCAAGAGCTGCTCCCATGCTGGACTGGGCTAGAGGCTAACATGATTTCATAGCATGAACACAGCCACTTGGGCAACTGGTAAAAGTTTTGTTGGGCCAGAAACAGAGACCTTCCTCACTGGCTGTAATCACTCATGACCAAAGATATTATTTCTTATACAAGAAAGTAAAAGTTCATACCCTTTCTTCATGTTTATACCCTTCAAATATTTACAGGGAAGATGATGCTCGTGCCCTTTTCATAATTTGATCCATGCTTATTCAAGACAAGTGTGTTCTATTCATCTTATAAAACCTATCTTTGTACTGTGAATCAGTCTCTCTAGCCCCTTAATCATGTGTCTTGCTCTGATTTGAAATTCCTTCTCATTTGTCTGTGTGATGGCTCTCTGCTTTAAGCATGAGGTTCCCCAGGTGATGAGTAGGAAGGACTAGAATTCTGTGTGAAAGGGAAAAGGAGAAGGGAAGAACTTCGTGGGGTGAAAAAGCTGATTGAAAGTAGCGAACGCCCATTAGGTGGAATTCACTTCTATTCACAGACTGACCCTTTTAGTGACCACTGAAATTATCAATCTTTTCATCTGAGGGCTGAAGTGTAGGATTTATCTTAGCTTAAGGATGGTTAGGATGTTATTTTATGCTGTATGTGGGCCCATTAGTAGGCTGCCTTTAAACCCCCTCTGTGGATATGGAAAAAGGGAAAAGGCTTCTGAAAACCAGCTAAGAGCAACAGATGCTTTGCAAACCATGGTCTGCTAGCTACCTTTAAAGGAATTTCCAAAATGCAGCTAACAAAACTACAAGTTCAAAATTACTGTACAGTGATCTGTAGCTCCATTGGATAGCTTTGAACAGATCTGAACCTTGAAAAATGTTGACCAAACACTGTTGTAGGGAATAAGAAAAATAAGAACAATATATTTCTCAGGAAAAAAAAAAGCTAGAATATTGAACAGGTTTCACATGTTACTAGTCTAGCAAATTAATTTAATGCCCACAAAATTTATGGGATTCACTGGCTGATGGGATGGATACCCCTGCACAGGGATTGCTGTCTTCCACTTAGCTGTCAAATGAGCTGAATGATATTTTACCTGAAGACCTGTCACTGTCTGAAAACATACATGTGCCAAGAGGTAAAATTAACACTGTTGGACCTCTATCTAGCAGCAATTCAGGACATATGAATGACATTAATGGTTGGAAATCCAGCTCTTGAGGAAAGGATTGTGAACTATAATGATGTTAATTCCAGACAATAAGATATGAGATATGAACTCATGTACATAACTTGAAAACTGAGACTTACTTGCAATCTATCCTACCTATTTTACTATCCGTTATTGCCATATAACTACTGTGTTTAGATCAAGCTGAACAGAAGCTCCCATTCAGCTTATTATGGTTTGTGCACTTCTATTCATGCAGCCTCGCTTTCATTTTTCTATAACCAATTATAGCAATATGACTGACAAGAATATCCACATACACATCTGAATTTAATTTAGATTTAGCCTCAAAGTAAGGCAAGGACCATCTAGATGAGCTGGGGAAGATCCTTCAGGGCAAAAAAAAGGAGGCCCATGTGCAGCAGGCTGTTGCTATAAATGCCTGTTTTTGAAATAACGGAGCATGATGAAATGCATTCCTCTAACGATGCCTAAGCTGCTCTCAGCCACTACCATTTTGTCCACCGTTGCTTGCACTGTTAATGAACCACTTGGACAGCTTCTGTAGCCCTCCTGCACACTAATTTTAGTCTCTGGAATATTTCAGTTTGGCCAATATTAACTCAGCTTTCTGTAAAGTTAGCTGTTGTTCAAGGAGCAATCATGTATGCATGTGTGATATGTCTCTTTTCTGTGCAAGATGACCTTGAATACCTTCCCTGGGAATATTCCTATAATGGCAAGCAGCAGCGAGTTCATGTCAAGTAGCGACATATCAGTTAGTGGATTCACCCTGCTTTCCATGTGCTTTGGTGGGTGTGCAATGTTCTCCTCTGACATGCAATTTACGCATTAAAATCTCTTGGGATTAAGATAGTGAACTCGTTCTCAGGAGGAGGGAATGTGCAAAAGAGATCCTGGATTTCAAAACCTGGCCAATGCATTATTACTGCTGGAATTGTGGAGGCTAACCCTTTTTTCCCAGGCCTGAGAAATGAGTTTGTAAAAGGCACTGAAGGCTCCCAGGGCAGGCGAGACAGGCAGGCAGGAGGAATGAGTGAGAGAGCAGGACTCCTCCCTGCCTGCTGCCATGCATGTGGAAAAGAGCAGGGTAAAAAACCTCTTAGGGCAAAGAGCCTGCTTTCCTCCTAGGTGCTTCCACTGAGGTTCTGCTCTATGGATCTCTACAGGCACGTGAAATACTGGGTGTTTCTCAGTCACAGCCCTGATTCACTCACTAAAGGCAAACCACTCCTATTTTAACTACACAAGGGGCCTTTAAACAGGCTTAGACCTGCACCCTTTTGAGTGAAATAACTGTATTTGAAGGCTGAAAGGTACATCCATCATCAACCGATTTTTTACCCCCCCATCGACTTTGGATAGCTAACACCAAAACGGGCAGGACAACACAACATCTGTAAAAGGACTGGGAGGCCAAGTAAACTTATCACTGAACTCCTATGGGAGCTTGGTGACAACAGAACCCCCAAAGGAAGAGCTACTAAGGTGATAACAGAGAAATCAGATTAAAACTGAAGCAGCATAATTTAAATACTTGTATTCATGTTTTACTCTGGTTGTTTCAGAATATGTTAGTGCAAGCTAGGGGTATTAGCAGTGTAGAGCTAGAGTTTTTTGAAATGTAGGACATCTGGTTTGCAAAAAACTTAAAAACACAACCCTGTTTTCTATTTAAATAAGCCTGTTTTATCTCTTTATCTAAAAATATGTTTCCCTTGCATAGAAAGTAAAGCATGGAATCGCTCTTCTACACAAATCCGAACAAAAAGCAGCCAGTGTCTTACAGTTTCCCTCCTTCTTTTAAAGGAAAGCATTGCCCTACATTCCTGTCTCAGGGCAGTGCTGCATTAAGATACATGAACGATTTCTCCCTCCACCTTCCCCAAGGCCTGATGGGCCTTGTGAGAGATTCTGACTTGTATTGATTGTGAGAGAAAACTTACTTAATGATGGAAGATGGTGCACCCAGCCAAAACTAGACAAGGTTCTGCATTGTAAGGTAGATGAGAGGAAGAAGTAAGTAGCTAGCATGTGCCATGCGATGGGTGTTCCTTGACACATCCTTGCTGATTTTATAGGGGCTGATAAAAATATTAATGCCCCCTTGGGCTCTGCTCTTTGAAGTTTATTCGTATCCCTGAGCTTGCCCACTTCATTTTACTTGACAGAAGTATCTGCTGTGTGATTTCAGTCGTCAGGCTAAAATCTCTAGATCATGTGGGTAGAAAACTAGTTAGAATTTACACTCTTGCATTTTGCCGATGTAAAAAAGGCAAAATCCCTTTTTAGTTCGTCACACATGTATGTCAACTGTAAAAAGCTCAGATTGTTTCTATGTCATGGGGTAGTTCCTTTTTGAAAACCTCTGATCTGGCATAAAGCCTGTTTAAGAGGTGCTGCCCTTCCCCAGGCATTTGTTCCTACCTCTATAATGTTGCTCACAGCTGCCTCAGTTTTGCTGGTGTAGCTGTATTTAAGTTTGGGGTATAAACGAGGTTGGGGATGGAAGGAATGGCTAGTGAAACGGAGGGTGGGTGAGGTAAGGAATGAGTGGTCATAAGAGGTCTCATGCAAGTGGAGCTACTAGCAAAAATGCATGTATGAATCTGCCTGTGGACACAGGTGTTTGCTTTTTTGAGCATGGCACATATTCATTTGAATCCCTGTTCCCAGATTAGGAAAACTGGGAGGCCTGTGGAAGCAGGATACTTAGCTCATGGGAAGGAAACAATTCTGAGGGTTTGGTTCGACAATGGTCCTGTTACTTGACATTCAGCACATATGTGAATGAAGGGTTTCCAAGAAAGCGTACGGCATCCCTGTGAGAAGGAAGTTAAATCAATGGCTGGTAGATGTCAGCATTGGCCCTGATATGTTGGCCTCTGTCAGCTGTTCATTGCTTTTGGTCCTGCTGCAAGTATTACCTGTGGAAATGGAGTCTGCCTGAATGATGCAGTGTGAAGTGGTCCCTGCAAAGCCTTAATCTGGATGGCCCTACATGTTTTCAGTCAGTCAGTTTACTAGACTGTCAGACACAAGATTATCACATTTAACAATAATGTTCACTTGAACTGGAAAGCTCTGTAATATTCTCATCTGCCAATGTTTTAATTACAGGATAGAGTTCACTAAGGGAAACTAAGATTAGAAGTGGATGAATGGATTTTGATATGAAGGGGAAGATTTTCTTTCTTTTTTTTTCTTTTTCTTTTTCCTTTCCCCAAGGAAATTACATTCTTGGGAGAACTGCAAAACCAGAAAGACCGAAATGGCCTCTCCTGAGCCATAGGGTGGAGAAGGCTTTGCAAACCAAAGGTCAGATACAAAAAGACATCTATTTATAAGTGAAAAATCATAACAATAAAAAGGAGAAAGGGATGATGTGCAAGTGGGGAAGGGACTGAGAGGGGAAAGGAAAGCAAGAAAAATGTGATTTGTAGTTTTAGTGATGAGTGAATGAACGTTTGTGCAAAGCAGGTCAGAACAGAAGAGAACCGTAACAGTGGAAGGGTCCAGGGATGTAATGCTGGGAAGGGTGTCTCAGTCTGTCACTGATGGGATCAAAAGATGCCAGTGGTTCTGTAGAGCTGGGTTTGGCAGGGAGGTCCCGGCATGCCAGAGTCTTCAACAGCTCCTTCTGAGAGCTGTTCCTAAACAAGCGCCGAGTCTCACGTTAGCTTACAGGGTGAGGGCTGTAGCTGCCAAACCACAGGCACATAAAGTGCTGTCAGGACAGAGGGGCCTGAATAAGTGTGAGTACTTCAAGATGGGGACTCAACGTTGTTAAAGAGTACACCTCCAAAATGGGAAGAAGAATCTCCCTTGTGCACAGCTCATAAGTAATCTCTGGTCTCTGTCTATTTGGTTGTTTAATCTTTATTTTCTCTTGCAGTAACACTTAGTCCTCTTTTTTTTGGATATGTATAGCTGCACTGGGAAAGGGAATTAGAAATAAAGTTTGTTTTACTAAGAGAAATGAATGTTTAAGATACTGGACAGTAGTTTAATCATACTGGATGTCTTCATGGATTAATGATACGTATAATATATGTTACTGTAGATATTCTGCTGTTGTGACATATTTTTATTTTTAAATTACCAGGAGATAATATGGTATCAGTAACATAAAATGTTTCTGTGTGTTAAACTACTGAATGTTCACTAAAAGGAATTACTGTAAACATTCAGAAAAACTCGTGTGATTTTGTGTGATGATAAAATCAGCTCCCAAGATAGCTTTCCAAGAGCAGTTTTTCTCTGCAGACTCTCAATAAGTCTATGCAGCAGCACGAGGAGCCAGTGGCAGTTTTGGGTGTGTGGTGAATGTGAGCTTGGACATCTTGTCTCCACAGCAATGAAGATGACAAAAGTTTAAAACATTGCTCTTGTTTGGCATCTCTCATGTAGCTCAAGGTAACAATTTATGCCTACAATATACCATATTCCTCCCGACATTTGATACCTCACTATGTTTTAATTTAAAGACAGCCATGAATCCAGTGCCTGGATCCAACCTCTTCCCTGGACTGTGGGAAACATACCTTATGCAGAATATTCAGCTTGAAAATCAAACTGACATGTGACTTCAGGGTTTGAGGAGTTAATGGCATTGGCCCTTGTACTTAGTATTTCAAACTCCAGCATGCCTAGCACTCTACTAAAACAAATAAAGACAAATGTGAGAGAAGCAAATAGTTCATACCCTGAAGAGTTTACTGCTTACGTTTCACAAGACTATTGAATAAATTTATGCACAAATCTGAGCACTCACTGAAGAGGTAGGGGACAGAGAACCGAATGGAACTAACCATGAGCAAGAAAGCATGAAGAAAATGGTAGATAAAGATAATGTAGTTACACTGGAAATCAATGCAAATACATAGGTGTATGTGCAGCTTGGTGTTTATGGTTTTCTATTTTTATAAATAATATAAGACTACGATATTAAGAAGGGACACCAGAAGAAAGGAAAGTGCAAGGACTGTGTCTGGTAGTCTCAGAAAGTAGACACTGGCAGGAAGCTAAAAGGCACACAAATATTAAGGAAAATTTAAGTAAAATCAGAAGAATCCATGAGTTGAAAGAAAAAGCCATTTGCGGATATATAGGTAGCAGAAGTAAGAAAGGGCCTGTGTTTGATGGAGATGATAGAAGTTGCTTATGACAAAAAGTTAATTTGGACACAAGGCAGCCACAGCTTGTGATTTATGCAAAATTTGAAGGAACGCTGAAACTAGCCCAAATACAGAAGCTGTCGTAATAGATGCACAGTGCTGGAAAGACAGCAAAACATAAATATAAAAGAACTGAAATGAGGTTAAGCACCAGCATAATTGTAACAGTATTTCTGCCTGCGGTTTTACTAGAAAGCAGCACTCACAGTGAACAGCTCAGATGACTGACCCATGGTATGTCTTACGTGATACGCATACACGTGATATGTGATGCAGTAGTAAGCATATACAGATCAAGGGTACTTGTGCTACTTTGAAAATTTCTCAACAAATCTGAGTGGATGCATGGCTGATAGGGTTATGGTTAGAGTCTAACTTCCAGTCTTTTTTTTTTGCTTATAGGATTCACAAATAGATTGTTTTCAGCTGATGCTTTCTCCATTGAGTGTTCATTTTGCCAGATCCTTTAAATTAAATCCATGCATCTACTTAAGGAGTTTTCAATTATGGAAAATGTTTTTTCCTTTATGATCTGATAAGAGCACTTCTTTATAACCAGAAGAACACATACCCATTGAGACATGCAAGGGAATTGAATCTTAAAAAGTCAGCTTATTAAACCTGTTGACTAATACCTGTACTGCAGTAGTACATTGAGTTTCCTATGGATTTTCATTTGGTAGAATTTTCTGCTGCATAGTTGCATATAAAGACAGGGTCATAGCAAGGTCCCATCTGGGCATATTTCTCCATGAAATTCACTTGTGTTAACAAGATTCTAAAGCAAAAAAATCTGGATTTTATATGTTTTTCTTTACAGAAAAGTCAGTGACATGAATTGTTCTCATAGTCGAAAGCTCTTTTTTTTATAATTTAACATAGTGCAAAACTGAATGCTAAAAATTTTAAATTTTCAGTGTCTTTCTTCAATATTGGACTAGTTTCTTTGCTGACTTTTACATTTTACTTATTTTAATTAAAAAAAAAACCACAAAAAACCCCAACCGAACAAAAACCACCCCCACACGCACACACAAATAAACCTGAAAATAAGAAATAAGAAAACACAAAGGACAAAGAACTTTTATGGTTTTCATTAATATCGTCTTTGTGAACTCATGAGATTATCTTTGTATCAACCTTGCTGTAATAACTGCATCTATGAAAGGGAAAAAGGCAATTTCATGTCCGTTGGTCTGACTTGAGTGGTTTGCAGAGTATTGGAATTACAATGAAAGCAATCACAGGGAAAGAAAAACAAAAAATGCAACCTATTTAGCAAATGAAGACTAATCAAGATCATCTGATATCTTGATGAGATAACTTTATGTCAAAAGATAGTTGCTAGTCATTGAAGATTTGCCATTAATACTGCCAAGAGTTTTATCACTGACTGTCAACATATTGTAAAAGCGATTTGGTTTGTCCCAAGGCTGAGTGGGACAGGCCTTGTCTCTGTAAAGATCAAAAGGGGGAGCAGAGACGTTTTAGCAGTGACAATGATGGTAAGAGGAACAATGGTGTGCACTTGCTTTGAATGACTTCAGTCTGAAAATTAGAAGAAGGTTTCTGACTGTGAGAGTGCAAAAATTCAGGAGCACCTCTGTCTTGGAGGTGAATAACCAAGTTATGAATATGGAACTTGATAAATGGCTGGAATCATATGGCATGGTCAGCTGCAGCTGCAGACAGCTGAAGCTAGCGGTCCAGGAGATTCCTTCCACTCTTGAGTTTCTATACAGTGACTATCGCCATGTAAGATGCCAATTCCCTCTGTGTGTGCACGTGTACGCTGGTAAGTGAAGCTGTTAAAGCCAACTATGTTGCCAATTATTTTAGGAAATGTGTGTGGTTATTATAGAAGCAATATACCACGCAGTTTCCTAGCACCACCAAAAAAAAAAAAAAAAGAGAATCAGAAGAAATGGAGTTTTGAAAGCAGCTTGTGTTGTGGTATCTCCATGGCTGCTGGAATTTGAAAAACAATTTATGTTTATAGAAACTTCTTTTATTCCAGTTTCTTAGCATTTAAGCTAGGATAAATGGGAGAAGATTTTTTTTTTCTCTCCTTACTTTGTTTGAAATGGATACAGAGGGCATAGTTAGCAACAAGAAACCTTTAAAGCCTCCCTGTTTATTTTCTTTGTTGCATCTTCTTTTTCTTTTTTTTTTTTTTTTTTCATTTGTAAGCAAGCTGTCTCCTTGCAAATCGGAGAAAACCAAAGGAGTGAAAACCATGCTCACCACCGTGGATATGCTTTCTATGAATGCTTTCTATGGCTTGGCTAGTGCAAGCCTGTTGCTCTGCACACCCCTTGGTACCTGGGCTTGCCTGAGCTCCTCTAGAGCTCTGCCCACGCAAAGATTTCCATGTATTGAACATGCAGTGATGGATATTACAAACGGATCTTTCCTTTATCAGTTCATTATCATCAGTTCAAGCGCTCAGTTTGCAGTGTTGCTGGGATACAGTAAATTGCGTGTAGTTTGACTTCCAGAAGCTTTTTGATCTCTGAAGACACTCTTAGCATGCAGTAGAAGTGAAGAAGTACTTTATGCCACTCTGAGAGAGAAGTATGCTTCATGAAAGAAATGACCTTTTTTTTTTTTTTGCAGTTGCAGGCTCTGAAATTACACAGTGCCAGAAGACAGGCCCAGGCACTAACTTCATTGTCTACACTGTTAAATTGTTTGAGCGGTCCCTGGAATGGTTTTTGCCTGGGCAGTCAGCCCAGGCCTCTTCCAAACAATTCCTGGGCATGTTTTGAGAATTAGCACGGGCCAGGCACCATGCCCAACATGTAGTTTGGATGCGGGCACCCTTTTTTGGATGATAATAGACTTCACTAGTGCCAGATGGCCTCAGAGCCAGAGGGAATAAACATAGCCTGAGTGCCGATGCCATGCGCTAGTGCAGAAGATCTCTTGTGCTGTAAAACGATAGCTTAGCTTATGTGTACGTGAGCATCTCCATGTTAACAGGCTGTAACCTGAAGGACTAGATTTTACAAGGGCAACCTCAGACCAAGACTTTGTGGCATTCAGGAAGACAGAGTGGACATTAGGCAATGCCTGTTTCGCTGAAGACATCACAGACGCAGATCAAATTCTTGGACCAAATGTCCAAGGCACTGGCTCAAAGGGACCCCAAGTAGAAATTGGCTTTAATCTCTCCTGGGCCTCCCTGGCCTGAAGACCTTTTTACATTTCTTTGCATCTCAGAGTGCCTGAAATAATACAGGAGCTGTGTTACAACCCACCACACAGGTGTTTTTAGCATACCAATTAGAAGGTATATGTTGTATGCTTTAGGACGTGGTGACTGTTCAAAGATGCAGCATCTCCTGGGATGCTGTTACAAGGCTGTGTAGATGTGAGAGAGCCAAAACAAATGCACCCTTGTCCATTATGAATCAGGAGCAGTTCCTGTTATGACCAGGCACTGCCTTGCCGAGCGCTTGTTGGAGTGGCCTGGAATAGAGGTGAGGATTGACTTCACCAGGAGAGCGATCTGGGGTCCAGTGTGTGGCTCCCACACTGGTCCTCTCTCACTGGGAAGTGCAGGCATATCCCAGCATGCTGTGTCCAGGGGTACAAGACCCTAATACATTGAAAAATCCTTGCAGATTTTAGGTTATCATCTGTGAAATCTCTGAGCTAAACTACTTTCTTCCACTTGGAGCAAACTCAGATGGCAGGATGAGAGAAGATCTCTGCACTGAATTCCTTTATTGTTTTCTATGTTTACCAGTCAGTAGGACTCATGTAATAAAAATTTATTATTAAATGCTGCAGAAACTAAGCCTGCTGATAACACAGGTGTGTCCAGGCAGGTAGGTGTTTCTGCTGGATTATAACAGTCCCAATTCCACTGGGAAACACCAATAAACTTTGCTGAGAGTGGTTTTAGTCCCATAGTCTTTAGGTCAGACAGCGAGCCAGAAAGGCTTTTATGTTCAAACTGTTCTCCCAGTTTGAAAATTTGGGATTAAGTATAAAGTGACTTCTCTTTTTTTTTTTTTTTCTTTCAAAATGATAAACCTGCGGGGAAGAACAAAACTTGCTAGATTACGTCAGCACTAAATAAAGAACACTTAAGGAAAAACTTCTCATTAAGGGAAATTAAGAAGGTAAAACATGCTCTGGATGTCAAAAAGTTATGCTAATGATCATTTTAATTAGCATTAACTAGTGTTATTAACCTTTTTATTTTTAAATAGCAGCTTTGGAGAATATGAAATCTTCAGGGAGTAGACATGAAAACACTGAGCAAAGAGAGCATGCATCTGAGAGAAGCTTGTTACGGTTAGAAGAAGCTGCTGAAACACATTACAGTATTGTGCATTGAGCAGCTATGTGGTTATTTAGGTTCATCTGAATAAACTAGTTTAATACTGCTGTAGTTCAGGAGCTGATTTATGAGGTAGACTTCTCCACTTATTGGAAGAAACGCAGGTGGCTGAAGATGGTAACTTCTTCAGCCAAATGGTTTTTTATTCGCTGCTGCAAAGCTGCTGAAACCGAGAGATGGCAAGGCAGCCAACGTCTGTAGGACAGACTTGGCCAAAGAGAAAACATAGTTAATAATTATGTCAGAAGGAGATGTACTGATAGCATGAGGTAAATTTTCAGTGCTTGTTTGCGGGGAGGATACCTGTCAGCAAGAGAATAAAATCGATATCTCTCCTGATAACAGAGGTGGTGGAGTTTTTATCAAACTTTTCAGTTTGGCTTGTCTGTACTGTTCAACTTCATCTTGCTTCACAGAGAGAGATTGTGAAGAGCAAAGCCAGAAGCTCAAAGAGGATCCTTTTTATTGAAGCAGAAAAGTGCTGACTACGTTGTGAAGAGACTGGATTTTCAGTTCAGAGGCAGTTGTACAGTCCTGGAGACACAAGAAATGAAAAACTGATGTCTTCAGTCATATTTATTTAACTAAAGAAGGTTTACACAATTTCAAGACAACTATTTAGCAGAGGCAAAAGTGCATACCTCTTCCATGTCATATATAACATTTGCCAAATTTCCTTCGCTTCTGATGCAGAAGTGCTAGCAGTGCCTGGAAATGCCCTGGAAATGCTTGTTATAAACTCCTGCCACTGATGAGGAATAACACAGCATATATTAACTTTGACAGCTTGTTCATAGTCACAGTCTTCTGCAGATGCCAAAATGCAGTCATTTCTAGAGCTACCGGACAAAAGAAATGGCTTTAAGACCTAAATTTGTTTATCCTGTCAAGACTCCTTCTTATATATACCTTTTTGCTCTACGAAACAAAGAGGAAAATAGCCTTTGTCATCCCATATAGAGGGATTTTTCTGTTTTCATGAAAAACATTATGAGACTAGTATGGTGGGTATTTGAATGTATGTCTGAGCAGGACCAGTATACTGTAGGCATACAGAGGCATTCACTGGTGTGCTCTGTGATAACTCCTTGGCTGAGAAGTTGTGGTAAACACGGCTGTAGGAAGAGAAAGTACTAGCCTTCCCACTGAGCATGGAATAGGTGTCATTTCAGATGCATATTTTACCCTCTAAATGCCTGCAATCCACAGTCACCAGAAATAACTGCCCCATGTGGGCAGTTGAGATGCAATCATATTATTTCCCAAGAACATGAAGAGGTAATTTCAAGTGCACAGCCTGCACACTTCTTTGGACATGTGAAAGCTACATACCTAAGTATTATCATTTTACAGGGCTTCATGTGCAATGAAGTCACCACTTTCTCATGATTCACAGACAAATAAGAGCAACCATCTTGTACTCAAACTATCTGGTTTATCTCTTTTTCTGTTTTACTAGTCTCTGTTTTTACAGTGGCCATGCATCAGCTCCCTCTGTGGTGACGGATCATAGATTTCAATCGTTCTTTGGCTTACCACTTCCTTCTTGTCCAACAAATTGAAGTCTTTAAAAGAAAAGGCAGTTACTTAGGAAATCAAGTGGTTAAGCTTTGTGGACAGTCTCAGTTTTTATGTTGGTGCATACTGCAGTGCTCTTGTGAAAGATTAGCCTAACTGTCACTTGCCATGGCTTTTATTTGTAATGTTTTGACCAAATGATAATACACGCATTTTAAACAATATAATTTCATTTCTCTTTCAAATTAGAATTTATTTTTCTTTATATTTGCACTGGTTTTGGCTTCAACTTCTGAGACTTTGTTGCATTTACAAAATTCAGATCTTTATTTTCTTTGAAATTATCTTCCTTTTCAAGAAAGTTCCCTTCCCTTCCCTTCCCTTCCCTTCCCTTCCCTTCCCTTCCCTTCCCTTCCCTTCCCTTCCCTTCCTTTCCCTTCTTCTTTTCCAAAATAATCTTTTTTTTCTCCCCCTGAATAAAGAGGATAAATTTGGACAGTGATGTTAGAGAGACAGATGACAGAAGAAAATGCATGGGTTTATAATGTAACCCAACTTTGGTCATTAGAGTTACAAAGAAGAAGAAAAAATGGTAAACAGAAACTCTCATTTATGGTTCTCCAGATATGATCAGAAAGAGTGAAATATTAACTTTCTGACTGCAGCCTCTCAAAAACTTGTTATGCTTGAAACTAGTGTATGTAAGAGGAACCGTGTGCAGGTAGAGAAGGGGAGCAAAGCATGTTCTCATAACTTTAGCTAAGGTTCATGTACATCATGGATTTTAGCTGTCACGTTCCACACTTTTGACACACACAGACACTACACCCCACTTCCTGCACTTTGAGTCCTGTGACAGCACCAGTCATGATAACCAGTGAGAAACCATAAGCAGTGGGAGGACTCGCAGCTTGCTTTTCTCATTCAGAAGAAAAACAAAATGAGGTATAAAAAATTATATATACACATAGAGGTGCTTGTAGAAAACTCCTGATATTTGACAGTTCCACTTGAAAATGCCAGCTATCCCTAAGACTGTAGCAAGCAGTCCTACACTGATGCAGGTGAAAGGTATTTGGTAATATACAATCAGGTGTTCATAATGGTAAGCATAAAACGCGTTTCAGTCACTAAACAGACTCTCCTATACTCTGACCCTGCTTCCCCTTTCTTCCAGAAGAAGTAATGACCTGGTTTTTTGACCAGGAAACTGGGGAAAGGCCTTGACTCGTCCCAAAGTACTGGGGGAAAATCTGTTGATGGAGAAGTGAGTGTAACAGCGCTGACCTGGGGTCCTGGATGTTGGGTGATATGAGGTAATTAAAAGGGAGGGAGTCACTAGGGGTTTGCCACAAAAGTCTTGGTATAAGGTCTGAATGATGCTTAAGCAGATGACTAAAATGACAAATGGAGGCGCAGGGGAATTAAAGGGACAAAACCACTACTTCAGACTGGTGTATTTTCATAAACTGTCAGCATTAGGTGACTGAGAGTTTGGCTTAGCACCTCCCCAGACTCTTTTTCTATACTCTATACCCTCAGTGCCCAGATCTGTCTCCTCTTCATGCTGTTGTTTTCACTGTTTGATTGGCACAGAAAATAAAAGGTGCTTGCACATGGCTGATAAAAATTCCTCCTAAAGCTATTGCTAGCTCCAGCCCTTACATTGTACTGATTGCTATGTTATCTAGAGTGCTACCTAAAGTATATATATATCTAATGCAGCTTCCTCCACCTCTTATCTTGAACTGAAAGAGCTAGAGGTATGGACCAGGTGGGCAGAAAGGGGGAATACTGCCAGTCTGGCAGTTCCTCACCTCTGAACATGGTTGTGGCTTTCTTGGTCTGGAGCTGTACACAGCTTTTCAGAGGCATAAAAGAGAGTGGCAACATTTGTCACCCCTGCCTGCTTGTCTGCATCTCTGGCACAGTGCAGAAAGGTGAGAAGTGGGAGTTAGACCCAGATGATCTCCTCTAACTTACATCTGGGGAGAGAGCTGTGTGCAGAGACTTGTCCTCCATGCACAGACATGGGCCTCCCATCAAGCAAGCCAAAGTGTGACCGTTCCCCACAACGTTATTTGTTACAGCTCTGCACAACCTGTGGCTAACCTCCAAGCTTCAAGAGTTATGGTGTTTTCATCATACTTTGCTGTGAGGCAAGCCAGGTCTTTCTGCCTGTCAGAGCCATTGCAGCCAGTTCTGCAACCTGGGCTGGTTTGCCGCAGATGGGCTGAGGCTTGCCTGGTTTTCTCTCTCTTGTGCCGGTAGGTGCGTCTAAGGCTGCTTTTGTGCCATCACTTCTCACAGCTAAGGAGAGAAAACTCAGATCTGAACAAGATCTCTTAGTTGTGGTCAGACCATGACAAAACAGCTTATGAGTGTGCAGATGTGGGGGCAAGACTGCCCTGCCTGCTGTCTCACTGCACGCCGGCCTCTTGCAAGCTTCCTCGTCAAATGCGTTCCTGTATCATTAACAGTCATGTCTTGCTAATTGTCGTAGGAGTGCTCCGGTGTCCTATAAGGGGCTGTAGCTGGTACCTGGCAAGTGTTGACTGGGTATGGGATTGCAGAAAGGGACAGGTAGTGCACCCATTGGGACCCTGGGCCAGCACCCACCTTCCCTGCAAGACTCAACCCAAGGTTCATCCCTCCCTTGTTTCCTTGCTACACACTTTTGCCTCTATTGCTGGTGGAGATCAAGCAGCCCCTTGTCCCAGGGTGGGAACTGTAGGATTTCCTACATGTTGCCTGTGTGGGGCGGGCAGGCTATGCCTCTGGGGGGTGGAAGGGTGCCAACTGCTTGGCAAGTACCCGTATGGCTCCCAGTATCTCTGTAGCTGGAAACTACCCTTCATCCTGCTGCAGGAGGGATGTGATTTTTAGGGGTGTAATCCAGCCCTGACTTGCTCAGGTGCTAGAACTGGAAAGACTTCCAAAGGTAGCACCAAGCCGCCTTAGGCTGTAAGAGGTCAACATTGTATGCTGGTATGGACAACATTTTTGTGATGGTGAAATGCATGTGAATAGCTACTCGATACATGTGTGACATACAAACACATTGACTGCATTTTCACTAACAGATTAACAGGGAACACTCAGGGTTCTGGAGCTTGACCTTTGGTTAAATTATTAGAAAGACCCCTAGCACAGATCTGGCTCACTTCAGTTATTATTTCCTAAATAATTGTGATCACAGTCATAGTTAACAAGTTTAATTTACTAATATAAATGTAACTATCATCAGGTCCATAAGAAGATAGCACAATACCATTTAAAATTAAGTACGAAGGAGTTGTTTGTATAGCTGAATAGCCATGGTAGTGTTGTTTGTTTGCAGAGACATGTAGCTGGCATTATTGATATCAGACTTATTTCTCTCAAAATTTTTCATAATGAGACAGATTAGTTTGTTTGCAAAATTTCTATGCTATTTATAACCTGAGGTTTTAATAGAAGTGAATTTCTTTTTTTTTTTTTTTTTTTTTAATACATCCCAAATCTTAAGGTATAAGACAGAACAGACAAATTATACAGGATAAAAATGTCTGGGACACAGTGGGAGAAGAGACTGGTTCAGGAACATTTTTCCACCTCAGCAATGGGTATAAAACAAAGCACTCTTGCTGAGCTCAGCTCTATTTATTTCATCCTCTGTACCTTTCTGGGACTGTGCCTGTTAACAGTATTATCCGTTATCAAAATGAGGTCCTTATTCACTGGCAGACATTTAAGCTCAAGTAATTTGTGCTCTCTTTATGTATGTGTCTACACAAGACATGTGACACAGTGTCTCTAACCAATCCCTCAGTCACTTGTCACTTATTTGGCTGCTAGTGTGAAGATCAGAATTAAAAAGAACCTATTGAAAATAAATTTTTGTTAATGAACCTGAGCTAGTTGGTTGGAAACAATCTTCTGTATTTAAACTGGGAATGAAGACACTGGTCTGAAACTTGCCCTTGGAGCAGAAAAACAAAGGTGATGTGAATAGTTGTCTGGCAGCATGTGGGAGTTGTCACTGGGATGAGGAAAGCACAGCAGAAAGCCATGGGTTTGCTATGGCAGGAAGCAGAGGTAGAATAAGCAGCTGCTAGAATTAATGCCAATGGAGTTTGTTTGTGCTGTTCCCTTATGAAGAATCATGGCTCAGTACCTTTCATCATCTCTGTGGGAGCTCGGTTTGGTGGTCCAGCACTACCACCTCGTTCCCACGCTGTTCGAAACCAGGCCTGTTCATCAGTCCATCAGAGAGGAACAGGAGAATTACATCTTTTGAAAGCAGGGTCACTTGTGGGTAAAGCAAGCCAGGTTAGTCTGGTTAGTCAGCAGTATCACCCCTCTGCTATCGCAAGGCGGAAGCGAGCTGCCCCGTTCTCCTGATGTGTGTGCAACTCAGGGCTAGTGACCTACCTGACTTCTGTGGTAGCATATCAGTGTATGACTTTGCTGTGTTAGTGTCACTGTCAGCCCTACTGTGGCATCCAGGAGAGCTGAAAACCTTCCCTTGCTACTGAGGGTAGCACACCAGGACAAACCCACCCCTGACTGCCCCTCCTCCACCCCCTCACCCCATGTATTTCTTAAAAAAAAAATGCTCTGCCAACTTTGACTTTTAGAGAGGTGAACCTGAAGTCCAAAAAGATAGAATGGCAGAATTTGGCTGCAAAACTGACCGAAGAGAAATACAATCTGAGGAAGGTGCCATTCTGCTTGGGAAGTGGAAGGAAAGCCGCTTTTGGAAGCCAATATTCCTCTAATGCTGCTTCTAATGCAGTAATGCCTTGGCATAAATTTTCCAGTTCCCTTTAAGGTATTGCTGGGGGCTGGCCTTGTGTGATAGTTTTGACCTCAGTGGGAGTTAAGGACTCTGGATAAATCATGTCCTTAGAAAGAGGAAAATCCTCTGTCTTACTAAGCATCCAGAAAGCAAAACTAAAGATGGTTTTAAAGGTGAATCAGATCTGGGACGTAAATGAAGCCATCATCCCATTTTAAATATAATCCACTCCTTATCATAAATCAGAAAATTTATTTCAAGATAATTACAGCTTTTTTGAAGAGGTTAGTTTTAGTAAAATATAATGCAACATCCAACTAACAAGGTCACTTTGGAAAAACAAATGGATCATTTTAATTTTTTTTAAATAGGGAATTAAACTTTATTGGCCTTTGCACGTCATTGTAACTACACACAATTTAAACAAGCATTTACCAAATTAGGCTGCAAATTTTATCTTTGCCTTCCAAAAAGGCTCCAATTCAGGAAGTATCTGAGCCTGGAGTTTTGGGTCAGCTCACTATGATGAAAATGGGCATATGCAAAACTCTCTATCAAGGTCTGTTTGTAATTACTTGTACATTTTATACCTCCAGAGTAGGTTAGGGCAAACCTGCCTTTGGACTGGCTGGCCACAAGTTCGTGTATGTGACCCCACTGCTGAGAGTGTCTGAGGTGGTGGCTCTGATGTCTCTCAGCTGCCTGCTGCCCACGCCAAAGGTGCAGTACAGCTATCTGGGAGACTTGTTACACTGCAGTGGGTCAGGCCTACTCATTCTCCATGCCATCCCCTTCTACATCTAATGGCCAAGTGGCACATACTATTTCTCAGCCCCAAGGAACCAGAAAGATAGGAATTAGTAGACACCATGTAGGGGATGAAGAGCAGTGAGAGAGGAGAGTGGGAAAAGGTAGGAAAAAGGCAGATGTGGGAGCATCCAGGGAAAAAAGATGGTGGGGTTTCCAGGATGGGTGGAGGGGACAGGTTTTTCTGAAGCCTCTCAAGACCCATCCTTTCAACTGGGTTCTACAGCTCTGTTCTGAGGAATCAAGCTTCTACGGCTTATGCTCATGTGTTTAGTGATGGCAATAGGTGATGCATGCACTCGTGGTAACTGGGACGTAGTTTCACTTGGCTTTACCTGGTTTCACTGAAGCCATGAGAATTTGAATTAACTTGTGTTGCAGCTGGTTAAAGCTGAGATAGCCACTGCCTGCCAGCTGAATCAAGTGGTCTTATGGCCACTCACCTGAGCTCTGGTGGGCTGTATGAGAGATTGAACTGGGAAGGGTATGGAGGCTCTTCTAGGTTCTCCTGTGAGTAAAGCTGCTTGTGGATGGGCTGCTTTGAACATACCAGTACCTATTCTCTGCTTTGGATTTTTCAGTGGTTCCCAGTGAATGTCTGTTTTCTGTTTGTGACTGTATTTCTGTTCTGATCCTATCATGGGAAAGATACATGTCTGAGACAGGGCAGCTGACAAAGATGAGTGATCAGTGAGATTGCTGGAGATAAAACTTCATTCAGTGAGCTAGTCCATCTGCAGAAGAAGTTTCTGAAGGTCAAGACTCATCAAAATACGATTCACCATTTGATTGTACAGTGTGAGATGCCTTGATATCTTCATAAATATTTGCTGCCCTAATGGGCATGAGCAAAAATGCAGTTTTAATCTAAGGACTTTCTTCCCATCTTTATGCCTACCATTGAATGGAAAGAGGCTTTCAACTATTGGCAAGGGTTCTTTGTCTACTCAGTCACAGCTAATTAGCAAACAAAAAATGAGGATAAACTTTGGGAAAAGAGTATCTACTTTTTTATTATAGGACTCCCAGTTTTTAGATTGTTTCCTTTCATTAATCTGAATGTTTTCACACAGGTTATCCTATAGGTAAAGGATAATCAAGCTGAATTTCAGTTGGAAATATTTTTTTGTTTGTTTTTCTTTGCAAATTTTTGTCCATGTGTGAAGGTCCATTTTCAAAACTGGACTTAGAATAAATGCTGTTCTCCATGTAGTCACTACAGTAGATTTCACATGAATGAAAGGCACTGAGTTTAATCTCTGCCATGTTAATGAACTTCCTCTCCTATGTTAACCCATGGATATTTAAAATACAGCTCCTGTATATTACAAATTGTAAATCCGGCAGCTTTGTTGCATCTCCAGGACTGAAAGTGTAATTTGATTCCTAAACCTATGTTCTCTATTTGATTAATTGTATTACCTACATGAGCTGCCTTTCCAGTATGTATTGGTTTTATTAGCTTGGGCACTGAAACAGCTCTGAACCTCACACACTCTCAGTTCTTAAACACAGGCTCCCTGTAGCCCCCCACCTTCCTTCAGTTTTGTAGAATGCTTCAGATTTAGAATGACATAAAGCACTGATTTAAAACTTTCCAGTTATTAGACATCGTACTGAGACTTACTGAAGTAGAAGGTTAAGTGCTAGTAATTAATCAAGGCAACCTGGCTGTGCTGGTGCGATGGAAGTGAATGAGTTCCCAGTAGGAGATTTAATTGAAAAACATTAAGGTTCAAAATGAACTGGATGAAGTCAGGGGATTAGAACATAATTCTTTCAATCCTGGCAATTTAAAGAAGGAGAAAACTGTTTCAGAGGGAGGAACTGCATAATGCATTGATGGGCCATCAAACACTAATTGCAGGCTATCAGTTAAAAGTGACATCTGGAGATTTAATATTGGGTATTTGGATATGGGCCACAGGATAAAGATACCTTCTTATATGTGAGTGGAGGTGAGTTTAAGCCAGCAACATTTAGTTGGTATGAATGACAGCCCAACTATGTTTAATCGGAAGTGAAAGACTGGCCTGAAAGTGCATTCAGGGCACTTTGTCTATTCTAAAGGTCTGCTGATGGTCATTTCTTCATATGGTGAAGTGAAGAAATGCCACAGACACCCATACCACTGAATGTTTCCCTCTTGTCTGCTTATCACCCGGGTGGTGTTGCTCTCAGTGGTGGTTTTGAAGACTGTACAAATAATGCAAAGATGAAAGAACATTAGACAGCCACGCACATTTTCAATCTCTTGCCCTTTTCCCTCTGCACCACTCTTTTGGTTCCTGAGACCTCTGCGAGGGCAGCAGGAGATAGCATTGACAAGAAGACCACTTCACTGTGATCCTACAAAATATAATGGACTGAAGACACTGTTATCAGTGACTGTAGAACACTTCTGTTTGGTTATTCTGTATAGGGCTTATGTAAATGTTTTCAACTGCAGCTGTGGATTTGCACTTGTTCTGTATTTCCCTTGTATTATTTATGACGTTTGGTTGCATGACGTGAATCCCAGTAGCCAGCGAGGCTGATGTGAAGCACTTTTATCCTACAAAGCCCAAAGCTGGGCCTGTGTTCTACCACGTGGCTGCTGTTACACAGCAATGCACATTATAGACGGAAACACAGCTGCTGGGAAATACCACTGACAAAACCAGATGCTTCCAAGAGATGAAAATGAGCATGCAGCATTGACCTTTTAGTTTGCTTATCATGAAAATGGAAATGTCATTGTCTTGTGTATTTATAGAACACTGACTTAAGTCACAAATCTCTTTTACGTTTTTAGTGAGAAATTGTGAGCATCTGTCACCTGCTGCTGAGCTTGAAACCGCAAAACCAAAAGAAAAGAAACAAGAATCTTTAAACAAACTCTTGGCATCTTATTTTGACTGTCTGACTGTGATGAGAGATTTTCAGTATTTTCAGCAGTAATGAGCTATCAGTTTTTGTGAGAATACAACCTGATTTTCTTTTAATCACTTAATTATTATTTCAGAAGCTGTTTTTAGAGCTGCTCTGGACTGAAGGGACTGGGAAGGCTGAGCATGTAGAAGTCCTGGCCTTGTGGCAAAGCTTGGGAGTTGATAGTAATTTGGAGGCTGGAAAATGAAGACTGAAGGTATTACATTTCTGTAATTTAAGAGTATTTCTATACTGATCTTGGGCACAAAGGAGCAAACTGTTAAAGCAGAAACATGTTCTGTAACTGTAACAGGTGCTCAGTATGGCACATCCTAAAAGAAATGCTTTGAAAACATTACAGTAAATTCTGCATAAAAGCCGGTTGAGCAGAGGTTATACTGCAGAAAGAAGAATCAGCTCTTTTCATCGTTCCCTGCCTGAAATGTTGCTTTAGCTCATCTGCCTGTGATTTTTTTATCTTTGTGTCAGCCTTTTTGGGGCAGCAGTGCAGTCCTTTGGACAAGAAGACCAAAGGTGTGTTTATTCCAGATTTCTGTCTCAGTGGCCAGGAATGGATACTTAGAAAAAATATAAAGAGTCATATTATATCATGTAACTCTTATGTAAAGACAGCTTCTGTTTTTACTATCCTGGATAATTTTATATCATCTGTAAATCCATTACTTAGCCTATTCAGCAGTTCATATGTGAATATATTTAACAGTTTTCATTCAGAAACCTGTTGAATTTCTTGAGGTAATTTCCTTATTTATGCCCACTCTGTTTTCTGCTTTTAATTAATTATGAATGTGCAATAAACCGTTCTTTCTTATATCATGACTGGTTAGTTTCTTACAATTTGATGGAGAGGTGCCTTGTCAAAAGATTCTGGAAATTCCTACAATCCTGTGAGTCACACTGCCATTGTCAATATACCTGCTGACCCTTCAGTGAATCCTGAGAGCTACGCTTGGGAGCCTTGGCTTTCTACTGCAAAAGCTGCTCCTGTATAACCAGGACATCAAGTGTTGAACAGGTTTCTCATATTTCTCAAAGCTTCACCCGCACAGAAGTCAGACTTTCTGATGTAGGTTACTCGCACCATCTCTCCATCCCCTTTTAAAAAGGGGCTTTTCACTTGCTACTCTCCATTCCTGAGGAAGACTTAGTAGATTAGCACTGCAGCAGCAAGTCAGTAGTCTCACAGTTTGATTACTGTACCACTTGGTGTTAAATGCAATGGAGCCCAAGTGATTCCTTAGCATTCTCTTTATCAGTCTGTTCATAGATGTCCCCTGCTGACCTTTTGGTCACTCCTTAAACCTGTCCCTTATACAGAAAGTGGCTGTGAACCTCTCTAAGCTTTTCTTAAGTGAATGGGGATAATGAGAATTCATCTAGCTTTTTTGTTATTACTTCAACTTCTTTTAGTTCTATTAACTCTGCAGACTGTACAAATTTTCTGCCAGGGAGCACAGAAGAGCTTATTTACCCAAGTTAATCTTCAAAATCTGTTTTCATCTGCCTTTTATGGTTTTACATTCAATTTATCTGAATTTATACTCTTCTTTTTTTCCCTTCTTTAGATAAGACTTCTGCTTTTTGAAGGAAGTCTTTCTAACTTTAAATGCTTTCCCTTACTGTTGTTCAGTGGTTCTGACTTTGGCAGGTCCTTTTTTTTTCTCTTTGATTAGAAGGTATTATTTACAGTGAGACTCCAGTTTAGCTGTCTTTAAATAATCTCGAGTCTGCCTGCAAGAATTTTATTCTTCTATGTTCCTTTTAATTTGTTTTTAACAAGCTTCTTCATTTTTATGTTTTTCTCTTTTTTGAAATTAAATCTACTTCATTCTTGCAAATGCTAAATTTGAATATATAGTAGTCATAATTACAGAGCAACTCTTCAAAAGTAACATTTCAAACCACATCTCATCTGCTCAAGACTAAGCCAAATTGCTTCTTTACTTGTGGGTTTTCTGACTAGCAAGTTTAACAAGTGGTCATTCGTTATATTTAAAACTTGTATCTCTATATAATTTCTCACTATCACATTCTTTCAGTCTACATGGGTATAATTGGATTCTCACATTTTTATTATCTGTTCTGCTCTGGCAGTTTCCCTGATCTCTGTCTAATCAAGTTAAAGTCACATCACCACCCCCCCTGGCTGGTAATACCAAACTTCCTGTCAAGGCAAGACACTTGGAACCATACAAATTATTGTGTTCCTTCTGGATGTAGTTAAATTTTATTTTCCTCATTTAACTTTGTCTTCTCCCCTTCTCTCACTCATATTGCATTATAACATCACTTTAACTTTGCGTTCCTATCTCATTTCTGCCAGAAAGTAGCAAGTGTGCTGCTGATCTATGACCCAGAGTTGGTGATGGTGATGGCTTCCATCAACTGCCTGATCGTAATCAGACAGGGCAAGACAATAACACAGATCCAGTCTGGAATAGCAGGGGACAAGGCTGGCTGCAAGACTACCTACAATGCAGTTCAGGCTAGGACTGTGGGCCAGATCCTGAGCTTAGTTGAAGCACTGGAGTCCAAGGGCAGATAGTGAGGGTGGGTGTCTCAAATGAGGCTGATTGGGGCAATAAAAGCCTCTTGTGGCACTCAGGGCCATGGCAATTTGTACTCTGACATTATGAAGATGCACAGTTTGGCTTTCTTTATGCTTTTCTTTATTATGCTTGTAACCTCATTTCCAGTTGTCTAGAATTTGTATAGAAACACATACATCCTTGATCTTGAAGGGCTACCAGTGGAGTTTGGAAGAGATCTCTCCTGGGACCAGTGCTGTAAAAATATTAAGTGGTTTGGAAAAGGGATGATTAGTCAGATAAGAAAGTTGTTCATAATACAATGTTAATTTGGGTATTATGGATGAGAGTTGACTCTGAAGAATTGCAAATGGACCTTGTGAGGCTGGGCAGTAAAATGACAGATAAAACTCAATGTAGATAAATTAAAAATGTTGCACATCTTCAGGGGAAATCATCCTAATTTCTCACATAGAATGGTGAGCTCTCAGCTGACCATTAATACTCAAACGAGATATTATGAAAATGTCAGCTCAATGATCAGGAGTGGTGTCATGTCCGCTTCCCCCCCCCGCCCCCCCCCCAAAAGCATATGTTAATGAAATTACAGATCAAAACACAAAATGTCATAACACCACTGTACATATCCATGGTTTGCCTGCCTGTTGGTTACCTTATTCAGTTCTGTTTCTCACTTCTTTTGAAAGACATGGTAGAGTTGGAAAAGACTTGAAGAGGGACAGTAAAAACACTTGGAGGTGAGAAATGTGGAGAGGCTAAATACAGAAAACAAATTACTTGGTCAGGGGTGAAGAATGACAGAGGCCTCCAAGATCACAGTTGTTGTGGAGTGAGTGGACACAGATCCACCATTCACTGTTTCTGCCAACAACGAGGATAAGAAAAAAAAGTCAGCTGAAGGTAGAGGAACTGAGTTCAAAGTAAACAAGATGAGATGGTTCTTAAGGAACAGGTAATAGATTTGTGAAACTCCTTGCAAGAGGATGTTTTGGTTGTGAAAGCTTAAATGGGTGCAAATGAATATCAGAGAAACTCATGGAAGATAAAGTCATGGACTGTTGTGAAGTATATGGAAGACGTTTCTAGCCCAGGAAATTTGGGGGCTGAAATAACTGGTGATTAGGAGAGTATGTAGGGAGCAGCACTTATGCTTGGTTTTATTCTTTATGTTCTTACTCTTTCCTGGACATCCCATTATCAATCCACTTATGGCCAAGGATTATGCCAATCTATATTGGTTCACAATGAGTAACAAGAAGAAGAAGCAACAAAATCTCAGTGATATGTGTAGGTTTTCAAATATCCCTGTGTTTAGAAACCAAAAAAAATTATCACCCTGAAGTTCAGGCCTGAAGCCCTGCCTAAACTAGTGAACTGGACAGGGCCAGCACTTACGTAATGTATCCTGATCATCCCTATTGTTTAATTGCTAGCGTGCTCTCTTCGACTGTTTTGACCCAGGTTAACCAAAGCTGTTGTCCCAGACAGTACTTGGCATCGGACCTGAGACTGTTCCCAGCTGGGTAATATGGATGTTGCCACCCTGTTTTGTACAGGAGGAACATGTAGTTGCACGGACTAGAGCTCTACTGTAACCTGCAGTCTTCAGGATCAAAGAATGGTTTGTGGTCTTTTGTTTACTAGCACAGATGTAACCTCAGCGTCTGGCTGTAGAGTCAGGCTCAGACTGTGCAAGTAGATAAAACGGGCCTGGAGCTATTTTCTGACCCTGAGGCTGGTGGGAACAGCATGCATGGCACCAAACTGCTCAACTCCCTTTCTCCTCCTTTCACTTCCCCAAGTGGGATGGCTGCATCCCAAATGTTTCCTGGGAAAGTTCCCTTGCCTGCACCCATCATGAACAAAGCCCAGACATTGTCTGGAAGCATGCCTAATTGCGCAGGGTTTGTGCTAACAGTTTAAGAGCACAGGTAACGGATGGGTCATTGCATTTGTCTGCAGCCTGGACCTGTTTAGCTTTTAATACCCAGTGTGCCAGCTGCAGAAAAGCAGCAGCGTGTGCAGGATAATGGCTTTGTCTCCTCTGTAACGGGCTGGGAATTAGCTGCCTCAGTGCTCTCCCAGCACCTGCAAGATTTGTGCTTCTGCTTGAATAATGTGTGGGTTTGCAGTGAGGATGTCAGGGCACAGCGGAGCTGGGGGCAGTGGTGACGCCTGGCGTGGCAGAGCAGGGCCTGGCAGCCAGGGCCTGTCCCACTGCCGACCGCCGCTGCGCAGGGACCAAGGGTCCTGGGCCTGAAATGGGGTCCTGGGCGGCCGTGGGCAGGGTGGGGGAGCCCCAGAATTGGGCAGGGACAGGCAGGGCTGGTGGTGACCTTGGGGCCCTGACTTTTGGCCACAACTAGTTCAATTTTGTTCTTCCGTCACTGACCTTCTGGAGCAAGTGGCAGTATTTTCTCAGTCGGTTGCATGACCCTAGCCCAGAAAAAAGATCTATAGCTAAGAAAGTAATGTATCTTGTTGTACCTACAGTGAGATCTGAATATCTACTGCCCTTTTTTGTGGGCTGACTGCCATTTATTTGCTTTGCTGATAACCATGAAACCTTCAACTTTGGCCTCCTCCATTCCCCATTGATTCCCGTGTTGAAATCAACAGTGTCCTGCGTCAATGGATGATACGCGCTAAAATCCTTAACAACTTTCAGTTCAGTACATCTATGTCTTCCAGTGGACTGGAACTGCTAATTTTTACCTGTGGATCTCTGTTATATTTGTTATATTCCTAGGTGCAGAGGGAACAAATCTTCCATAAAAATTTCTGTATTGCTTTCATTTTTTCATACTAGCACTTTAAAGATAATAACAGTTTGCAAAGAGATTAATTCAAAACAGGAAGCTGGTGGAAGTCAGAGGTTTAGCAAGTGTACATAGTACTTTATATATCACCTCTGAATTTATAAATTGTTTGGCTATTATTTCTAGAAAAAAACCCCACTTTTTTTCCTTGCTTTCTGCCAGGGAGGAAGATCTGATTCAATATTTTTAAGGCAGTATTAACAACAAAATATGTGCTGTTTAGTGGGAAATTATGGTTTTCACATGACATAGGAAAATCAGGTTTTATACTGTAAATTGACAATTAATTTGACAAAAATGTGCTCGTTCAGACATTGGAGAAATCTTAACTGCCTTCTACTAACATAATACATTAGAAAAGGATGCCCAGTGTAGTCAATGGGGTTGAGATTGTGTAAAAGATAATAATGTTTTTCTCTACATTTCAGAAAACATCTGTGAAAAATGTGTGTATGTTCCCTCACTGCTATTTTTGGAAATGTAATGATTTTAATTAATTAATCATAGCTTTGTCTTCTCAGATAGCATATTTGAGTGGTAAACCATCAGATCTGTGTTCGATTGTGGTCGCACTTGTCCTCAGATGTGCCTCAATTCTCTTCTTTTAACTTCTCCCTGAATGTTCCTCCTTGAGCCAGACCCTGTTCAGTACCCACAGGGTCACTGCTTTGGGGAATGTGCTGGAGAATTGAGTGTACCACAAAGATGGCTCTTCCTTTATATGGATGTTATGGCTCATCTTTCATGCCTAATCTCCCAGCAATTCTTAGTGTTAGCTTGGGTTTGGTAAAATATACAATTTATACTAACATTATCTTAAAGCAGCCTATTTAAAAATACTGTGGTGAAGTTCCCCTAACATTTCCATTTGCTAGCAGCTGCCAGTGAACTGTTCTATCTCTTTCATTCACAAGCAGCTTTGATTGTCCTAGTTGCTGGGTGCAATTAGTCTTCTGCTACTGTCACAGAGGTGGTGGTGTTCTCGCAACATTTCAGTAGGGTCTATTAGGTACTTGCCTCTAAGCCTGTGATAATTGTGGGTGTCATACAAAGAGTGCCTAGGTTTCCGGGGGGGGGAAGTTAGAGGCTGATAGTGCAATTTTTTTGCTTATATGGTAAAGAGCTAAATGCATCCTTATAACAGAAGAACAAGACAATGTCTCGAGGCACGCTTGGTTCTATCAACTGCTCCAACAGACTATTTCTGAAAACAACAATTAGCCTGTTCTGTAACACAGTTAATGTTTAAATATAATTAATTGGAGCATATTGCTGAGGTGAGAGGTGGATTGAGGGTCTCTCAGGATTGATGTTAGTAAGACTCATAAACTGTTTTTATTACTGTCCTTTGATAACCCCTTATGCTCAGCGTATAGAAAAAAAACCCACCAACCCACCCAACTATAGCCTTGTGTTGGTGATATTCCAAATAGCATAGAATTGCCTTTGGCACATGAGGTACGGCATGGCTATGGAAAATGAGGGGCTGGACAGTTAGCTTGGCATCTTTCAGAGAATTATTTGAGAGGAATTAACTATTTGCACATCTGCCACCTGAGGGTGGGATAGTCACTTCATCATCCCCCAAAAATCCCAAAGGCAGGACCCTCTCTGTAAGCTGGCATTCTTACACCCTAAATGTAGTAGAAGGCAAAAATGCAGGGAGAGAGGGTACCCCAGCCCCACCACCCAGAGTAGGAAGGAGTGAGGTCCTGATGAGCGGCATGGGGACAAAAGTGATGGCGCCCAAACCCCCTCACATGCAAGAGCATCCCCAGGGAGCATGAACGACCAGGAGCGGGGCAAACAGGGTGTGGCGTGGCGCATCAGAAGGGCCTGGCGCATCAGAAGGGCATGGCGCATCAGAAAGGCATGGCACGTCAGAAGGGCACGGCATGGCTGTTTGCGCAGCAGTTTGTGCAAGCAGGGTATGCGGGCATGGCACAGTCCTCCCTCCCCAGCTCTAAAGGGTAACTTCACTCATGGTCATCACCCTCTCAGGAGAGGACCCAGCCTATGGTTTCCACTTGCCTGAAAGCCATCTCCAGAAGGCATGTGGTGACCCAGGTGGAGCTCCCACACAAACATGAGGCTGTCCAGGTCTCTGGCTGCGAGTGCCTGAGCCTGTCACTCATACCCGAGGGCAGCAGAGACAATAGCTATCTCTGGTGTAACCAGGTGAATGATCTGCTCAGCCTGGTGGCAGAGCTGAAAGAGGAAGTGAAAAGGTTAAGGTGAATCAGGGAGTGTGAGAGGGAGATAGACTGGTGGAGTGACATTCTACCATCCCTGAGACCAAGGCAGCAGACAGAGGTTCCACAAGAAGTAGATGATTCCCTACCCTCTTGCTACCAAGCAGAAGGAGGGCACCTAAGAGACGGGGGGGAATGGAAATAGGTCCCTGCTCGGGGCAGCAAGTTAATCCCTCCCGGCCTCCCTCACCTTCCCAGTTGCCCTTACACAACAGATATGGGCCTCTGGAACTTGAGGGCCAAGCAAATGAGGATGTGGGTGAAGGTCCATCCAGGGGGCTGCCTAGGGTGACTCAGTCAGCCCCGTGCATTATGACTGCCTCTGTTAAGAAAAAGAGGAGGGTAATTATCATAGGCAATTCCCTTCTGAGGGTAACAGAGGGCTCAGTATGCTGACCAGACCCATGCCACAGGGAAGTCTACTGCCTCCCTGGGGCCCAGGTTAGAGATGTTACTAAGAAACTCCCTGGTCTGGTACAGCCCTCTGATTATCACCCACTATTGGTTATGCAGGTTGGCAGTGATGAGGTTGCAGAGAGAAGTCCAAAAACAATCAAAAGGGACTTAAGGGAATTGAGGCGATTTGTTCAAGGATCATAAGCACAGGTAGTGTTTTCCTCAGTCCTGTCAGTGGCAGGGAAGAATACTGGGAGGAACAGGAAAGCTCACCCGATTAACACGTAGCTCAGACACTGGTGCCATCAGTGGAATTTTGGTTGTTTTGATCATGGGGAGGTTTACATGGCACCGGGCCTGCTGGGGACAGATGGAGTTCAGGTGTCTCAAAGGGGGAAAAGGATTCTCATTCATGATTTGGTGGGGCTCAGAGAGATGGCTTTAAACTAGGTTTGAAGGGGGAAGGGGATATAACCAGGCTCACTAAAGAGGAGCCTAGGCATGACATGCTAATGTTGGGGGTGAAATTGATATCCCAGCTCAAGTGCATTTACACCAATGCACGCAGCATGGGCAACAAACAGGAGGAACTGGAAGCCATTGTGAAGTGGGATGGCTGACTTAGTTGCCATCACAGAAACATGGTGGGAGCAATGGATGGTTATAAGTTCAGAAGGGATGGGCAAGGAAGAAGAGGCAGTGGGGTGGCTCTGTATGTTAGGGAGTATTTCAGTTGCATAGAGCTCAACAATTGGGATGATAAGGTTGAGTGCTTATGGGTAAGGATGAGGGGGAAGGTCAACAAGGCAGATATCCTGCTGAGAGTCTTGTTATAGGCCATCCAACCAGGTTAAAGAGGTGGAAGAAGCATTCTACAAGCATCTGGCAGAAGTCTCGCAATTTCTAGCCCTTGGTCTTGTGAGGGACTTCAACTTACTGGACGTCTGCTAGAAATACAACACAGCAGAGAAGAAACAGTCTAGAGGTTCCTGGAGTGTGTGGAAGATAACTGCCTGACACAGCTGGTAAGCAAGCCTACCACAGGAGGTGCCTCACTTGACCTGCTATTTGAAAACAGAGGACTGGTGGGAGAGGTGGTGGTCGGAGGCCATCTTGGGCTTAGTGACCATGAAATGATAGAGTTCTCAATTCTTGGTGGTTAGCAAAACCACTACCGTGGACTTCCAGAGGGCAGATTTTGGCCTGTTCAGGACGCTGGTTGAGAGAGTCCTTTGGGAGGCAGTCCTGAAGGGCAAAGGGTTCCAGGAAGGCTGGGCATTCTACACTGAAGAAGTCTTAAAGGCACAGGAGCAGGCTGTCCCCATGTGCCATAAGACAAATTGGTAGGGAAGACTACCGGCCTGGCCGAACAGGCAGCTTTTGGTGGGACTCAGGAAGAAAAGGAGAGTTTACCACTTTTGGAAGAAGGGGCAGGCAACTCAAGAAGAGTACAGGGATCTTGTTAGGTCATACAGAGAGAAAATTAGAAAGGCAAAAGCCCATCTAGAACTCAGCCTGGCCACTGTTGTAAGAGATAACAAAAATGTTTTTACAAATACATTAACAACAAAAAGAGAGCCAGGGAGAATCGCCACACTTTATTGGGTGTGGGGTGGGGGGCGGG
>NW_009260763.1:513640-536353 GCF_000687185.1 Egretta garzetta
TGGGCCAAGGCCAATTGTATGAGGTTTAACAAGGCCAAGTGCTGGGTCCTACACTTGGGTCACAACAACTCCATGCAACGCTACAGGCTTGGGGAAGAGTGGCTGAAAAGCTGCCTGGCAGAAACCCATGCATATGGAGGAAAAAAGCACTGCAGCAATCTTGTAATTCTGATCAACTTCAATTTCTCTCTGCAGTAATATTTGATATGTGTAGCACAATTTCCTAAAGGGCAAAGAGGGACCTCTATAATGGTCTGAAAAATCAGCCTAGAAGCCAGAGTAGATAGTTATGTGGACTTTCTTAGGGAAGCATTAGAGATCCTCACCATCATTACTAGACTTCTTTCTGGCAATCCTCTCCTCATGTAAGAAATGAGGAATGGAGGCATAGTACAGATCAAGTGACGTGACCATGGTCACTGTATCCGGATGTCTGATGAGCCAGGATCTTGCCTTTCAAATCTCTGTTCTGTTCATCAAACCACCTTGGCCACCAGACCACCTCTGGAGACTGACCACCTTTCTACAAAAGAAGATAGCTCTTCGCGAGAATGAGGTTCTCTATGCCTGTGGATCTGACCAGATCCTGCTGCTCAGCGTTAAAACAAAGGTGGAGAACAGCCAGAAGTGGGACTTGTGGAGAGGACAGCAGAAAGCTCAAAGACCTGCAGCATGAATTTTTTTTTCTTTAAATCTTCATGTTTTATTAGAGTTTTCAGTAGTGCTTGGTCATATATTCTTAAACAGTCTGTAGAACACAAGTAACGCTTCCAGGAAGAGGACAGAGATAGTTCATACCAAAGGAGAAGAAGCTTCATTTTTTTCCCTTTAGGAAATAAGTCTCAGGATTGACTGCTTTGGAAATTTTGTCACAGCCCATTACCTTAGAGTGACCATGTCTTTCACTAAGAATTGCAGGATGCTGGTTCTTCCTTTCGCAGTGACCCAGTCATGATTTCTAAGGCTGAATGGGATGAGGGAATTCATCTATTCTCGCTTGTGCAGGTTTTGGCTGGGGAAGAGTTAAATTTCTCCATAGTAGCTAGTATGGGGCTAGGTTTTGGATTTGTGCTGAAAACAGTGTTAATAATACAAAGATGATTTAGTTGTCGCTGAGCAGGGCTTACACAGAGGCAAGGCCTTTTCTGCTTCTCACCCCACCCCACCAGCGAGGAGGCTGGGGTGCACAAGAAGTTGGGAGGGGACATGGCTAGGGCAGCTGACCCCAACTGACCAAAGGGCTATTCCATGCCATATGATGTCATGCTCAGCATATAAAGCTGAGGGAAGAAGAAGGAAAGAGAGGACATTCAGAGTGATGGTGTTTGTCTTCCCAAGTAACCATCACACATGACAGAGCCCTGCTTTCCTAGAGAGGGCTGAACCCCTGCCTGCATATGGGAAGTGGTGAATGAATTCCGTGGTTTGCTTTGCTTGCACGCATGGCTTTTGCTTTACCTATTGAACTGTCTTTATCTCAAGCCACGAGTTTTCTCACTTTTACTCTTCTGATTCTTTCCCCCATCCCCCCAGCAAGGAGTGAGCGAGCGGCTGGGTGGTGCTTAGTTGCCATCTGGGGTTAAACCACTACATGGCTATGCACAGATGATCAGCCATGGCCTCACTCAAGACAGGCAATTTGTATATCGTTAAAATGCAGGATGTTTTCTAAACACAAAGAGTGTGCTCTTTGAAAGATAAAGCAAGAAAATGTTATAGCCCAGAAGAAATGCAGTCAGGTTAAGAGCCAAATGGTGCTTCTTCTGTATTTTTTTTTTTTCCCCTTGGATTCGGGCAATTTTAGTTAAACAGCACACAGTCTTCTGCACACTCATCTTCTTCTGCTAACCCAGAGCATTTCCAGTTTTGGGATCCTGATCCGTGTGGTTTGGATCTTAAATGAAGCCTGAAATGATGGATGCTTTTACTTGCATGCTGCCATGACTAAAAATGAAGCAACCAACAATAACTTAGGTTATGAAGTTCAGTGCATGATTCACACTGGTATGAAGAATTTAAGTCTTTTTTTTTCTAGGGAACATCATACTGCATTCAGATCAGTGTCCTTTTTAATCCAGTTTAGAAAATACGTTAATGGTACCCGAGTGCTGTCATGTCTGCAGTTGTATTTTTATTACATTCTGAGAGTTAAAACCAGCTGCAGCTTTATATTCTGTGGATGAATCTTGGAAAGACTAAGCCAAGACAAGGGATAAATACATATTGCTACCTTGTGATGGAAAACAAAGTGAAACATCAAGAGAAAGGAGGTAGGAATACTACCTCTGCTTGGAATCAGCAGCAGACACCTCTTGCTTCTTCTTTAACTCCTAGAAGTGCAAAATGCAGTCTCAGGCTTTCTCTTGATGTGGGGAGAATATAGGAAGGTGAGGTGAAAGAAGGAAGTGGGGCTTCTTTCAGCTTCCTGTTGTCATAACTTCAGTGTGATTTTATAGCAACAGTTCTGCAATTCCTTCTCCCTCTCAAGGCATTTTGTTTGTAAAAAAACATGCCATCCTGGAAAATCACTGTGTGTTTAGTCGAAGTGGAGATGATCTCCAGAGGTCCGTTCTAACCTCATCCAACCATGGCACACTTCTAATAAGCCCATTTAGGAACCCACTAGTTCCAAACTCCACAGCCTCACTTCGGCCTCTTTCTGTTTTTCATTGCGAGTTGACCATTTAGGAATTTCACTGTAAAAACAATATGTTTTTCCATCCCCCAGCAAGTGTATTTTTTTAATGTTGTGTCTATTTTCTGCCTAGATAGATAAAATCCCACTGTATTTGGCATCATTTTCCTCCTTTGGATAGGAAAGATCTAAGCATGTTCTGTACTCTGGAATAGAACCCTCAGTTTCCCTGCAAATCTGAAACTAAATGTCTAAGTGGAAACTTGGCGAGGTGTGGGATTCTTTAACATACAGTGCCCTGTAAACTTTTCTAGAAACTCTCTTTTATGATTCAGCATGTTGAGGTCAATATTTTACAGTAATAAGCACTAAGATGACACCAGTTTGTGTGGGCTGCATTAAATTTGGGCTAAAAAAGTGAACAGTGAACCATATAATTACATAGAAATGGGATTTACTGTATGGCGGGGAAGGCTTGGTCAGACCTCCTGAAATGCAGTCATTATGTATGCTTTGGGGTTTTTCCCTCCCCCTTCCCTTTCCTACGAGACAGTTTAGCTCTGCAAAGAAATTTCTTCACTGATGTATTTGCAAAGCTGAAGTCGGGTGTGTTCATTGGTAAAGATGTACTAAACTTCATATATACAGTGGTAGCCAGCTCATTTTTCATTTGTTTTTGATTGTGGCATGGAGGATTGAGTTCCGGAGAGATGAATGTTAATGTCTGGGCTGCAGCTGAGACTGCGCAGCAGCACGACAGCTTGTGGCAATTGCAATTTCCCGAGATAGCTACATGCTAGGCATGTGGCTGAGTATTGTGGCTTAACAAGTTATCACCGTCAGAAGTGAACATTGGCTAGCAAACTGGCAGGGCTGGTGTCATGTTTTGAAAACATTAATTCACTTACAGCAGTAGTTACTTCTGCAGTTCTTGTTTGCCTGGCTCTGGGTAATTGCTAGTTGGGATGGTTCCACCTATGCTTATTGTGTATTCGGTTTCAAGATGAGCATTAAAGTTTAAATCATTGACCTTGGCTCCAAATTAGAGGATGATTTTGTAAAATGTTCTCTTGCTCCCCCACCCATTTAGCAACCTCCTTGACCTCTGGGGGCTTGATTTCCCTGAAATGCAGAGATAAATCTAACTTTATTTCCTGATGGTGGGGTTATTTGTGTGTTGTTTCAATATGTTTTAAAATTATTTATTCTTGCTATCACTGATCATGGAAACCTTTAAATTTTTTTTTCTTTCTCACTTCAGATTTTGCCTGTGCTCTTTCAATAGCAAAAGCAGAAAACAGCTCTTAAAAATATTAGAAAACATGAGCGTGTACCTTTTTCTCTCTGACACAAGTCTCTATCAGCATCATTTTGTGTTATGTCCCCATCTTGCCCTGGATGTCAATCACCAGCTGGTCCCGTTCTCCTGCTCCCCCAGTCTCTCTCTCACATCTGAAACTTATTTTTGACTTCTCTGAACCTTGAACATCAATGTGCTGTAAAATGAAGCAGATTACAGTGGTTTGACAGTTTCTCAGGGGCAAAAAGAACCTTTTCCACAGCATCTGCTGAAACTTCCCTGGTTTTGGCAGCAAGAAGAAATCAAAGGTAGGAGATCTGCTGGCACTGAAATTAACTGTATGGAGTTTGTAAGCTTGCAGTATCTCTGTCCAAGACTACAAACTGCACATTAAAGCTGCATTGTTCCACCACTCCCCCTGTCCCAGTATTTCTTACTGCGTCTATCATTTGCCATTTGTACATTTGCTCATACCGATAGCTACCTTTTTCTTTCAACTATAATTTCCTTGTGGTTTGTTACTTGGAGATTAGAATCAAACCAAATGTTTTTGATAAAATATTACTATTTGATCTACAAATCTTTAACTAGTTACAAGTTGGAACAGCCTGACTGTTCCTGGTGAAGCTATGTTACTTTGTGCTGGTCCTGATCACATTTTCGAGCTTGTTCCACACTCCCCACCCCCTACTTGCTCTTACCCCAGCATAAGAAGGAAAGGAATTGGTGGCCATGGCAAACTTTTTAAATAGTTCTCATTTAAGAGACAGTTCTTACTACCCATATGTTTTCAACAGTACTTGATACTAAAAAGGGATACTTTGTAGGCTCTCATTGGTGTTGGATGTTACTGCCAAGAAGTGATGTAAATTCTTCATATCACAGGCTGCACTTCACTCTCTATCTAGCCATAAAGCTAACTTGCATACACAGGAATATTATTATTTAATTTTGAAAACTATTGTTCCCTAACCAAATGCTAATTTTAGTATTTGTACCTGTTAAACATGCTGAGTTTTTCCTTGTTGTCAATTAAGTATTTCACAGAAATGGTATATGTCTGTGAGAATCAAAAAAGGGTAGGAAGTTGTGCTCTACCACAAGGCCCAGGCAAGACTTTATCATTTGCCTTATTATCTAATATTCAGTCGTTTGCCATGCTCCTTCTCTGGTATGTATTTGGTCTTCCCATTTCAAAGGCAGACTGGGTGTAGCTTTTAAAACTGAGGGTGCTGACTTTGCTGGAAATCCAAGGAAAGGAAAATTGATAGTATTGCTACAGTTATACTGTCACCAGTGATGGCACGCAACACCTATAATGTTATGCCACATTTCTACTGGAGGATGCAACCAATTGGGATGGTAATGGGAAATCAGTAAGATGAAGTTTAAATGTGAGGTGTGTACTAGATCTTAAGTTCTACTTAAATTTGATGCAAAAATGCAGAATGACAACATCAAAATGGTTCAAAAATCTGGACCTGAGTAACTGATGTTGTTGCAAAAAAAAAAGCCCACCCTTACTTTAACGTCAGCCTGAGGGGAATATTATTCTCTTCTACTTGGAAGTCTCATCTGGGATATTTTTGCTCACTGAGCTCTTAGAAATGGAGAGACAATTTGGATAACAGCAAAAATTAAAAACACAATTTAAGGAATGTCATATGAAGAAAAATTAATTAATCAGGCTTCTTTGCAGGGCTGGCATGGACTTTCTGCTTGTAAGCAGCTAGTAATGTTGCAATTTGAGAGTGATGGGGTTTTTTTCCATAGATGCTGAGGAAGGATAAGAAGATATTTGACTTAATTTGCAACAAGAGTTTAAGTTAGATAATAGACATTACTTTTTTTTTTTTTTTTTTTTTTAATTGTTAGGCAGGTGAACTGCCATTCTGGAGAGCTTATGAGCATCGGTTTGGATGAATGTCTCTGAGGAGAACTCCAAGTGTCCTGATCATGTAGCTCTGCTTGGGCTAGATCAGAATAAATAGCTGAAGTCTGTGCTTTCTTTGTCACCATAATACATATTTTTGCATAAACACGTGAAAGACTATATTATGTAAGAAGGTGAACCTCTTGCCTTGCTACTAATATCCAGTGTTGTCTCCTAAGCAGAAGTGCTTCAGTCCAATGCTCATTTCTGAGCCCCACTCTAAACTCGTGTTCAGGAGTGCCAGGTTTTGTAGCATGGTCACGGTTCCACTAAGACCAATAGTTAAAGGTGATTTAGCTGTTTCTTTGTATCCATTAATGGGCTTAAGAGAGTACTTTACTGTCACCTGTAAGTTCATATTCACCTTGTAACCTGCCAGCTCTAAAGTAAACTTTTCTTTTTTTCTGCATCTGATTTTGTTAGTCCAGCTGTCAGCATAATGACAGTCAGGTCTAGAGGATGAGGAACAGGCAATAATGAACTGAGATATTTTTGTAATCCTTCAACTTTTATGGAAAGCAATTTTGCAAGGTGTTAATCTTTACAGATTTGTAGGAAAAATGACTCTAAAATGCCGCCTTCCCTATTAATCCTCTCTGATTTCTGAAGCTGTTCAGGGAGGTGGAGGTACACATTATCATTTCTTATTCTTTCTGTTGATGCAGCAAAGATGAAACTAGTGAAGGTGTGCCTTTTTGTTCCTGTAATCCTTCCCAGCAAAGCTCAATCCTGTTTTTCTAACTACAAGGCAAAGCTGTCCTCTCACCTTCTTGTATTTTTTTGCTGGGACAACCTTTTATACCCAAATCTTCAAATAGCTCACCAAGCCTTGGAGCACTTGCTTTCACTTTGTTGTTCTGTAACCTTCCCGTCTTTCAAAAGCAGACCCCTCAGAGCCTCCCGTCACTGCCTGTTGTTTCAGTCTGGTAGAGTACCTAGAAGTGGAGATGGCACTACACACAGGGTAGTGTAGCGCGAGAGGCTTGCTGCTGTCAATTGCAGTTGTCTTTCTAGATTCATGGCAACGAATGTGATGCCATTCTTTCAAGCCAAGATCTTTAACCACAAAGATGCAGTAGGTATTTTGTCCTATGTACTTGGTACAGCGGGCAGCAATGAAGTAGTTAAATACACTTTGATATAATGGTCTAATAGCAGCAAGGGGGTAATTTACTGCTTTAGCAATGAGACAAGCAAAGCGTTAAGTGTTGGCACTATTGATGATTCAGGAGAATCTGTTCTGGTCCAGCCCTAACCCAATTCTTGTATTAAATGTCTGTAAAGTACATTTCTGTCCAGTGGACTACAACAGAGAATTAACTAATTTCTTATGTAGTCTAAGTCCAGCAAGCCTCAAAATGTGTCAGTAAGGGTAAGCCTGACACGTTGCAACAGCCATAATGTATGGGATTGGGAGTGTATCATGTGCACACTAAAATAATATCTTTATTTTCACTTTAAAGTCATTCAATTCCCACTCAAATGGCATAGCAACTGAAAAAAAACCTGGCATGAAATAGCTCATCAAAATAAACACCAGGATAGCTAAGTTCTTCTCTGTCTTAGTCTTGCTGCGCATGGATTTAGCACAAGGACATGGAACAAAACAGCTCATTCTCAGCTGTGGTCCTTGCAGAACAAGGACACTGCAGGGTGAGTCATGGTAGCAATGGAGCAGCAGCAGCAGCAACACAGAACTGAATTTCCTCCGCTTTGTATGTTTAATTCTATCTGTCCTTTTGTCTTCCTCCATTTTAATAAGGAAATATTTGCTAATAGTTGGAATATCCTTGCTTGTTGTAAGTGCACCTTTTCAGGTTGCAAATTCTACGTATTAATTTCCATATTCTAGCTCTGTTTTGTTTGTAAAAGTAGACGCTGAATGAAACCATAAAAAAATACACACTTGAACAGGTTGAAAAGACTGTCAGCAGGTCTGAGTGCAATGCTCACCATTATGAGGGCTGAGGACTGTTCAAGCACCACTCCCTGACTCTGTGCACTGGATCTATCATGACACCATAGTCGATAGCAACAATTTTTTTAGGGTTATATATTTAGATAAATAGGGACAAATACTTATCATTGGAAGCTGATGGCAAGTTTCTTGCAGTTGACAACGGTGAGAGTGGTATGTATTTTCTACATGTTAATTGACATTGAAATATGTTAATATGTTTCTCAAAGATAAACTTTCCATTATTTATCTTTAGTTCTGTATTTCTTCTCCCATATCATGCAACTGGTATTGAGGGTGTAATGCTTAGGCACGTTGCCTGGTATTATTCAGTATATTCAGATACACGCAGCTAATCATTAGGAATTCACTGTGCAGTGTTCCTTGTGTTTATCTCAAAGTTATTTATTTTTGTATATCATAGTATTTGCTTTGCTAATATTTGGGTCTTGGTAGCAGGCAGAGAGAACTATTTTCTCATGATCTACTGTGCTGTCTTCCTTGGACTGATTTTTCACTTCTGTTTTATAGCTGGTCTGAATGTATCATCCACTTGGGTCCATTATCCGTTCACTTCCATTGTTTATGTTCTAATGTGTGGAGAGATTTGGGACATGAAAGTGAACCTATCCAAGGAGGGGGAGCAAGGTCTGTAGAAGGGCACATGTAGGTTGTAAAAGATCTCCACTTCCAAACTCATGTTTCTGGGAGCTCCCAGTTTAATTCAGTGGTGGTTCAAAACTACACTCTTCATAGCAAAAGCCCGCTAGTTTGCCTCCCAGGTGTTCTGGCACTGGCTTCCCATGGATGCCCGGGCTGCCTCTTCTTTCTTCTGATTCTCTGAAGTGAGAGTGTGCTCTCCACAACCCCTGCATCTGACACAGCATTCCCAGCACCTGCGACCTGTGAGTGCTTTTTACATGTCTCCCAAGAAATTTCCTCTGATCAGTGTTTTTGCCTCAGCTTGTGGCTGCATCTAGGTGCATTTTATTCTCCTATGGTCATGCTTTTCCTAAGCATAGACCAGTGCATGAGTGCAGTAGAGGGGTGGACTGAAAGTGGCGGGGTAGGGCTATTCTGAGTCATGGCAGTGTCAGCCACTGCCTTTTGTGGAAATGCTCTCCTGAGGGAACCCATTCACTCAGCCAGGTCATAAAAGGGTTCCAAAGCACATCCAAAAACTCAGATGGAGAAGGTGTTAAGGAGAAAATTTCACTCTGTGAAAAGTGTTGTGAAAAAGTAAGGAGATGCTTCTTTTTGGTTGTTTATCTATGAAAAGTATTCACAGCATGAGAGTGTCTGATCCACATACAGAAATACCTTGCTGAGCAATCTGGGACTGCATTAATGCTAGGATTAGTGGGAGTTTGTATCCCTGTGGTGGTTACTAGTATTCTTCCATAAGTCTGGAGCATTTTCTCCACTCAAAAAAAATTATACTGATGCAAGAAAAAATGAAAGAAATCATACTTCTAAACTGATATGCACTACATATGCAAATCTGAGTGTGGGACTGAGAGCAGCAGAGATGGCAGCAGGTTGAAGTTTGACTAGTTGAGCCAGTCAGGTTAATCTGCCCTAAAGCAGCAGCCTTCAAGCCAGAGGAAGATCTACTGTTGATGCAGGCTAATTGTGAGGTTTATACGAAACAAATTTGGGGCAAAAAAAGAGGTATCAGCATCCTTCATGGTATTTATATTATTTTAATTTCTATTGCAGGGACGTTATTCACCCTTCCAGGTTTTAATAAGTTCCTGCATGAGATTCCACACTGAGTACAATTTTAAAAAGCACTAGATATCAGCTTAGCATGGCTAAGTCCAGTTGTTTGAAAGTGGGGGGAATTAGCTTACTTGTTAAAAAGGCTGTGCTGTTTCTGGTATACTGACTTGGCTTGGCTTGAGTTTGGTATCCCTGTCCTGTGCTGCCTTTATATCTATAGAAAGCTAAAAGTTTACAGGACAATAAAGCAAGATGCAATACTAAGAATCATATTATCATAGTAGGATTGATTCTGTTCAAAGAGTGTAGGAATTCCCTAAGAATACTGTGAATTGCGTACATCTGCCTAAGGCTGCTTGAACAACCTCACCCATACCAGGAAGTTTTTAAACTCTGGATTTGCTACACTCTCTGGGAAGACTGTATTTCTTTAAGCAGACAAAAATTACCTTTTCCAACTTAAGATAATGGGGCATTAGGAGTACCTATGCAACATAACAGGAGCCATTTTTAGGAGACTAACAATACATGAATAAGGGTATCTTGCTTGTAAATGGTTAATTTTTTTTCCTAGAAAAGTGTGAAATGATAAAATTCAATATATCATTTCAGAAAAAAAATATTTTTTAGGAATAAAATTCAAAATCAAAATGAATGAATGCTGGATGGTTCTGAAGCTTCTGTTACTATAGAAAAGTGTTTAATTCCTGAAACGCCCTTGGACAAAGTACCCTATATTTTTACAGTTAAGTACACTTACTGCAGTGGGAACAGAGAAAGTGCGCCTATGTGTGTTTTCCTTTGAACCATGTCCTTAGCTGTACTGAAAACACAATATATGTTTCTGGTAGAGCGACTGTTCCATTTCATATTTATGGGTAAATCAGTACCCAAAACCAATGGCAAAAGCTAGTGATCTTGTAGATGAAGAAAACGCCCTGTAATTTGCTATTGGCATCACAACTCTTGGGATTTTAATCTTTATTCAAAAAATATATGTATTTAAACACAGGATCTTCATAAAAAATGTTCAGACCACATGTAGACAAACATTGACTAGACAATTTACCGCATCCTATGCAATTCACAACTCTAAAAAGAAATTTAGCCTTCTCTCTTTTTTTTTTTTTTTGTATATTTTTCAAAAAAAAATGCTTTGCTTCTAGATTTAGCAGCAAAAAGTTTGTTTGGACATGAGTCTAGACATACTGTGATTTGAAGGGAACAGGTACATTCCACACATCCTGCCAGAAAATCTATTGATTCCCTACTTAGTGTCACTGCTGGAAAGAGCAGGCTGAGCAGAACAACTCAGTGAGTGAATGGGTTAGCTGTGCAGGGGAATCTGGCTTTCTGGATGGGAGCATACTATTCAAATTAGATTAAAAAATAGCAAAATCTGCTGAAGGAAGCATTTGGGTGTTTCTCTCTGGAGCCATTCTGCCTGAAGGCTGATGTTTTCAGTTTGACTGCTGTGTATGTACCAGCAGAGAGACACATGTGTTGTACTTTGCCTTGGAGTCTTCATGTGTTTCATCAAATGGCTGCTTAATGTAAAAAAAATAAACAGCCTCTTGGAGCAGGGTTTGGAACCCAGGTTATCCTATTTCCCAGAGAGTGCCCTAGATGGTTTGGCTAGAAAGTAACATTCCTGGCCCACTAAATCTTGAATTCCTTTATGAAGGTGGAACAGCTCCAGTAGAAAGAACTAAAACCACCACATTTTCTTCTACTCCAAATAGTCTGTACATCTGCTGCTAGAGCACTCTCCCAGGCAGTGCAGGACAAGGGCTTAACTCCTTTCACTGAACACACCCAGGGTTCCCATGTCCTGTGCTAGTCATGGACCTGTTGGTTTAAGAAAACCAACCAAAACTCAAATGGCTGCCCTGTCACACTTTAAAAGAAGCCTATAGTGTTAAGCTCTCAAGTCTCAGGATTTGGAAAGATTTAAGACCTCATTTCTCCCAGGCTCTGGTGGCCTTCTGTCGATGTGCATCCTCTCTTGGGTCCCAGTCCTCCTGCACACTTATATACAAACACTGAGGGCTAGGATGAAGGATTTGGGACTCAAGATGATGTTCTTAGTCCTGCCAGCGATGAGAAAAAGTTTGGGTAGAATGGATGTATCCCACAGATCAAGGCCTGGCTGTGTGGCTGGTGTCTCAGGCACAGCTTTGGCCTCATTGCGGAAATGAGGATTGCTGGGGAGAGATGGCTCCCTCTCACAAAGAGGGGGCAGAGCATCTTTTCCAACAGGCTTACTGACCTGGTAAAGATGGCTTTGAAGGATGTTCATTAAAAGACAGAGACTGTCACCCACAGCTAAGTGAAGGAATAGACAACAGAGGGGAAGTGTACCTGGGACATGGCACCCTGCAAAGTTCTTGTACTGCACTTGAGAAGGCAGGGCAATGGGGGCCTGTTGCGAGCACCTGTACATGAGCACACTAGCTTGGGAAACTAGCAGGAGAAGCTGGAATTGTGCAGTCACGGATCTCTGACCTCTCTGAGATTACAGAGACAGTTCTTGTGATTGCAAAGCTTCAGTGAGTGGGTGCAGGATAGTTAGGAGGGGCAGGCTGGGAAGATGAGTTTGGGGCACTCTATGCAAGGAGCAGCTCAAACTTGGGGAGCTCTTTAACAGAAGGAAAGGGCCATTTGAGCTCATGGTTCAGAATCAGAGGGGAGGCCAATAAAAAGTATGGTTGTGGTGGGAAACTGCTACAGACTACCCAGTCAGAATGAGGAGGTGGATAAAGCCTATTTCAGAGAATCAAAAGACACCTCATGAAAGAAAAAAAGGTAATGGTGGTTGATGAATCACTCCAATATCTGCTGGAAGGGCAGGAACATGGAAGGCAAGTAATCCAGGGGATTTCTGGAGTATCTTTGGGACAGTTTTTGATGCAAATATTGGATGAAACAGTAAGGGAAAGGTCTCTGCTGGACATGTTTTTTATGAACAGGGAGTAAGTAGTTGGGAATGGGGTAGTCAGTGGTAGTCTTGACTACAAGGATGGTGAGCTAGTGGTGGTTAATATCCTGCAGGAAGCAAGCAAGTACCAAAGACCAGAACATGGACTTCAGGAGAACACATTTGTTCTTGTTCAGGGAACTAGCAAGCAGGATCATGTGGAAGGCTGTCCTGAAGAGTAGATGAGCTCATCCTTTAGAGGGAAGGAAAGTTTGTTGTTTGTCAAGGACAGTGTCCTCAAAGTGCAAGAATGATCCATCCTAATTTGTGAGAAAATAGGCAGGGATAACAGGAAACTAGGCTGGATGACTGGGGAACTCTTGGCTGGGGTCAAACGAAAAAAGGAAGTGTACAGGAGGTGGAAACAGGGATGGGCTAAAAAAGAAAGAATATGGAAATGCCAGACACATCTGGGGATGGAATTAGAGAAGCTAAAGCTCATCTGGCATTGCAAATGGAGAGGGATGTAACAGGTAAGGAAGAGTACTTCTACAGGTATGTAGGAAGCAAAATGAAAGACTGACAAAATCTGGTGTCCCTATTGAAAGGGAAGACAACCTAATGAAAAAAAGGCTTGAAAAATGTTAGTGTGGTCAGTGGTGTCTTTCCCTTGCTCTTTCCTGGCAAGGTCTGTTTTCAGGCTTCCAACATCTCTGTGCAAAGATTATGGGAAACAGGTGCTATCTACAGTAGAGAATAATCAAATTCAAGACCAAATAAAGGAACTAGACATATACAAATCCATGGAGAGTGCTGAGGGAGTTAACTGTCCTCTTTGAAAGGTCATAGCAATTGGGAAAGATTTAAAAAAGACAAGTGTCACAGTTTTCTTAAAAAAAAAAAAAAAGCAAAAAGGAAAACCCAGGGAACTACAGGCCTCACCTCAGCCTCTGGAAGATAGTGGAACAAATCCTCCCAGAAGTCATGTCCAGGCACATGAAGGACAGGATGATGAGAGGGAACAGCCAACACAGATTCCTCAAGGGAAAACTGTGACTGCTTGACCTGTGTTCTTTGATGAGATGAGGGTAGAGCAGTGGATGTAATTTCCATTGACTTTAACAACTCAGTCAACACAGTCTCCATAGTATCCTTGCAGTTCAGCCAGGGAGATATGGATAATGTGTGGACTACAAGATGGGTGAAACCTGGCTAGACCACTGCACTCAAAGGGTTGTGGTTTGAAATCCATCTGGTTGCTGGGTATTAGTGCCTTTCCTGAGGGGTTATACCTGAGGCTGATACTGCTTAGCATTCCTCATCAATGACCTAGTCAATGAGACTTCAAGCTTAGAAAGTTCACAGATGACACCAAACTAGGAGTGGTGATTTAAAGGCTGCAAGTCAAAGCTAGCAGATAGTGAGACCTTGGTAATCTGGAGGTGTGACCAGATGACCTCTAGAAGTCCCTACCATCCTAAACTAGCCTATAACTCTTTTCCATGCCAGAAACCAAATTTTCAAAAGTGAGATGGCATGAAATGAGAGCAAGACACATTTGAGATGAGATTTATTTGCTTCTGAAGGGCTGCATTTGGCTGAGTGGCAATCTAATGCCATATTGAGGTGATTATGCAGGTGGTTAACAGAAAAAAATACAACGAAAAATCTAATATCTCTGTATGTGTTCTGTTAACTTATTTGATAAAGAAAAATGTCTCAAAATCTATGTATATAGCCAGGATACAAAAAGAAACCTAATTGCCCATTCCCACAGATATTGTTGGAAGGAACTGCTTAAGAGGAAAGTCAATCTTGCAACATTTCTGAATATAACTGCTACAAAAAGTGTCTTAAATCAACCAGTGAGGGTTTTTTTTAAAAAAAAAATTTCAATCCTTTATTGAACTAGTCATATTAAATTATTTCCAGAAGACATGTAATTCAAGAATGATCTGACCAATTTTGAAATATGTTTTATTTTAAATGCTATGAATAAATCGTACTTAGATGCTCATAAATTATGTTACTTTGAAAGGGGGTCATAAATAGCAAAAGATGCTTAATAAAAAAATTATGGTGTCTTGCAAATGAATAGCTGGCTACTTAATGTCAAGATATTGCAAAGTAGAAAGTATTGACTATTCATTGAAATTAATGCTCATGGCCAAGTGAGTATTATTAAACTTTAGCAAATAATCTTTATAGCTTTTGAAACAGTCTCATTCTGGAAGATCATAACGTCTCAGTCGTTAAATGAAAATGAGATAGTAGCTATATAATGGCAAGCACTATTGAATTAACTTCTAAAAGAAACTCACTAAATGCTTAATACTAACACTGGGCTGAGAGAAATGCAGCTGCAAAGAATTTCGTTAAAATGGCAATGCTCAATGTTTCATTTGATTTTAATGGAAAATTTATGAAAGACTGCTGTTAAGACTGGGTAGGGGAGATGATCACTATCATTCTTTTATTAGTATAATGAAGGGACTTAATTTCTCTTAGCCCTTTAATTGTTCCTTCATCTTCCTCAGCCCCATGCCTTGTTTCCTAAGAGCATGTGTTTATTAAAAAAATATTTAGATGTAAGCTGGAGGATACGTTTTAAAAAAGCAATGATTTTTTTTTTTTTCCAAATTGGAATACCATTCATTTTTAAATGAAAGGAACAAATTAATTCCTCAGTGGTCATGGTCAAATGTTATTCCCCCACTAGAAATATGTATGCCAATTCTACTGAGAGGGTTATTTGTATCTTGAAGTTATGTCTGTTGTCTAGGATGTGGGGACTTGGCCACTGGCAACCAGTCAGAACCATTTAAGGGAAGGATTTGCTCATCAGTTTTGAACTTGGAAATGGTGGGGTTTGGACATCTCATTCATTAATTTTGTGAGTGATGACTCAAGACTCACCAAAACATTTTTTCCCACATTTACTGAATTGTGCATTGTATCCTTTTTTAACGACTGTGCCAGATCTCAGAGAGACGTCTGCACGAAGTGTTCTAGACGCCACATTTTCCATGCTTAAAAAAGGTAAAAATTTAAAAAGGCAATTTTGTCCACTGATGTAAAAAAAGTGGTACAAGAAAAGCAGATATTTAGCATGAGCAAATTGTAGAAATGTGAAGAACAATATAAGATAGAGAGCTGTATTGACTTTAGTTTCACCCTAAAGCTTAGCCAGCTCAAAGGTGAGTTGCAGTAGCTCATGTTCAGCATGGGACTGCAGTATGTCAGGCGTAGCAAGGGATTGCTGTGAGGTGGATGTGTTTGCCTGAGTTGGGAAACACAGAAAAGACCTTCCATTAGTGTAAATAAACAGCTGAAATAAATGCAACTATCACATTTTATAGCAGATAACGGAGGCATAGCTTTTTCTCTCTCCATTAATACTGGCTGACATAGCAGGTGCTCCCTACTTCACATGATTTGGATGAGCAGATGTTTAGTCGTCCTTACTGAAAGGGCTGGAATTCCTTCATCCTCCTCCAGAGTTGGCCCATAGTCCTTGTTTCCTTAAAAAAAACTATATAGGGTTGTTATGTGCTTTGTGATTAGCGTGCAGCCTTATGAGAGGGAGACAAGTACTCATTTGCAGTAAACTGTATTGTGTCTGTACACTGCATAAATTAGGGAGTTTGTAATGCCTTGCTTTCTTCTCGAACCTTTGTATTTCTTCTGACACTTCTACCTTCAATGGTTTGCCTTTTCCAGAGGACTAACCATGCTCTGTCACAAAATGCTTGTTCACAGCTCTTTCTTTTAGTGGGTGATAGATTTCTGCTAAAGAACAATGTTCAAAGAATAAATAATGCCCAAAACGATCAGAGAACGATTTATGAGTTTCAGTAATGTAGACAGAAAAACCTTTAGGAAAAAAGGATTACTTATACTTGTTGAAAAGTCCTTTGAACTTCATGTTTAATGGAGCACTACACTTACATGCATTTTGTCTGTAAAGTGGCAGGCATAACTACAGCAGTGAATAAGGAGAATAGTTCCTATGATATATCTTTCCCTGGGTAACTAAATTGTAATTATTCACAGAGATGAATTTATAGGCCTCAGATAAGCATTATTCAGAGTCTTTTCTGCAGTTCTACCATAGCCTAAATATATATACATATATGCAGTAAAATTGGATTTAGCTGGGTGTTGTTCACACCTTTTCGGTATGAAAAAAAATAGGTGCCATTGCATTTATTTGTAAATACCCTTGCTCTGAATGTAGCTGTCAGGCAGCAGTGTCAGATTGTATCGTAAAAGAAAGCAGGAGGGCTGAGTGCATGGTGTGGTGCCGACAACTGAACATGTACTTCTGGAAATGACTTACAGAATGGAGGCTCTTTAGCTGTAGTTAAAAAATTACCATTTGAATTTCTGCGTGAAATTCACAGACTCCCGTTGCCAATAAATCAGTCTGCGTTTCCATCTTCTTCCAAATAACCTTCGATGAGGTCACCCAAAAAGAGATAAACAACAATGTCTCATGCAAATATGTGCCTCTGTTGTTGCAATGGGAATTACAAGATGAGGCATCTCTGAAAGATAACTTGAACATGGTATTTCTTTTTTATTTTCCACTAAATGATGACTTGGATGAAGACTTCTCAGAAGAAGCCAAAGCGAACAGTAAATTATATTATTTTCTTTATGTGCTGTACATGCTGGTTATGTGTTGGGGGAGGACTTGGGATTTTAAAAAGAACATTTGCAATATTATACTGCAAAGTTTGAGAGGAGGCCATTAAGCAAATTGGGAATCTTATATATGGAGGAAGTATTATGTTCAAGGCTCCAGTGCTTGCTATGATTAGAGAGCTCTTTGTGGGAGATTTGTTAAGATTTCTTCATCCTGGACACCTGCCAAGCTTAAGGCTTTAATGCTCCGAGATTGAGTCACGGAAGTGGGGACTGACTGCTCTCAGAGCTTGTTGACTTGCCAGGAGGCGGGTGTGGGAGGTAGTATGCAAGGAAGAAAGAAGAGGGGCATGAAAAATAATCTCGATATTCTGTGATAATTTCTTGTTTAGAAGAAATAAACCCATGGCTTCAGGTTGTTGATCCATTTTCCAAACTTGCCAACAAAAATGGGACATTTTACAGATGTGATCTCTTGTTCCAGGCTGATGGCAGAAAAAATGTCTAGGTGTTTGGTATAAAAATACCTGGAAAAACAAGGATTAACATGGTACTGAACATGGATAGTTAAATATAGCATCAGTCCATGATAATTATCAAGTAAAATGAATAATTTCTACAGAGAAAGTAACTTTTTTCAACTTTTTTCATTTGCTAACCACTAGAAATCTCTAGTGGATCTCTGCATGACTGATTTAAGCTTGCTGAAAATAGACTAGCTTTTCTGGATCATGTTTTATGGATTCTGACTGTACAGCCCCTGAGTGTCTTAGAAGCATATGCTGAAAATCATTAGATAAACAGAAATTGCCCAGACAGTAAGAAATGACAGCATTCTGAGAACCGTTTAACCAAATTAGATCAGTGTAGTCAAGTATTCGACCTTTCTCAGAGCATGTGAGGAGGCTAATACACAAAGCTCAAATGCTTTTTGGAGGGACAAATGGTAACGGATGGGTTTTGAAAAAACTGCTGAAAACTGGGATACGGCTGCAGGATTACACACAGAGGACTGGATCCTGAAATCAAGGCAAGACAAATGCCTGGAATGTATCCGCCTTTGATATGTTAACATTCACAAAGCCTGGCTAGCTCAGGCTTCACAGATACTGCTTTTCAGCTGGGAGATGAGGACTGAGGCCATGAGGGAGCTACTTCATCAATCTCACATCAGCCATAACTGAACCTGTCTGTGCTCCAGGTGAGCTGAGGACAGAGAAGCACAGGTTAGCCTAAATTGCTCTCACTGTTGGATTTGCCTTTACCCTGGTATATGCTGCCTGTGCTTGTACATCAGCTGATATCCTCTTGCTCAGAAGTTAGTCTTAGTGATAGCTCTCTGCTCTTCATGTCTTATGCATGTTTGTGTCTGACGTACTGCAACTACAAGAGGTTCAGACATAGACCTGGGAAGCTTGGGTAGTTCCGAATATAGCTTGCATCCAAATTGACCTTTTTTGTGTGTTTGGTTGTGTGTTCAGGTTTAGAGGTGGATGTATGCAGCTGTGTAGGATTGGCTTGATTTGTTGCTGTCTATTCTCCTGTACCTAACTGAAATGTGAGAAAGTAGCGACACAGGAAAGACAGTTTATGTGTGCAAAAGTGTTCACATAGAGGTCCCTGTGACCTCTTACGGAGGGATTTATAAGTTTGGGGAAGAAATGGGACCATTAACATTATAAATTTTGACCTCATCCAGAATGCAGACTGTAGATCCAGGCCATTTCCACATCTACTCCACAAATTAAGTTTGATCTATAAATGCCTGGCATGTACAGGCACAGGAATTCATAGTGCTAAGGAAAATAGCTTTTTTTTTCAGTGGAGGGAGGGTAATCCAGGCTAAATGGGTATGTCCAGAAAGAGTGGGGGAATGAGCTCAAGAACCAGACACCAGGTCATTATATACACGTAGCTATTAAGTTGCTTTCTGGCTCGGCTCCAACCACCTCTCTCCTAGACAGCACTTAAACATGGTTGAGGTGAGAGTACATCATTGGGACTGCTCCCAGCAGTCAGTACAAGCAAAACTGCAACAAATTTGCCTTCCTCTATCCTATTCAGTCTTCCACCTCTATCCCCAAAGCTTGTCACCATCAAACATATCCTCTTGCCAGAGCCAGGGCATGCAAAACACTGACCACAGCCCTCTCATTTCAGAGACTTCAAATGGAGAGAACAGAAAAAATTATAATTGTCCCTTAAGAAGTCATAGTCCAGGATTCTACCTCCATGTTTCACAGGCACAGCAGAGCTGCAAGTAGTGTGCTGCAGTGCAATATGCCCATTGACCTGTACCACAAGACCTCACCAGCTGCAGGACTGTCCCCCTACCAGCCTCTGCCTCTGCCAGCTGCCTTCTGGAAATATCCTTGCTCTTCTTTAGTCCTTGATGAGAAATAGCACCACACAGACAAAATAGTGGCTGGCTCTTGGACTGTTGTGGTGAGTACCTTTCCAACTGCTGAGGGTATAGAAATGGCTTCGGCACTGATGAAACTCTCTCAGGTCCTGACACAAGTCACAGCTCCTCCTCACAACATCGGTATTATCCACAGACCACTTGCATGGGAAGTAAGCCCCTGGAGGGTTTGTAACAGAGGATCTAGGAGGATAAATTGGTGCTCTTCTCTGTGGATTTTAAGCTTCCATGGCCCATCTGTGCTGACTGGCTGCCTTCCCAAGTGTTTTGCACTTGAAGGAGAGAGAAGACTCCAAAAAAGCCCCTCAAAGCCCAACAGTTGTCATAATCTTTTTAATAACCCTGAATTTGAATGTTTGCTCCTCTGTCTGCCTGCTGTCTACTGTAAAAACCAAAGTGTTTGTAATCCAGACAATATTTCCTGTTGGTCTGAAGTTTTAAGACAGACTGACGTGAGGCACAATAGCAATAAAATAAGTTATGGAAGTTCACGGGGTATTTCAGAGAATAGGAAGGATATTGATGTTCACAGATGTTATTCATGTTATTTTGTTTATTTATTGTGAAGAATCAAATAAAATTGGAGCATAAACAACATGCTAGTTAAGTAGAAATTGATATCTACCTAACCATGTTTCTATACTGCAGTGAGTGAGTTACAGTGAATATGGAGGACTCTGTTCTTCAGCAAGGCAATGCAGCAATTCAGTCATTTCCTTCAGATACTGAAGAACTGGGGACATGCTGTTTCAGTCTCTCTTCTGGTGTTAATACACCAGCCCTTACCCCAAGGAAAACTCTCATTGTTCTCATTTCATTCTTGGAGACTTTGCAGCTGAAATGCTGCATTGCCCCTTTCTGAGTCACATGTGATTGCAGCTGCTTAGCATATATATGCATGAATTCACTCAATTTCAGTAGGGAATTTTTAGGCTAAAGCCTACATATTACAGTTTAAAAAATGAGAAAAAGGAGGGAAAGGGAATGAAGGGAGAAGACTTAAAACTTCCCCTAAATGCCATTATAAGGTGCAGGTTTATTTGAAGGTTCTATAGACAGCAAAGAGAACATTTATTTCCACTGCACCTTTTACATTTTAATCTAAATAAATATTGCCCTAAAGCAGGAAAGGAAATTATTCTTCCTTTTGATGGTCTCCGAGGTAAATATTTCAGTATGTTCCCCAAATGTCTTTATTTCTTATTTTATCTTTCCAAGGCCAATATTTCTACCTCTTAGGTTCTTCAGGCTTTTTATTTGTCTGTTGTGTGAGAATGTCCCAGGGTGGAAAGCATCCATCAGCACCAGGACAAGGCCATTTAAAAGGAAGTTTTTTCCAATGTAAAGAATGTGAACTCAAACACTGGATTTCACAGTTAATCATAAAAACGAGATAAAAGCTTTTCTTCCAGGGATATGAATAGCAGAAGAGATGCTAATATATGTATGCACATGTGTGTGCATATGTATGTAAACAGGCACATTATATATATACATCTATACATAATATAAAGCCCTATTCCTTCTTTCATTGGAGCAAGGAGAATTCTCCCATGGATTTTATTTTGCACAACAGGGGCACAGTTACAGCAACCTAAAAAAACCCATTAAGGCCTTGACTGAAGTGCTTAAGCATCTGAGAAGCCTATTGAATTCATGGGGCTTCTTCACATACTTAAAAGTTTGGCATGTGTGTAAATACTTCGCTGTAGCAGGGTCACAAGGCCTCAATTCAGCTCTTATGAAACTCAGTGGAAAGATTCCTTTGGATTTTAAAAGCAGTTGGATGGCTTTGCAGCGTGTCTTTTTTATGCTAATGCAGAGTGAGCCAGCCGTATTGCAGGAACATGTGGTACACGTTAAAAGTTTTAGAGGTTGCGAGCAGTAGCAACCTTACACCAACAACGTTTATCCAGATTGATAAAAAGATGTGAATAAAAAGGCGTTCCCAGATGGGCAGAAGGCAGCGAGTGCCTTCCAGAAAGGGCAGCATGGAGCGAGCTCTGGCTGGGGAGTCGGTGGGGGTGGCAGAATGGCGCTGGGGGAGCCCAGGAGAAAGGCTGATGATAAGCTCATTATTTGGATGTATCGGGGAGACAGCTGCATTGTCACACCCCACGTACACCTGGGAGTGCAGGGGGAACTCCTGCTGTGAGGAGCTGACGCCAGCCAGGGAGGAAGAGCAACATCCATCCGTCTCAGAGACTGGGATTTGGCACCCACTGGGGCCAAATTTCTGGGGAAGAAACAACACACTGGGAGCTGCTGCAGCATAACTGCAAATGTAAAACAATCGCCGCTTTGACACGGAGCCTGCTGAAAAGGCTTTCTCTACAATTGCATTAAATTATCTCAAGCAATCTGTTCTGGTCTAAATTTCTATTACTCCAGAGCCGAAGGGCACCGGCAGAGGAGGTGCGATGGAGAGGCATGCAGAGAGGCACCCCTGAGAGATGCACTGCACATGTCTTTTGTACTGAGAAGTGCTCAGGGAGCTGGATGGGACCTAGAAAAGTGATAGTATTCCAGCTCACGCTCAATTGCTCCTGGAATGCTACTTACAGGCATTACTTTAATAAGAAAATTCGGAGGAAGCCTGGAGAGGGCAATGCAGTTGTAACGGGCATGGTTCAGTAAAAATGATAAAAATCACAGGTAAATGATAATTCTATAGGGAGACCTAATTACCTGTGGCATTCGCAGGAAATGGATTGCAAGGAGTCCCAGATGAGTAATCTAAGGGGATAAAAGGAGATAATTAGGAACTGGAAATGCCTGAATATTTTCAAAATTTCAGTATGGAGAAATGAAGAGAAGAAAAATAATTCTGTTTTGACCTGTTCTGTTGGCAAGGACAGATGTAAGAAAGGGGGATATTTAGGCTGGCTGACGTAGAGAAAGTCTGTTCCAATGAGTCCATAAAGGAATGAATGGCAAACCCCTCGCTCTCTATTGCACTCAAAGCGAGACTTGGCAAAATTGAAAAACAGAGTGTAGGGGTAGGCAAAGAACAAGAAATGAACCAAAAAAATTTAAAGGTGCCCGATATCTGTATTTCAATAAGGAATCATCTAAGTTTCTGTGCATTCATTTAAGTAAATTCTAGATATCTGTCCCTTTAAATATGCTGTATAGTATACTCGGTCTTTTTTTTTTTTTGTCTCCCCAGGTTGAAATTCA
>NW_009260763.1:536429-550456 GCF_000687185.1 Egretta garzetta
TACACGACCTCAGTTCTCATTAGGAGAAAATCTGCCTTCTCTTCCTCTGATGAATAAGTGCCCTTTTCTACTGTCCTTTCATTTATGAAAATGTTCTTCATCTTTCATCCTGCCTTTTCCATAATCTCATCACTCTTGTACTTCAGCTGTTTCTCAGGGCTTTATGACAGCCTAGCTCTGACTGATATAAAACTATGAGTTAGTTTCCTCAACAATCTTCATAAACATTTTGCTTCAAAAGATACAATAACATATAATTTGATTCCTTTTTAGTTCAAGGCTCAAATTTTTTGCCTGCGTAAGGGTGGAGCATAGGATGGTCAAAAGACAAATGGATATTGCTCTCACTTTCCTCCAAGCAATTTTTTAAACCGGAAAACCTAACCCAAAATGTAGCCCTTGCCAGAATGACAGGAAGACTTGGCACACATGGCACCTGCTCCCTGCCTGTGCGTGCATCCCCTCCCAATCTCTTCCATCTATCATTGACATGGACCCACAGCACCCACATTCAGCATCAATCTTTTGTCCCCATTTAGTGCCCCTGCCCTCCTGTTCCGATCTACAGCTCAGGAGCCACTATTGTTCTATTTCCTTATTACTTCAAGTTTCAGTTAGGTTAGCTGGGACAATAAGAGGTATCTGGTAAACTGACAACCTCAGGTGGTGATATTGTGCAATGTTTGCTTAATTGCCTTGGTAGAATTATGCTGTTTATTTTGTTACTCAACTAGAAATGATAGGCTGTTTAAAGTTAAGAAATTTGGTTGATAAGTGGGAAGATAAACATAATAATATTGCCTACTAGAGAGGGTAATCTAAGACTGCATCGACTAAAGAACAGCTATGCTACATAATTGTGCTGGATGGGAGGAGTCAACACTTTTATTACCCAGATGTGTTGAGGCAAGGAGGTCCAGTTTCACTCTGAGAGGGGTAGAGTTGGTTTTCCCATCCTTTGTCTCCTGGGTGTGTATGTTATGTATTTACATAAAGGTCTTACGCCAGCACTGCAAAACACTGCTACAGAAATAGATAAATAAAGCTCCTTAGAAGGCTGTGAAGGTGGGGGTAGAGTTTACCCATTTCAAGCGATGGAAGCAAATGAATGGACATGGGACTCGTTCAAGAAGAGGCACAGAGGCCATTGCAAAGGTGGGGCTGGAAACCTCGAGTCTTTAATCCCAGGCCTGTGCCTGTGTTTGGCGAGGGAAGATGTCCTGTTGAATGTTGGATGCGTGCTTAACCATTCCCAAGTGCCTGTCATTCCAATCATACTTTCAGTTATTAGCATTTAAGCGATTAATATTTAAGTTTTGTGAACACGTGTTCTTTTGGCAAGGAAAATGTTATACAGCTTCATTTTATACAAGTGAGATTTATTCTTCTAGCATGAAGTACTAGTGAATTGGCTGTGGGACTATCTAGCTTTTCGGTAATGACACCATGATTGGTAAGTCTGATTACCTTGAAAAGAATAATAAACTTGATCTCAGAGTTTCTCCTGATGTTTCTGAAATCCCCAAGCGGATTCATTTATGCTTAGGATGTCCAGTTCTCTCAAGGGTGTGTCATTAAATGTGCTGCTGCTAAGGTAAGGTCAGAAGCTTTAGGGCTAAGCTGCAGCTTTTCAGCAAGCTTTGCGCTCCTGCAGCATTGCTCTGCATGGCATACGGAGGCTCAGTGCTCAGAGCAGAGGTCCCCTACCAATGACCACTGTATCCTCACATCTTGGCAAAATTTCATGGGGGAAACAAAGAGAAGAAAAAAAAAAATTTTGTATTTTGACCTGTTCTATTAGGAATGATAGAAGTAAGAGGGGGAAGTTATTTATGCTGCTTGGTACAGAGCCAGCATCCTCTTGGCTAATGTCCTCCTGCCCTTAGGACAGCAGTGTAGCTATATGCTGTCTGGTGAACTAGTGAAAGCAATCAAACCCACCCTTGCCCGAGAAGCAACAGAGAGCTTCAGGAGCCACTCTGTGGTCTGCTAAAGGTGCTTTGTTATGCTCCCTGTGCTGTTGGGTTAATTGGCCCTTTTTTGTTTCCTGGCAGTGCAGCTAACTTGTTTTAGGATGGGAGATCAGCAGTACCCAGAAGTCGGCCAGGCTCCTCCAGCTCCTGGGTGGGGAGGAAGGGGAAGAGTAGAAAACAGGGAGGGGAAAAAGTCCATTTCCAGATAAGAATGTTGAAAAGTTGAAAACAAGGAGAAGTCTGCTTTTCTGCTCAAAGTTTACTCATTGATAGGGACTCAGTTCTTGGCTGCTTCTGCTTCTTGGATGCATATGTTTAGAATTTGTAGAGCTTTGTGTTCTGCTTTTGCAAATTAGAATGTCAGTTGGGGAAAATGCTAAATTATCAGGATGCTCACAGGAGGTGACATCTGTTACCAGTATCTTATATGGGCTTTTATTCAATTTTGTCATCAGGAGTCCTCATGATTGCTTCAGTGTTGTCAGCGTGTGCACCCCTCCCTTCCCCCCCAACCCCCCTTTTTTTTTCTCTCTCTCTCTCTCTCTCTCTGTCTTTTTACAACAATTTCCTGCACATTATTGACACTTGGTAGAAATCATGGAACTGATGTGATTTCTAATAACCAGCTAAAACTAAATCTCACTTTACAAGAAGGAATTTCATGTTGAAGACCTTCCTGGTCTGTACTGTTAGAATTCCTTATCTCGTGCTTCCTTTCTTCAATAGTCTTCAATACTGTAAAAAAAATATTGCCTTCATCTGTTACAATTAACCACACACACTTACGAAACAGCAATTAATATATTCCCCACTTTTTTTTCTCTCTCTCTTTTGTTTTTACTTTATGACACTGCAGTGCTTTGTACAGTTGCTTTACTGTTTTCCCTGGATGTTCAGTTCCTTGTTTGTGCTGTTCTTTCACATAGTAACAAGAAGAAAATATCTTTCAGAATGGGGAGATGGGAATATGACTATTAGGGCACAAACACTACCAAGAACGATACAGGGAGAGGCGTTGTACATTAAATGGTTCGACCCTAAACTAGAGTTCAGTAACACTTTGTGTTTGTCTGATTTGGATACAATGTGATTTCAGTTCTTGTCATTGGAGAAAAAGAATATGCAAAATCCTATCAGTGGAAGGGTATGCCATTTCTTTCCCAGACTTATATTTTCCTGGCCTAAAGACACTGAACTTTAGCATGTCTGTTGGTGCAGTTCCACACCGCTGTGCCTTCCCAGATCAGACAGAAATTCTGGTCATGAATTCAGTAGATATGAAGATGATTATTAAAAAAACACATTAAAAAAAAAAGATCTTTTTTAGACATAACAGGTTTGACTGATTACCCTTTATTTTAATAAACATTGGTGTGAGAGTATCATTTGGTTTTAATCAGGATTTTTAGGATTAGGTAGCAAGAAATTAATTCTAGTTTCTTTTGTATGGGTTCCATAAGGGTGATAACATGATCCTTAATTCTTGTTTTTCCTCTTCTTCTCTGCAAGACTTCAGACAGCTGAAAGTATCCTAATTGCTGATAAACAGCATGTCACATTCATTCAGAACCAAGGCTAAAGTTTTAAAGTCTGATCCCTCAATAGCATTAGCAAAATGTAGGAGAGTGGTGTTCACTCTTCTCTCCCTGTTTTTAATTTTAAAATTTGGATAACTGACAAGTTGTAATTATTCTGCGCTATAGTTCTGAATAATACTTTCAGCCACACTCTCAGACATCATCAATTAATATTGTTCCATTGATATCAATGAAGCTGTATGTCTTGGGGGCCAGATTCAGTCACCCACACGTGTCTGGTGCCATATGAGATACCCTCAAGTAGCTCACTTGGCCTCTGACAGCCCTTGCAGAAGGGCACCTGCCTCCCTCCCATAGGTCCTGTGTTATATTATGTCAGCTCAAAGGACATCTCAGATGGCACTACATGCCTATGGCCAGTCAACATACCAGCTCGCCTCCTGAGAGCTTAATTTATAGCTTTTTGAAATTGTAGAGAAGGAATGAACAGGTTAAAACACATCCTCTAGAGAATCTCTGGGGACAGTTCTTGCAGTGATTTTTTAAATTAAAGCCACCTGCCCCTCCAAGTTATATCCATTTCTACCTGACAGCCATTTCTCTTATTTTTCTTACTCTTTTAAAGTGCATTTAGTGTGTAAGTGCTGGCAAAAATCCTGACCTACAATCACCAAGTAATGCCATCAGGATTGATGTATTAACTGTCTTGGTTAACCTGTAAGGTTAATAGGGAGATGCTCTTAGCTAACTGTGTCATATCCTCATTAATCCATGATGCTGGAACATAGTAAAGGTTTGGGAATGTTCCTCGGTAGAGTACAGAGGGCATAGTAAGGGTTTTCTTGCCTTCAGTGGAGCAAAAAGGAATAATAAGCTTTACAACCACTATTCATCTTCTTCTCCTCTGCTAATATATTTTCACGATGGCTCCTCCTACTCTCTGTGTAAGTTTTAATCTTGGAATTGCCAATACAAGAGTTAGCTTTTTGTGTCTATTTTGAAGATGGCTAGAATCAGATATTTCAAAGAAAATATTAATAATTAAAAACCACGAGAATCTCATCTGATAGATGGGAGTTCCTCTGTTCCCTGGGAAATGTTGGAGATTGGGATAAATTCTGAAAAATCATTTCATACCCTTTTCTACACTTTTGTAATATTAATGATAGTTGCTACGATACTGGATAACTTAGTTATTTCTGAAAATATGATTATTATTTCAGTTTATCTAGGTTTTTAGCCTCACTGACATCCTGGAGAAACAAAATCCAAGATCAAGTTGCATAATAAGATTTATACTTGTTACTTCCTGACACAGGTGAATGCCTCTTTACTCTTATTTCATATGACAGAGAACCGAAATGTAACTTCTCTGAAGCTTTTCTAAGACATGTAGTACCAAGCTTTGTAGTTGTTCCACTTTTGAGAGTTTTTCAGTGACTATTTTCCGTTATCTTTCTCCCAGTCTCCCCTAACTGCAGATTCTCCATTCATACTGCATGACCCAATTATTAATTGTATATCTCACTGTTACTTTTTTTTTTCTGACTTGCACTCCACTTTGGTTTTTCATTCACTAGTTGAGTGGTCTATAGATTACTGTGGGACTTGATCTCAATTAGGGTCCTGGCAGTAGTTTGAAAACTGCATGCTGAATAATGGTTGGAAAGTTGTCACCAACAATTGCCATATGTTTTCTGGATCTTTTCCAGCTGATTTGGTAAGATTCTTGATATTCAGATGAATATTCAGGTATTCATTTATCTGGTTATGTATGAATGCTAGTATAACTCTGAAATGGTCGTGAACAGGTATTTCAGTATTAGCCAAAGAAAATTGCTTATGAAGGAGTTAATAGATGGTGCATGGGTAAAATTCAGCCTTTTACTTATAATGTTTGAAAGCTAGTGGTCTTAATTTGTTTTAAGCACATAAAATCACATAACCTTTCAGTGCTCTGGCCATCTTTGCTGACAAAATTAATACAGGTATCTTTGCCAACTTAATTAGGGACTCTTTGTTTCAAACATAAATCAGTATTACCAAATCCCCATGTTCATCACCAGTCTGAGAGGGTCGGACACCTTGCAGTTGGTGGAGGATGGCTGTGCTTGCTGGGAGGCCCCACGGGTCAGCAGTCTTGGGCCAGGCTGGCTGGTGGTGGAGGGGCTGAAGGGGGAGGACTGGTGTCTACCAGCAAATGCCCAGCTCTGCATCACCCTGCTCAGCAGAACCAGGGGGGATCCATGAGGAACAAAGAGGTATTTGAGGATTACACAGGTCTGACAGCAACATTTGGCTTCCAGTGGAGTCATACAGATCCAACTGGCTGTATTTAAGCACTCGCCTGATTCATATGAACCGCATTAGAGTGATTCCTTTATTTTCTCCGTAGCCTGCAGATGTTCTTTTCAGGCCTTGCAAATATAGTTCAACAAATACTAAGTAGGATGACTAGAGAATTCCTGAATTTTCAAGCCCTGTTTTCTGCTATCACAGTAAACACCTTCTCATCTCACTAATTAACGTTTCAAGCTCGAAAACAAACTGGTTTTTTGCTCTTGTTTTTTCTATAAAGTACCAGTCTGATGGTAGAAACTTCTTTAATTCCCTATATTACTTTCTTCACATCCAGTTTATGCCCAGTCATTTTCATGCATGTGTTGCAGATGAGCTGAGATTACTCCTGTGCCTCCCCTGTTTCCTTTCTGGCACTGACAGGCAGAAGTCCTTATCTTGCTAGTTAACTTCCTGCAAATGGGTAAAATAATTTCTATGGCCTTCTCCTATTGGATTGGCTCTTCTTTTTCCTGTTCGCTCTCCTCTCTAAAAAAAAAAAAAAAGAAATCTAATTCCTTCTGTAGGGAAGCTGTTCAGATCCTTTCCTGACGATGCATCCCCAATTTGTGTAATTTGTAAATTACATTACCATATATCTTGAGCCAGCTCACCAATGAAAGTGCTGTGGAAGCCTAGTCCCAAAATACATGATTTCTGAATAACAAATAAATAAGCTCACACAGCTGCCTGTGCGTTCTGGTATTCATTAGGCAAGAGGAATACATACTGAAGTGCCTGGTCAACAAATGCTAAATAAATGACACTCCACATTTGCATTATTTTCTATGATGATGTCATACCAGCACCACTGGTGTCTGAGTCATGAGCAACTGTTCTGGAATCTATCAGAATCACTAGGCAGAATATTAGTATTAATAAGTCAATGCTTTTCATTCAGCACCCCATTTTAAAGGCAGGGACACTGAGGGAAGCCAAGAAAGGCGTTTTTCGCAAAGCTGTAGAACATCAGTGACAGCATTAGTGACTCTGTCAGGTATGCTCCATCTGCCTGTCTAAGCCATGTGACTGCAGATTACGTACCCCATATTTGAGCACAGCATAAATAACAACAGCAACAACAGTAAAGATTTGGGTTGTTTGGGTACTCAGAATGAAACTGGTCATTGACTAGTGAAAAGGAGTCAAATGATCCTTGGCCGTGGCCAAGGAAATCACCTTTCCCACTTGATCAAAGATTACATACAGGCAAGCAGAAAGGCATTCACCCAAGAAGGCTTTCCTTGAAGGAACTTTGACCCTGTTCTCAGATAACCTTTCCTATGTTCCTGTTTTTAACCCCAGCTTCTGCACAACCACAGCAAACAGCCTCTGAGAGTTTTACCCCAGCTGTACAGCCTGGGTTCCCCAAGGACTGACTAGGCAGCAAGCTAACGCCTTCTTTGTTGTCCCTCTGCCTCTGTAACATGGGCAAAATATCTTTTTCATGTGTTTACATAATTATTTGCAAAGTAATCCGCAAGATCTGTGAATCTTTTGGCAGAGTATTTCTACTAGATGTTTCTATATAGTTTAGTTGTGAGAGGGTAAGACACTCCTTGTATCTGCTATCAGTAAAATGCGCCAATGCACAGGGCTATGGTCTGTGAACATGAAACCATGAACATTCAAGGAATTTGTCTAGAGATCCTCTAAAGAACATATTCTGCTCATCCATCCAACCACCCAAGCATGAGATAGTCAGGTATAAACTATTTATAGTGAATATTTGTCAGGCTTAGCCATTTCCCCCTTCTTTGCAAATTCCCCAGAAAAGAACGATGATTTTCATGACTGGTGCACATTTGCTTTTTCTGAGTCAAGGTTAGCATGTGGCTGAGTGCATGGTTTCTTTCTAAACTGTAAATTCTCAATAATGCTAGCAGCATTGCTTGAAATCACTGATAATTGGAAAAGCAAAACCAGAGAACATCACTGGTCTGATTTACAGGAATAAACTTTTCCTGGTTTCAGCTCCTCATATGAACTTATCTTCCTCCTGCTTCAGAGTTCACACAGGTGGCAACATATGACTATTTTCTAGTAGCTCAGATCTCTAAGGAAGGAGTGAGTTCAGTAAATGAGAGTTTGCCTGCTATGGCTAGTGTCACCCTGTGGCAATTCTTCAGAAGGTGAAAGCACAGAGAAAGAGCAGGGAAGAAAAGTGATTTGCAGAAAAAATGGGGTCCTAGAAGATGTGGGAATGGACTCACCTCACTAGCCAGAAGGAGGAGAGTGGCTGGAGTTGCTTTTTCCATAGGATAAAAGAGAAACAGGGTTTTAAGAGAAAGAGGCCTTTGGAAATCCCAGGAAGCAGGATTCGGACCTTGTAATGGAGACTTTAAGAAGCAACATTGGATGTGAGGGGAAAAGATTACTTTGACACTGAACTGCCATTGTTTTCATTGTAGTCTCAAAAAGGTACATCATGGTGTGTGGAAATCCTAGTAGTGCTGGTCCAGTGGGGAGTATGGTGAGGAGAAGGTGGAGCCTCATGTGGGGTTGGCTGCCCCATGGTCTAGCTTTGACAAGCAGTATGTATTACCTTCATTAGATGTCAAACTCTGTAAAACTGGGCCAGTTCCTTGGTTCTTAATTGTAACTGAAAGAAAGCGTGGGAGTGTTTTAAGGAGGGAATGATGGGAAGAGTTTCTTCTCACTTCAAACACATTCTTTTCTCTTTTTCCATAGAAAAAAGCAATGTATTGTGCTATACACAAAGATCCAAGTAACAAAAAGGGGAAAATATCTGGATTGCTTCCTAACTGAGACAGAAATTAGATTTTTTGGCTGCTTAACAGAACTAACACTCATTTTTTTCTATCCAGATTAGTATCATTCACATGTATGTGTACAGGCGAGCAAAATGACCATCCATCTAATAAAACACATTTAATTTATTATCTTCATGTGAGAGGTCCCCACAGCATAGCTGACTGATGGATGCTCAAGGATGTTTGATACTTTTGTAGGCAACCAAACTTCACTGTAGTGGCCAGCCGCACTTCTTTTTATTTCTGTTGGTGCAGTCACATCTGTCCTTGCAAGCCACGGGGGCACTGTATGCGTTTCCACCTGTGATGGGGACCCCTGCACAGCCTCATCTTCATTTGTCCAAGTGAGCAGCCATTTCTTAGTGCTTTTTCTCTTGAAACAAAGTGCTCTCCCTCCTCACCCTGTGAGGGTCAGGATGTCTGGAATGTGTGAGTGCATGCTCTGATAGCACCCACACAACCATGTGTTTGGATAGTAAACGCTAGTCTCAGCAGGAGCTGAGGCTCTTATTTAAATGTTGCAAAGTGTTCAGGAGTGTGGTTTTTGCTTTGCTTGCTGAGCCGTATTTAAGAACAAACTTTCCAAGACCGTGAGGAATGGCTAAAATTGGCAGCCCTTCCTGCGGTGCTTCTCGCCTGCGGCACGCCATGGGTGCCACAGCCTCGCAGGCTCACAGGGTGCCCGGGGAGCCCAGTGGCAGAGACGGACCAGGGGGCAAAGGGAGGTGCTGCTTTTGATTTTCCATGCTCAGCATTACAGTCACATGCTTCCTGCAGGCTTAACAGCATCACATTACAAATGGAAAATAGAAAGATTTTTTTTCTGTCTCTAAATGTAATTTTTAATATGTTTTAAAGCAATGTTCTTCCTGGTTACCCCTTTAGAATGGGCAGGTGATACGTCAGTGCACCAGAAGCTATTGTCTCGTAGTGAACTCTCCCTGTTGCTTATCCGAGCCTAACAGCATATACTGTGTGACATCAGCAGCCCAATGACTCATACAGCAAGATACCATAGGTGTGTTCCTATATCCTGGAGATCAGAAAAATCCTACGCAGAAGACTTGGCTTGTTTTTCCTATCTTGTTATGGAAACTACGTGCACAGGCTCTAATAGCATTAAACATCTGTAAATGAAGTCTTTCTGCTTCTTATCAGAAGATAAACTGCCTGTTTAAAAAAGGCGGTGCCAAGCCCGGGAGAGCCTCTTAAAAGGGCACAGGCTGCTGATTGTAGCTGTCTGGGGAGAGATTTTATATGTAAAATATTTTAATATTGTCACAGAGAACACCTGTGCTCCTGTTCTGGGGGAGAGTCCAACCAGTCTGAAGCCTGTGACACATCAGAAGCTTGAACAAGCTCAGCAGTTTGACATATAGCAAAAAATGTATAAAAAAAGGATACAAGCTGTATATGTGCAGGGCGACACTACAGCTCCTCCCCCTCCTGCAAAAATAAAACTGCAGATAGAGTATTTATAAGCAGTTTACAACTTTTATCCCTGATAAAAGGCAGTAGGCAGTTTTACTGAAGGCATTTAACAAAACACTGGTTTCCTTCAGTTCTCATTTATTCAAATAATTTCTTACACATCCCATTCCAGTAAGTATGTAGGATTACGACTTTCACCTGCTCGTCTCTTTGATCTCACTGATGTGTTTTCCATGTAGCTCTTGGTTCAGTTCCTCTTCTAGCATACAGAAATGGAGGAGGCATTAGGGTGTCTGCTGAAGCAGGCTGGAATAGTTCCACCCTAGCAGTATTTCAGAGGGAAAAAACAGGGGGAAGAAAGCTTGAAGGTTGACTGTTATGGACAATTGGCTGCCCCTCAAAAGACTTGGTGGTTTAATGGAGAAAAGACTTGCTTGGTTATCCAAAAACCAGGCTAAGAACCTTATAAAAACAGGCTTGCTCAAGAGGTTTCTGGAATTTTCTATTTCACATCAAAAAAAAAAGATAAAAACCCCAACCTTTCATAGGGCATTTCAGTATTCCTGCTTTTACTCCCAGCTGGAACAGAGAAGGGCAGAGTCACACACAAATGCAGAATAATGAGAGCATTACAGCAAGAGCTGCTGAATCGCACAGAAATGACCTGAACTTCAGGAAATGTTTGAGAAAGTGGGCAGCAACCGAATTCCACTGTTACCTGAGCTCCCGTGCTCTGCGGTGCCATTGAGCTGTGAACCACTGGAGCCTGTGGAAGCAGGAGGTGCTCTGTTTGTATTTGTATTTCCATGGCAATGCAGCAAAGGAGTTGTTCGGTCTCTTTTCCTCAAGAGATCTGCCAAATCACTCCTCTTCATAGAGTGTTTAGCCTTGTTGCAGCTTCAGACATGGTTATGCTAGTTGTAGGCATCATTCAAGTATTTCACCAATATTTTTAATTACTAAGGATTCAGTGGGATTTTTCAACTGATGCTTTAAAAGCTCAGTTGTCTCAAATAATTCTTTCTCCTTAGGACGCGCTTTCTAATTTTTGTGATATACCTGAGTATAATTCTGAAGGTTCAGGAACTTAATTTTTTTATCACTGAGATCTGAAAACCTTTTAAAAATCCTGCTATGTTCTTGTGAGACAGGGGTTAGGCTGGGAAACTGGAACACTAGAGAGGCAAGGAAGACATTTGCAAGTCTCTAATTTTCAGAAGCCTGCTAATGATAACTGTGCTGGGGCAGGTTTTACTGGGGCCTGTGGACCTGTACACCTCCTGCCCCCCAAAAGCAGATCCAAGGGACACCTAGGGATAGTGGCGTCCATAGGTTTGTCCCCGACTCTCACCAGCGCAGCTCTGAAGAACCAAAGAAAGCCAGGAAAAAAGCCTACCAGCTCACTCCCATCCTTCAGCTGCAGGATACATTACATAAGTATAGTGATCATATAAGGCAGCGTAGTGGTCTTGCAGAAAGAGAGGTTATTCCAGGGTATTCGTACTTTATCCAGGCATTTAAGCGGAACGGCCAATTGAGCTGGCTCAATGCAGAGTTACGCTCTTGCTGTGACCTACCCTGCTTTTCTTCATGGGCTGCTCCTGAGGTTTTCTAGCATCCTAAGTTAGGTATGCGTCTGCTCTGGCAGTTCCATCTCTCACACAGTAATTGCTGGTTGCGTCATGCTAAGCACAAAATTGCAGCATGCTGAATTAACCTGGGACGTTAAGGCAGGAGCACACTGGCTTTTGGAGCTGGTTATTTAAGTGAGAATCTCCTGATGCACCTCTTCTGGTTTGGTGTTGAAAATAGTTCGGGTTTGACTAAAAGCCTAGTGAAATCAGCTGAAATCTTTCTGTGGGTTTCAGCATACGTGAAGGTCTGCATGAGAATGAAAGAAAGCAATGTAAAATCCTGTGTAATATTTAGTTGAGGGAGCTTAAGTGCCTGGATGATGTCCTATGCAACCTGCTCTAGGTGAACCTGCTTTAGCAGGGGGTTTGGACTGGACGATCTCTGGAGGTCCCTTCTGACCCTTGCCATTCTGTGATTCTGTGGTTCTGTTAAATCCAGAAGCTGAGGGTGTGAGTCAGTTAAGGGATAATAAGCAACTCCTCCTCATGCCTTGAATGATGGTGTTATGCTCCATGATGGCAGGGAGAACATGAGAAATGAGAAAAGCAAAATTTTATCTGACGTGTGCAATGTCATGAGGGCAAGCATCACACAATAAGTATGAGTGATAAAATAGATTAACTGCCAGAAATTGTCCATTTCTGGAAAAAAAAGAATCACATTTTTGTACAGAACAAATATGAAATTGCTTTTGGTTTAGAAATATCCACGAATGGTCTAATCCCAGGCAACACTGTTTTATCCTTTCTTTTACCGCACTCCAAGTTTTAAATAGAAAAGTATGAAAATTTATTCCTCTATGTCTGACACTAAATAATTCAGCAAAATGCTGCAACTGCTGTGAGAGAGGATCCTGTGGACCATTAGCTTGTAAAACCAGACTGATGAACTGATAACTAATTGCTCGCAGGGGAAATGTTCAGCATTTTGCTGCATGTTTTGGGTGCTCACTGAGAATGTATTTAATTCATTATAAGCATTTTTCCACATGAAAAGGCTTTATACATTTTTGGGTTTTTTTTTAATCATAACTCAAATTTCCTCATGAGAGAGTAACAGAGAAAATTTAAGTTAATCAGGGTCATGGCCATTACATTTAGTTGAGTACATCTAATTTTTTAATAAAATTGTTTTCTACAGCTATTGTCTTGGATTTTATTCACCTTAATCAGGTTTTCACACATAAATTGATAATAAACTGGGGTGGGAGGGAATCCTAAATCTTTTCAATGTGATTTCTGTTAGAGACAGTCCTTCAGAACTTCTGCCTTCAAAAGCAGATTCTCTTGTACCGTTACCCTATGGAATAGCATTTCTATATGAGAAATGGAATATGAAAGAAGCCTCATAGCCCTGACGGGTGATCAGGGCACAGTTGTGCTAGATGTAGTATGCACATATATCAAAAACACACTCCCAGACCTGAATGAATTGCAACTAGAGGTTACAGACACTTCCATAAACCGTAACTTTACTACAGCGTATGGTGCTACTGACATCAACAGGGTCACTTGCTGCCATGATGTCTACATGTAAAGTTGTGTGAATGTCTTAGGGCTTGTAGACACAGAAGAGGACCTGCTTTGGGTGTCCATGTCACTATATGTACTAAGTGGAGCATGCTGAGCTGGGCTGTGTCTGTGCAGGAGTTGTGCTGATAATCCATTTGCTTTTATTTTCTGGAAAGCCAAAAAGATGAACCAGGTTTTTTCCTGCCAGAATTTCATCCACGAGTTTTCAAAACTCTGGCCCTCGCTCATACCAGGCCTCAACCTGGCCAGTTGCGAGATTCACTTGTTAGCCAATTACTGGGGTTTATCAGTTTGGATTAGCATCAGAACAAATTATATTAGTCTTCCAAGGGTCCTCGAGAGAAGTGATGTTTGACCATAAATATCAATTTTGGTGGTAAGATAGGGTAAGGTAGGGTAGCTGGAAAGGTAAAAGATGGCCATAAAGACAAAGTAAGTAACTTACATAGCAAGCAGAAGTTCCTTCATACTGCAGTGGTGGCACAATACTGCCTAAATACTTTTCCTCAAAACAAAATCCTTCTGTTTCAGTTTTACAGTAGACATTGCATACAGATGTACTACTCATTGTGTATATGCCCATGTATAGTATGTATTTCTTTCAAAGTATAAAATAATAATGTCCCTCATAGCTTGCTGTAGAAGTGATTAAGAATGAGCAGTTTTATTTGATCAGACTACACTAAACTGTTTATGGCCAATTTCACAAAAATATTATCAGATGATTTCCTGGATGTATCTAGTTCATACATAGAAGAATTTAAAAACTTTTTTTGAAGTTTTTTGTTTTGTTTGTAAGCAGTTCCC
>NW_009260763.1:550492-558207 GCF_000687185.1 Egretta garzetta
GATTAGGCTTTAGATCTGATTGCAGGACTTGATATATCATTTTGCTGCTAATGCAGTTTGGCATTTTACAGTGTTTTTTTAGCTGTTAAAAATTGAAATATTGGAATCAAGCTAAGATATAACATAATGTAATAAATAGTATCAAATGGGCTTGCAGAAAATTTATTGATGAACTGGAAAAGAAAAAAAAATTTGTATGGAAAAGGAGAAAAATCTGTATTTTAAAATTGGTTTTTGAACTGAAAATTGAGACAGCTTTTAACTCAGTCAAGCAGAGAAAGGTAACATGGTAAAGAAAAATATTTTTCTCCTTCTTAATAAACCTTGCCTCACTGATGCCCATGCATGACATCCCATTTTTAGCTGTCAGGAAAGCAGTGAAGCATACACAGTGCAGTGGAATGCCCTGTTCCCATGAGTGATTCTCCATATATAGCTACTGCACTGCACTGGTCTCCCCTGGCTCCCACTCAGAGGGCTGAACTTGCATTTTTTTTGGCAGAATTGCCTCAGCTGAGAGCTGTCCTCATGGTAAATGCTCAGACAGCTACTTCTTCATGGTACCCATCTCCCCATCAGAACCCACAAAAGAAAAGATTCGCAAAAATCTTGTGCAAGGAATCTTCAGCCACACTTTCTCTTTTCCCCACCTTCATCTTGGTGTTGGTACTAAGTCAGTCTATTTTTCTTTTCTTTTCTTGTTATTTTTGGAAACAACTTTCAGACTTGAAAGGCTGCCATGCACAGGGGATGTGTTTTGGCTCTTCTGCCAGTTGCATTCTGTGGATGATTAGATCAAACTGAGTGGCTGCCAGATGACTAATCAACTTGTTACAGAATAACAGGTCTCACTGGAGAATTAACAATGTCTTTATAGTCTCCCCTCAATGAAGTGTCTGGAATTTTCTTAGCTAACAGGATAGATCAGTTTAAGATTTTCCAGTGCTACCTGAATATGATTTATAAGAGAGCTTAAAAAAAAAACCCCAAAACCCCAAAAACCAAAAGCAGCCCTTCATCCAAAAAACCTCCAGCATTTAAGTATTTTCATTTTACTTCAGAGTCAAAGGCCACCATTTAAAGAACACTGTGCCCTGCATTATGTGTCTTTTTATGCCTCTGTGTGTTAGTGGGGATGGGAGTGCTAGTAAAGAAGTACTTTGAGGCAATGAATGCTGGACTTTGCACACTGGGAATTCAGAGCCCTCGGGTATAACGTATATCTGACCGTGAATCAGACTAGTTGCAACAAATTGTAGAAAGATGTAAAAATGTTGACAGTCTGGGCAGGACAACGTGTGGATTTCCCAAATCAGCAGATCCATTCTCTCTGCTCTCCTCCCAGGCATCTCAAGATTTTTTCATGAGGGATATTCCTTCACTGTGAAGCAGACACTCGTGGCTATTCCTAAAACACTCAAAATTTGGAAGTGTTGGAAAAGTGAAGAGAAAAACTTGTATTTTCAGTTAAAACCATTGGCAACAATGGTGTTCTGTTTCCACCTCAGTCTGTCGGGTTGAATTTGACCTTGATGAGTGTATATGTATATATGTGTGTATAATCATAGAATGGAATCATAGAATCATAGAATCATTTAGGTTGGAAAAGACCTTTAAGATCATCGAGCCCAACAGTTAACCTAACACTGCCATCCAACCGCTAAACCATGTCCCTAAGCACCTCGTCTGCCCGTCTTTTAAATACCTCCAGGGATGGGGACTCGACCACTTCCCTGGGCAGCCCGTTCCAATGCTTGACAACCCTTTCAGTGAAAAAATTTTTCCTAATGTCGAAACTAAACCTGCCCTGGCGCAACTTCAGACCATTTCCTCTCATTCTATCTCCTGTTACTTGGCAGAAGAGACCAGCCCCCACCTCACTACAGCCTCCTTTCAGGTAGCTGTAGAGGGCGATAAGGTCTCCTTCATCATATGAGCAAAACATGTCCAGTAGGAAAATGTTCTTTAACTTTGAAGTCACAGGTACAAGATCTGGAATCTGGATGTTGAGAAAATCAAACATGGTATAAGACACTGTATTTTAAGTGAGGGTCATTAACAGCTGTTACAATCTGTAAATAAAGTAAAGCCTATATTTTGTTAAATCTTTTAGAAGATATGCTCCATTTCAAGCACAAGTCATTGCATCAGATGCTGGAGTTGCTGGAGGAAACTGAGGAATTTGCCTCTGACAAACTCTCAGCATGTTGGGCTTCTGGTATTGGTCCCTTTTGGCCCTTTGACCTAAGAAAAATAATTTGAGTGATTTACCTGTACTCACTGAGGACCAAAGCTTATGTAAAACTATGTATCTTGAAGCAAAGGGAGGACGATGACGCAGAGATCACATGTTGAAATCAACACTGCAGTTAGCTACTTCCAGTGAGTGTTATTGGTGCTACACCCTTAACTTGATCCAGCTCAGGACTGGAAGATGTGATTTGCATTTTTTGTGTCCCTGTGGTGACTTCAGATTGGCTTAATCACACCTAACTTCAGAAGTTAAAAATTAACTGTCTAAATCCAACCTAGTCATGCAGGTCTCCCTGTGCAGATAATGAAGAGAAACAAGACGCTAAAGGTTTCGATTCCTGATTCAATCACAAGCACAAGTTTCCCTGCCCTGCGTCGTCATTGGGAGCATCTGGTTTTCCAGGATTTCTGTGCTGCAGCGGGGTGGGTGAGTGCAGCTGATTAAGCATGATTAACTTTGCTTATCGTGCTGTTCAAAGTGTCCTCCTGTGCACGAGCCAATCTTCCCCTGATACCAGGGCTGGAGCTGCTGTTTCTACTGACACTTTATGCTCCTTGCATGCCTTTTCTGCAAAAAGGGAGGCTAGGCAAGGCAAGGAAGTATGCAAAAACCCTTGACTGTTAGGAACATACAAAAGGCAAAGACTAGCACGTTCACCCACAAATCCAGGAAATAGCTGCATGGTTTTAGCTGCACTTGTTTTTGTATTTGGGTCAATTCCAGTCATGATCTTGGCCAGGAACCGTGTCTGATTTTGACACACTTTTTGAGCCTCTGGAGTGTAAAATAAATATTTTAAATAATATTTATCTCTGTGTTACAGATCTCCAACCAAAATGATACCCACACTATATTACTTTCTGAAAACACAGCTTAGCAGCAATTAGATTTATTTAAACACTTTCAACAGCTGCACTAATGACTTATTTTAAATAAAACCCATATTTCACACAGAGAATCTCAGTCTCTAGCTATGCCACATTCAAGTCACTTTGCATGCACAATTTTTCTCTCTTTTTTATCTCAGAAGGCTGTGGGAGAAAAGAAATGTACTTGGAAGGAAGTTTTCTTGTTAATAACTGGTATATCATCCAGAGGGCACTGGTTGTTAGCAATTTCTTTCTGATCACATAATGTATTTATATAAAATCAATATTAGCATGAGATTAGGTGGGGAAAAAAAAGTGTTGCTAAATGACTGTTAGTGCAAATTGAATTGTTTGTATTAGAGCTGTATGAATAGCACATTTGATGTAGGGTTAAACTGGACTGCTGAGATAGGGGAGACATTAGCAGAGATCTGTATGTGAAACTCAGCCAGAGTCTGCATTTGCAAAGGTCTTTAACTCACGCTGAGCACAAGCTGGAGTGTGCTCTGAATGTGAATGTCAGAAAAACTCCAGACATTACTGCATGATGGTAATATTACTAATTTAGATCCTAAAAAAGATTTAAGCGTGCTCTAAACCAAATCAAACCATACAATTAGCAATCCCGGATACTCTGGCCTTCAGTCCTGAACATGTATTTTACATTTCAATTCATACTCTGCTGCTAGAGCCCACAGAGGCCCTGATTCTCACCCAGAGTTTGCTTTTCCTTTTCCACCCTAATGCTGCAATGTAACCTGCAGCAGTGCTTTGTTATGTTTTTCACTTAATCGGTGTTAGTGAATGTACAATTGAATTGGTGGTTTCTTTCTTTAACTCAGTTAATAGATCTAAATAGTCCTTTTGCCATAAAAGAGATTGCTAGTATGAATATGCTGTACCATAGGGGTTTAACTGGGCATTCTAGGAAGAGTGGCTAATTATCACTTTCTGGTTGTTATCTGAAACAACGACCTACGTATTGAATGCTGTCTGGATTCTGTTTGGTTAGTTGGTTTAGGCTTCAGTTTCAATGATAGAGACCCTAATTCTCATTTAATGCTAATGTTCACTTTCAGGTAGGTTGCTTTGGGGAGCAACAAAGAAGTGATTTATGGTAAATGAGAATCAGGCTCGCCATAGCACACGCCTTATACCCGTCTGTCTTTAAAACACCTAATACTGGTGGCACTTTCCCTTCCGAGTGGTGTCATGGGTATGTAACTTTACTGGGTTCCTCAGCATTTGATTCTGCTGATATTCAATGTAGTTCTGCCATTTTGCATTCCTCCCAAAAGAAAAAGAAAAAAAAAAAAAAGGAAGTTTGCAATTTTAAAGTATTGCACAAGTAACTTACTGCTTGATTTGTTAAAACTACAGAAGATGCCAAGAGCCCACTCTGCACCATCATAAAGGCATGTAATTTTTTTATTATTTTGGGTTCAGGTGATAAAACCTCATTTTTTAATGCTGATTTTGAATGTTAGTTTTGGGAATCAAGTGTCTGTTGGAAGCCAGACAACAAAGTCTATGAAGAATTCTTGTATAAAACACAAGGGTAAATAAAAGCGGCGGTTAAATCAATATTTCCTTTTATTTTTCTAATTTGTTCAGTCTATAAACATAATCCATGAAAAACAGACAAAAATCTCACTCTTCTCACACAAGAGTTCCAGTTCATAGTTACAATTATTCCGTATCAACAGGAAATTAGGATAAGAGAGCTGAGACTGATCACACAGATAAAAATTGTGCCCATTCTGGATAGAATTTCATTAAAAAGTAGGTAGATGGAGATGAGGAGATCTTAAAGTCATTTGAAAAGAATTCATTTTTAGTGACGAGGAAGCGGTGTTGCACTACATGTGTTCATATTTAATTTCCTATTCGGCAATGATAACCTGGAAGCACTCTATGGCATTACTGAAATCTTACTTTTGCACATCTTGGTTTCTAATATTTGGGTTTGGTTTTGGTTGGTTGTTTCTCTCACTTTTTAACTCTAAAGTTGGTGAAGGAACATTTTCTCTGCTCCTGCTAGAGCCGTATACCAAAGCCCACCCACAACAGAACCCTTGGACAGTAATCTTCACCGCTTGATGACTGTACTCACAGAGATGTAGGTATTCACAGCCTCAGACTAAAAGAGGGAAATTGTCTGTGATACATATCCTCTGTGTAGAGAAGAGAGGGACTTAAAAATGAACTGCCTAAGAGAAATGTAAGATGCAGGTGTGGGGGCTGGAAGGAGATGATGGGGAACATCTACATTGGGCCAGAAAATGGGTCTCAGATGCCAGTTACTAAGGCAAAGAAAAGCACCCTGCTCTGAATTGACTGTATGGCTCAAGGAGCTTGGATTTAAGATTTGGTTGGCTTTGAAAGGAGCAGTCTGACAAAACTGGGAGCTGTACAAGGAGCAAGGGCAAGCTTTTCTCCTTGCTCTCCACCTGAGTTTGGTCATGTGTCCATGTCACACTCATCCCTGGCCAAAAAACTAGCTCTGTGGAAGCCGGGCTGGACCACTGACTTCCAGGCAGCCAGGATTTCTCTGCTTGAGCTTCTGCTTCCCTCCTCACACTTTTTTATTTTCTTGCCTGTAGCTTTCAAGCTGACTAGGGCACCTACCTGAGGTGGTGGCTGCACTGTGGGGATGGCACTGGCTGGCCTTTGCTCCCTGGGCTGTGCTCTGGGGTATGCTGCCTGCCGAGTGCTTGCAGTGAAGTGACCTAACACAGCAGGGACCTCTGAACGGAGCCCTGGGCCTCTCCTGTAATATTAATCCTAAAAACAACTCATACATGGGTAAACCTTGAAAACAAACAAGCAGAAAAGCCATTTCCTTGGTTCCGCTCGAATCCTGCTTCCCGAAGGTGACAGAACATATGAAAGAGCCAGCAACACATGAAAAAAACGTCCTGAGGAGGAACAGAAATCTCCTTTAAAAGCTTTGCATTCAGCAAGTTGCTGTTTAGTTCCTGTGTGAACAATTAATCTTAAAACAAATATTTGGCCAAGGGGGATCGAGCTCCAGGAGGTTTCATAGCTAACTAAGGTTGAATGCAAGCACACACTGCCTGGGTTCTTCAGGCCAGTTTTTCTTTTTCACCCTCTCCATAAAAATAACTAAGAAAAAGTATCTGTTACAATGACCCAGGTTTTGCCATTCAAACCTCCCTAAATTACAGGCTTTCCCTCAGAGACCATTTACAATGGGGTATATAATGCATGGCTGTGTTACACCCTACCACTCTTTGAATTCACTATAACTGGTTATTACTACGTTAAAATGTAGTGGTCTGCTTCAAAGGCTTTTCTATAAATAAATATCTTCCTAGCTGGGTAGATGACTGTCCCTGCCAGCAGCTCCTGTGTTATCACTCTTGAGTTTTTAGTTCTTTAGCTAGGCATGATTTGGCGATGCTTTGAAAAGTCTGAGTGGCTGGCAGCTGGAAGGTCTTGCAAAACCTGATTAGAATCAGATTGGAAATTAGTAGCGTTATTACATTGCTCGTTCTTATTCTGGTTAGTATTTCAATGGGGGTATTTTTTTAATTTTCTGTTATTTACCACTTCCTGAGCCCTATTTCTTGTTAAGGGAGAGGGGAGGACAGAGGGCTTGGGACTGTTCTGCTTGGTTCACAAAGGTTGTATGCTATGTTTGCACTGACATGGATCAATGGAGAAGCTCCCACTGGCTATAGAAAGGCTAAGGTACTACCTCAGTAGCTGGTAGATGCCACCGTATCTTGGCTATATTCTGGATTATGCTGTACATGTGTGTGCTTAACCCCTGGAGGATGGTAAAAAGCATAGAAAGTATATAAAGCACCTGCAGATCTTGCTGTGCTGTGCCCCAGCAGTCAGCAGAGCCCTCTGCTTTCCCTGCCTGTCAGCAGCTCCACTTGGAGCTCAGCTGTCCCCAAGAGCCTCTTCCAGTGGAGGATGAGTGCTGGCTCCCTTCGCCTGCCTGAAATCATGCCCACTCTGAGCCTCCTGGGCCATCTTTGGGTAAAACTTAATCAGTGCCTCTGCACTAGCAAAGATAAGTGAAATGAAAAGCCCCTTAATTGAACAAATTGACCAGGGCAATCCATTTAGACCACAGGGTCTTTAGGGAAGAGGCTCGCTTGTGCTGTGTATAGTACCTAATGGAACAGGCTTGTGATTACTGCAGGCTTCCTGGCTCTACAGTAATACAAACAACAAAGGGATATAAAAGTATAAACAATATGTGGCACTGTTGGCAAACAGTGCTTTCCATTTTCAAGGCACTGTAAAAGAAAAAAAACCAACCTAATTACTCCTTCTAGTGCTAACTAGCAGTAGGGCTCACCTCATGGGTCCAAAACCTGTAAGCTGGCTCTCTGCAAGACTCTAAGTATTAAGAGAGTCTTTAAAAAAAAAAAGTAGAACATTATTTGGTGCTTGTTTTGTTTTGGTTTTGTCTTCACATCCTAGTTTTTAGGCTTTATATATTCAAGATTTTGTCTGCAATGATGGGGACACGGAAGGGGAGCCAAAATTTTTTCTCAAATTGTGTAACTCCAAGGGCTGAATCTTTATTGCATTTCAATAAAGAAAAAGAGAAG